>NC_056730.1:948630257-948837757 GCF_019279795.1 Protopterus annectens
GGCAGTAAATGTTATACAGACCTGTGATGTGTTCAACTGTACCCAGGATATGGCACAGCCATGATGTCACCACAGTGCTATACCCCTTGTGAGATAAGACAGAAGACCATCCTCCTGCTGACATGTACACCAACAAAACAAATGGAAAACATTATGGAGACCACAATCACTCAGTGTTACTAACAGTTATAATGCAACATGGCTGGACAGCTATACTACCTGACATGTAAACATTAAACATTACTGCTGACAACATGTTACACTGCAGTACATTGGTACACTGTAGTACAGTCACTGTGAGTATCAGAACTATATTAGCCTGTCCCTGCATCGATGTTATGGATGAAAGGGATGTGGCACAGGTATCATCGTATGCACAGGGTGTGTTGCTGGTTTGCCAGAAACCAAGGGTGGGCTACACGTTTGACACCATGTGTGTGGGTGAGGGGTGTAATTTGCTGACATGGGCATGGTGATGTGGTGTATGTAGGTATTGGGTTCCCCTAGATGTGATTGTATAGTGTGTGGGTATGCATGCACACAGTTCTGCCATGTGGCTGCCCTATACAAGTGCTTCTTGGACAGCTGCAGACCATACCTGGCAGGGTGTGCAGTTCACCAACTCTGGCCACTGACACGTGGACTGTGCCTGCCAGGGGTTCCATGGGCATGTCCAGGTCCAGCCTTTGATGTGCTACTTTCCCCTGATGACGACATATATCCGCTGCAACCAGGTCCCTCCTGGGACTGGCCAGGGCCACGTGCACTTGGCCTGCTGTGAAGTGGTGTGGACAGCACCCCCCTGCAGTGATGGGGATGGTACTGCCACTACGGGTGTGGCTTGGTGTCCTTGCATGTCCACATTGACTGCCAGATGTTGGTGTTGCTGGCCTACGTCCACACGGTCGTTGCCCCACTCCCACCACATGTTCTAGCATGTACAATCCAAGGTAAATGAGGCCCACCATCTCATAACCGTCTATCCATGATTTCGGTATAATCACGGAGGGCAACTGCAAGTTCATGGAAGTTGTTGCTTACAGATGAGAAAGCAGCCCTCTGCAGCCTCAACTATGTCTAGTGTACAGTTCCATATGTGCCTGCTCCCCCATGACAGTCTAAAACATGCGTCTGGTGGTACCAGCTGTGGCACTTCTGCCAGGGGCATGATGACCAGCGGCCCTCCCACAAGCACCCTGGTACATCTGCCTATGTGGTGCGCTGCCAGACATCCGGCTATGCCTGCTGTGTCCAGACACAGCAGGCATAGATACCACACTCTCCTGTGCACTGTCACCAACTGCGAACTTTCCCTTTGCTATGTCCACTGGTGATGGGCTTTTCTATAGGCACTGTGACTGTGTGCAGGGTTGGGGTGGATAACAGGGGGATGTCAAACGATGGCGCAGTTTTTGGCCTCTGACAACCTCACCTGTGCCTCAACAGTCCTATCATCCTTTTCGGTGTCTGTATGGACACCAACATCAGATTGCATGCAGGAAGTACTCTGACCCACCTTGCCACCTGTGAGGGGAAAACAAGAAATGCACTTTAAGATCTGTATGGCATTGCATAACAGTACACACATATACACACACATACACACACACACACACACACACACACACACACACACACACACACACACACACAGACCCTGAAATTCCACCATAATACCTACCTGTCCCTGAGTTTACAGACAGTCCCAAGTTTATTCACATAAGTTCCCCATCCTGCATCACACTTGGTAACATACTCTCATTAATACCACTCATTAATGTATTATTCTTCTAAATGCCTAGACAAGTGATCACAACACATGACCTGTTACTCCATTACCTCAATGACTTGATTGGAGTAGGTTTTACAAGGCCTCACTGCTGTCATCCACTGTTCCCCCTGGGTATGTCAGGATAAAGTGAGCATGGCCCCCATATGTTAGGGGCTACTACGTTCACTCAATAATATCACTCCATGGAGTGTCATACATAACTATTGCTCAGTAGATGCAAGATCTGCTGCTTAATTTATTATCTGGACAACAATAATATATGGATACACTCCCTGGTGTTGTCTAGTAATTCCCAAATGCATCTGTAGTGCTGCACACATGGGTAGTCATTCAACTTTCTGCTGATTGCAATTTTAACGGGTTCCTATTAACGTTATCGAAGTTCTGAAACTTCGAACACCATAAGGTCGAAGCCTTATGTTTGAAGTGCCAGAACTTCGATAACAGTAAAAAAAAAAAATAAAAACAAAAACCAATCAATAAAGAGTTGCAAGAAAGGGGGCAAGCCCCCTGCACCCCACACACACCCCCATTCTTTAAATATACCAACTCCGAGATCACACTACAGTGCGGTAAAGGGAAATATTCCCTTTCCACACTGTATTGCAATCTCGGAGTTGGTATATTTAAAGAGTGGGGGGTGTGGGGGTGCAGGGGGGCTTGCCCCCTGCTTGCAACAGTTAGGTAGGTTTTAGGTGTTTTATTTTTTTTTTTTACGTTCGAATTCTTGAAACTTCTAACATCTGAGTTTGATGTTCTCAGGTTCGAAGTTTCAAGGCTTCGACAACGTAATAGGAACCCAATTTTAACGGTATACCTGGTGTCCAGTTTCCCTCCCAATGCATGTTCCATGCTACAGACCTTATTATACTATCAGCTGTCCTGAGATTACATATTAGACAAGTATTCCTGGTGTCTCATGTGTCAGTCCATGTCCATGTACTGCATGATTCCAAAGGGGAGTACTGACGTATGAACAACCCCACAATCATACATGTGAATACATGGACACCCACACAAACACACACACATGCACACACACATCCTACATGCATCAACCCCCTCCACTCCACCAGATTGCACTTACAGACAAAATAACTCCCCACCCACACACACACCTACAGGTGAGGTTGCACAAAGATAATGCACATAGACCTCCCATTACCCATCTGTCAACATACATAACATATGGTACTCAACAGCATACAGTGCTGCTATAGTCAATCCATGCTAGCAACAGTATACATGTGTATGATGCATGGGCTAATCTAGAAGGTGATGCCCCTTCCCCTGAAAAACACTGCACCCATGTACACAGTATTGCGGTGTACCTGTTCTGCACCCTGCTGTGTACTGTGCACTATACCTCACAGGTGTACACACCATTGCTGAATGTGTATTACTGTGTCAGTTATGTCTGCTTTAATGCTCACAGCACCTATGTATTCGTTTAACACATACCTGGGATGATATGTGGACAGATGTCATTTGTGAATGCCTGATGTCTGATTTACAGATCTCAACATCAGTGGTGCATGTATAACCAATAAGATACTATTACACTGAGAACCGTCAAACCTTACAGTGGCTATGGGAGTGTACACACCCTTATTGATATGACGCCCTCTTCCTTGATATGCCATGGGACCACATCACTGCATATGTTAACATTACATGAACATTAAATGTGACATATGTCCTTTACATTCAAATGCAGTGTCTAACAAATGTGTTAGTTGTGCTGAGATTGACCGCGATGCATACACTTCGTGGGTGCATATGTGTGCACACCTTTATCATGACAGTTTGTTGCACCTACTGTTATGTATACTGCAGCAGTCACTATTCCTGGCAGGGGTATACTAGCATGGGCCATCTGCATTTGCCAGTATACGGTCAGTCTGCCCTACACATGTCCCCCAACTCTGCATGATTGCAAGGTCAACTCAGGTGCACATCCCTTGGAGTTCACACACACTGCCATCACTATTGCTGTGGAGTCAGGGTTAGGTCTGCCACAGTTCCTTAACCTGAATGTGTGCAGATACAGCCATCTGTAGCATCCTTAGGAGCTGTGCTGCAGTGCACTGGTGTGTCATGATGACACCCCCTCCCCACCTTCAGCCATTTTGCAGATGCTTGACAACTATGGCCTACACATGTGTGTCAGTTTGCAGTGTCCCAAACACTGAGCACCACATGTAACAGCCAAGTCCCAGCTAATGAATGGCAAACATACAGGTGTACACTGGCACCGGCACAGTACAGATGGGGAAGGTGGGCCTGAGGTGGGGTGAGGCATTGGCTGTGCAGCACATGTATCTTATATGATGCTGTCTGTAGGTTTCCAACATAGTCATGGTACAACAGTGCACATTGAAATGCATGACGTTTGGCGACCTCTGCTGTTATGCATACACTATCTATAAAGAGGCCTGGCTGATGTTTCCTGTGGTACAACTGTCACATATGATTACCCTAACCCATAGGCCACACACTTGCAGAGTCCAGGCAATTGTTGAAATGGGTACTGCACAGCCAGTACTTGCTAGACATTCCTGCAACCCCATCAGTGTTGTGGCATGTTACTAGGCAGCCCACATGACCAGTTTGCTATGTGACATCATCTGTCTTGGATGGCCATATGTTTATTTCCTACATCATTCCTGTGCCATACATCCTTGCCACATAAATGACTGTACTGTTTGCCATGGTATATGCAGTGGTGAGGTACGGCTACATGCCCAGCTCATGGGCACTACCTGTTGGGTATGAGGCCCTCCCCATGTCATGTAAGATGTGTGCAAGCCACGGCTGCCTCTGTTGCAGGTAAGCATGCACATTTGATGGCCAAATGTCTTGGACAGCAGACCAATATGTGGTGTGACATTGGGGATGTGTACTTGCTGAAAGGTACATTTCCATGACAAATGCATGCAGTCAGTACCTCAACAGCTGCTTCCACTATATTTTATCTGGAGTGTGTGCACACATATGCTTCCAGTGTTTGTGAAGGTATGTATTCCCCATATTTCCTGCCCTAGCCCACGATTCCATATTCACACCCATTGCTCATGTTGGGACCACATTGTAGGTTTTAAGGGTTGAGGACCACAGTATTATGATATGCCATAGTGTAGATCTGTAACAGTTGCCATTGTCATAGTGGTACATACACTGTTGTAGCACTGTATAAGGGTGATGTTTTACACATGTCCCTACTGTAGGCCATTTGTCCCACCATTATGTTCATCCCTGTGAACACATTTTGCAATGACAGGATGTTAGTTATATTGCAAGTGTCTGACATACCCTTCAGATACAACATCATGGTCACCACTGTGATGCAGTGCAGTTAACAGCAACAATATATGAACATGTACGGCATGCATTATGGGTAGGTGTGTTAGATGTGTGCATGAAATATACCATAGTCATTACATGACCAGTGTATTGGCAAGCATGAACATAAAACATACTCACCAGCTACAAGCTGCTGCCTTTCTGGTATACCAGGGGACCTACATAAGTGTGTGAGAGATGTGATCTCAGTTGCCACAGCTGTGGCATTGCTACAGGGTGGGTGCAGCATTACAGTACATCAACAGAAAAACTTTACTAAAAGCGCACCTAAAAACATGCTGGCTATGCCCTTGCAACTCCCACTCTAATATCACCCACCCCATCCAACCACTACCTTTCTTTCCACTCCACTAACTACCTTGATTATAGCAAGCTCAGATGCTCATAAGCCTATTATTTATTATACAGCAGGAACTTTTTATTATAACATTTGTTAATGTCTGTTATGTACTTCACAGGTAAAGATTCTAGTTGTCTACTGATGTACTATGTTCTTCATCTGTAAATATGTTGTAAGTAATTGCTATGTAAATTGTTAATCGCTATGTATTCCAATGTAACTACTGTCTGTTTATTTTAACTGTGGAGCTTTTCTCCCCGGGCCTCCGCTGAAAATGGACCTACGTCCAGTTGGACACTCCCGGTCAACAAATATTAATAAATAAATAAATAAACAGTACAAGTCCACAATACTACAGCTTATGCACATCTGTTTATTACATGCAGCAATAGACTATATATATATATATATATATATATATATATATATATATATATATATATGTATATATATATATATATATATATATATATATAAAACATCTCACATATGCATGATCTACTTGTACAGATGCAGATGGATACGCAACAGTGGTCTACTGATGTGCACTGTGGCCTTACCCACATGCACCTCTGCCGGTGTGTGGGTAGCATCCACCTTAACTATGGTCTCCACCAGTTGTTGCATGAACAGGTGGGCAGGCGCCATGAGGCTGGCGAGGAGCTCCTCAACATGTATCAGGGGAGGATGGCTGGCATGACACCCCCCTGTTGTGAGGTCATCCCTCCAGAGTGCAGCAGCATGCCAACAGGCATTGTGAAGTAGGTCACTACAATGATGCCGGACCTGCTCATAACTGTGGTTATGCAGGCCAACATCATTGACCCTGTGGACTAGATCGTTCCACAGGGTGGTCCGCTCCTGCTGCTCATGGGCTGTCCTTCCAAACAGCACCTGCTAGTGCTATACCAGGTGGTTGATGATGACCTCATTTTCGTCTGCTGAATACACAGGTACCCTGCCGTGTGACATCTTGCCTGAAAGACATAAAGATGTAAACAGGTCTGAGCAACTCATACCGCACAGTTACCATAGTTCTTAATAAACATCTCTGCCCCCCCCCCACCATATCTGCGACAACAAACTGTTCACACAACTTAATAGGTATGGCTACAGCTTACCTACCATTGGGAAATATATTGTAGTGTACCATGCTTTGTGCTATGTGTTTGTAGCCATGTTCCCTGTGGGGACACTATCATTGCTGGCCTGTTGCGAACAATGTCACCTGCATGCCATTGTAAGGGCCACTATGTTTCCATATATGCATGTGGTCTGTTTGCTATGTGATTGCTGCACATCTGTCATTATGTGTTATTGGGGATATCTATGCATGCTGTTGGACATGATCCAGGATTGTGCGGACTATTACTACCCACATATGTTCTATAACAGTGACACAAGAGCATGTTTATGGAACATTTGACAGCAGAACCACTTCTCCCACCTCATCTGGCCATGCTACCAGGCCATATCACATGTGGGACCCACCCTGGGGCCTCCTCATCTACTGGTCCTACACTATCTTCAGGTGGAACCACCTCAGGGGATGGTGTCCCCCCGGGGACACACACAGACATGATCCTGTCACCTGAGGTCAGGTCCAGGGTCTGTTGCATTAGGGAGCTCCACAGAGACTTGTGGGATTTGCTACAGCACCTTGAGGCCCTCAGTACACAATCACATGGTCCACATGTTCCTCCTGCTCAAGCCTCCGGGCTAGGCATTTTCAGGGCCATGAAGATGCTGTTGTGACTGGCAATGGGTGGGGACCTTGTTCCCATTGTTTCCATATGGGGGCTCATGGGGCTTCCACATTGGAGACCACACCCACCATCCAAGGTGTTTACCCACCACATGTGTCATATACCACCCATGTAGGCTGTCCTCTCTATCTACCAAACCAACTCACCTCCACAACTATACCTGCTATCCTTCCCCAAATTCCCATTCCCACCTTCACAGACAAGGGCAATGTGGTCCCAACAAGGGGTTCACATGTGACATAACCATCATACCACTCAACTGTACAGATTTTTGGTCCATTTTTCATAAAATTGTGATTTTCTGACAAATTAATGGCAAATCATTAAAGACTGAAGTTAGAAAATGATGACAGACATTTCAGTTTCAGACTTCATACCTTTCAAAATATTCATGCTAATGCAAAACCTGTTGGTCTATCAACTCTCTAAGTTTGTATGAGCAATATTTAAAAATTGTCCCTATTTTTGGGCCTTTGTCCCACTTTTATATATGGCTTTGTCCAGATTTCTTGAGCTAAGAGGTTGAGAGGTATGATAACCATCCATGTTGCACACACTTACTGCTGTATATATAAATATATATATATATATATATATATATATATATATATATATACATATATATATATACTGTGATGGAAATATAGGGGACATGTATTTATATACATATGTGTGTGTGTGTTTGTATATATATAGACACACACACACACACATATATGTGTGTGTGTGTGTGTGTGTGTGTGTGTGTGTGTGTGTGTGTGTGTGTGTGTGTGTGTGTGTGTAAATATATATTATGTTGTATATATGGGTTTATATACAACATAATATTTATATATATATATATATATATATATATATATATATATATATATACACACACACACACACACACACACACACACACACACACACACACACATGCGTGCGCACACATACATCTACATGTATAAATATATTTCCTGTACTGTTGAATGGCTGTGCTGGATGATATGTTTATGAAAACATGAGGGTTATGTACATCTGACATGGCTTAGTGGTAAATCACTTTGGCTATGGTGTTCAGGGTCCTGGGTTCAAGACTTGCAGAGGCTGTCTATTTTGTTGCTGGGCAGAACAAGGGCCATTGGATATAGAGTGATTAAGGCACTTTTAAGCAGTTGAAAGCGGGTTTGTGCGGGTTTGTACAGAGGTAAGCACTGCTAACTTCCGGTTACAGTTTCTTATACTGATTTAGCTTCTCGATTGCTTAACCTGTGTAGGCATTGCTTATCCCCACACAAACAAGGTTAAACCCTCTTACTGCTGCTTAAAAGTGCTTAATCCTGCTTACCTCCACACTAATTTCTTTAAAAAAATGAGAAAGGGTTGATAAGATAGTGGTGAAAAAGGGGCACAAAAGGGGAAAGACAGTATGGAAAATAGCTAGGGATGTGCAGGACAGGTGTATGGAAGGTCCATAGCTGCCCATTTCTTCTACAGCAACAGCTGTGCATATACACTGAATTTGGAGATAGCTATGGATACTCAAACCCCTGAGAGAGGGGTGAGGACAACAATAATATGTTGTGAAGTCAATTAGACCAGATTACATGTGTCCAGTGGACATGTGTGTGAAATGGTATGTATAGGGCGAGATTTTTTTTTTGGGAACAGATTTCACTTTTTTTTTTCAGGTGAGAGTGGGATGTTGGGGAGGGATAGTAGGTATATTTGGGGAGGTAGGTTAGGTGGGATAACAGACAAGACAGACAAGACAGCATACAGGGGCAGTATACAACATATGTGGGGAGTAAACACCTTGATGGGGAGGGGTGTTTGGAAATCGGAAGCCCATGAGCCCCCTAGTGGAAACAGTGAGACTGAGGTCCCCACCCATGGGAAGTCACCACTACACCTTCACAGCCCCGAAGGTGGCTGTGCTGGGGGCTGAGTAGGAGGGCCAGGCCGACCCTCTAGTTGCAACACGCGGCTCTCAAGCTGGCATAGCAGATCTCCAAACTCCCTGCGGAGCTCGCTACTCACCAAGCCCCGGACCTGGCGACAGGTGACAGGACATGTCCTGTCTGTGCCCGCTCCCGGGGGGGAGCAAGCCCCATCCCCTGAGGCGGTTCCACCCAAAGGTGGTGCAGGACCAGTGGATGAAGAGGTCCCAGGGTGGGTCCCAGATGTGTTGGTGCCCAGAGCCACGGCCAGCTGAGGTTGGGCAGGTGGGTCTGCTGGGACCGGCCTTCCCAAACGTGCTATGGTGTTTCAATTTTACAACATATGTGGGTTAGTAATAGTCAACACATTCCAGGATTAGGTATAACAGCATGCATAGATATTCCCATTAACCCAAAACACCAGATATAAAACAGTTGCATAGCAAACAGAACACATGCATATATGGAACCACAGTGGTCATTACAACAGCATGTAGGTATGCTGATGGCAGCATGACACCAGTGTGGGAGTATTTCAACATGACACATGCATAGAAACAAATTTAAATATTTATCAAACAATAGGACATATGTCCCAACAGTAGATTTAATGCATCACATACCAATTGAGTTGTGTATTTAGTTTATTGTTGCAGATATGGTTGGGGGGAGAAAGATGTCAATTAACAACTAGTATATTCCTGTAGTTCTCATTACTTTCCTAGTCAGTGCTGTGATCTGTACCTTACAGGTATTAGTACACTACCCTATGGCCTTAGTTTGGACAGTGGTATGGATATAGACAACTATATACATGAACTGAGTTTTACCTGTAGTATACATCTCTTACCTGGTATACCTGTGGAGGTGTTGTTTGTTAACACTACCTAACTGTTTCTACACATATTCTCAGATTCCAGGTTGATGTTATGCACATACCTGTCCATCTCTTATTGCACACATTCTGGGCATGTCTTGACCACATGCAGGTGAACCGGGACATATTTTGACTACTGCCCTCTTTAACCTTTGGTAAATTGTACAATGACAGGTTTGTTTTCATTGACATTTTCCAAATATGTACAGGCCTGACAGTCAGTTATATGACATGAAATGCCTACATGTCAGAGATTAGCACACTGATATGCAAGGGGGACAGGATAACAGCCGGCAGATATGGGCCGATTAACTGTACATTCTGGACAATTCTGTACACTTGTGGGATATGATTTTGCATACAGCTTACTACCACTCCCAGGATTCGAACCATGGCTGTGTCTGCTAAAAATAAAATAGTGTCCATCACAGTTGAATGTGCTATATAGATATTTCTGTATATCTTTTGTCTGATTTCTGTCTATAATTCTCCTGTGGTTTTACAATCTGACCTTGTAATTACAACACTTTTATACAGGATTTCCTAGACAGTTTTATTATGTAGCACAGTGTGGGTGACAGTGATGAGGAATACCTTATTATTCAGAGCAACTGCAACATTAACAATGCCATACAATACCAGGGTAAACAGTACCAATACAGGATATCAATCTTTTATTTCTAGGCACAGTTTTCGTATTTGACAGAACTGTGGGGGCAATGTTTGTTAGCACTACTTGAATGTTGCCACACATATTACCAGATTCCACATTAGCATTATGCACATATGTCTCACTCTGTTACTGCACACACTCTGGTCACAGCTTGACAACATGGGGGTGGAGATGGGACATATGTGGCTTATTACTCTCATAACATTTTGGGGAGTTGCTAGAGTGACATGTTTGTTCTTATAGATGTCTGACAATCAGTTGTATTTTTTATTTGCTGCCTAAACATCTGGGATCATCCCACTGATTTGCTAGGAGACAGGGTGACAGATAGCAGATATGGGCCAATTTACTGGACATTCTGGACATATCTGTACAGTTGTGGGGTATGATTCTGCATACAGCCTACTACCACTCCCAGGATTTGAACCATGGCTGTGTGTGCTAAAAATACAACAGTTCACATCTCAGTTAAGTGTGCTATTTGGATTATGTTGTCTGTCTTTTCACTGTTTTTTGTCTAAGTCTCTCTCAGTTGCACTATATGACCTCTTGGGATTACAACAGTCATATATAGACATTCCTACACATTTTATTTATGTAGCACAGTGTGGGTAACAGTGCTTAATTCAACAGTACTATTAAGAGCTTGCAACTCTACATTAACATATAATACCAGAGTAAACACATGCAGCCCAGCAGTTAGACCTTTATTGTCAGGCTATTATGCTTTTATTTACATGCAACCTATATGAGACTCTTCCTGCCATATTTTCTGGTGTATGCAGTACATGCCTTAAACAATGCAGGTTTTATACAGGCAATTAACTTACTACTACTTTTAGATTATTTCCTATGACAGTACATGCAAAAGTATTACTAACCTGCCTCACGTCGCAAACACTGCAATCTACAGGCATGGGCTTCCTGGTTCACAGCCTGCTCAGGAATATTTAGCCATACTTATCCATAATATACATGAGCAGGAAATTATTAAACAGGTAGTGGACTGATACTTACACATGGCTGGGACACCTTCCATCCTCCTAGCCTCTTGGATCCACTGATCAAAGAGATCCCCCTTTCTACGATTAAGGTCGGCATAGTGATGCCTGACCTGCTCACCAGTTCGGGGTATGCCAGTGGCACTGGTGAGGTCACGGGCGAGATGGTCTCAGGCTTTAGCTTTGTATTGGGAACCCTGGTACTGGCCCTGCAGCAGTCTCTGGTCATGGTCTTTCACAAGGAGTCCTGCCATGACTCTGGACTCCTGGATGTCCCAGCGCTGTGCCCAAAAGCACACACCCTCTCCCATACCAGTCATATTGCCTACAGGAGGAAGCTGCAAACAGTTATGAGATGTATTCCTCCCTGTTGGGTTTAAATAGGGCTGATTTCCCACACTTTGCCATGATTGGACAGTTTTGAAAATGCTAAGCTATGGGCAAACTTGCTTACCTAAGGTTGGCATGGCTTAAAGGGGTATACCAATGGGCAAACTGAGTTAGCTGGCCTATACATTGCTTACACCTAGTAAGCTGGGCTGTGCAATGATTAACGTTGCTTAATTTTTAAATTGCATACTATTTGCTTTTTGGCAGTGATTTATTATTCATTACATGTTATATATGTGTTTGGTATCCATGATTCATGTGTACATACACTGTATGGGGTCCTTGCATTTATTAGGGGATTTCAACACTTTATTACAATGACACCTCACATCTGAACTTAATGCAGTACTCCAGTTCACATATTTATTTTATGCAATAGGTTATACAACATAAAACTGTATATAGATTCCTTTCACATGTTCAGTTTGATTTTCCTATAGTGAGGATCTGTTTGGTGATACCTCATTCTTATGTACTGCTGTGATGGCTTAATAGTTAACTACTGTGACTATAGTGTACAGGGTTCAAGACCTGCAAAGGCTGTTTATTTTGTTTCTGGCCACAACAGCGGCTGTTGCATACAAAGTGATTAGGACACTTTTAAGCAATTGTAAATTGGTTTGCACAAAAGTAAGCAGTGCTAACCTCCGGTTTAATATGCTTACAGAGAGTTAGCTTCAATACTGCTTAACCTATGTGCGCATTGCTTACCCCTGCGCAAACGGGCTTAAACCCACTTACTACTGCTTAAATATGCTTATTCTTGCTTAATAGTGCTTAATCCTGCTTACCCCCTCACTAATTTAGACAGTAATGTAAAATGGTTCTTGGGAAGATGGTGGATTTGGACACTCTGGATTTATCATGTAATACACATCGTATCTTCGATTTGTATCCCTGATTCATGTGTACATATACTGTATGGGGCACTTGTGTTTATCTGTGGATTTTACAACATTACAACAACGACACCTCAGATCTGCATTTAGTGTGGTACTCCAGTTCACAAATATATGTTATTTAGTAGGATATGCAACAAAAAATATTGGTCATAAAGTGATTTGACATGGAAAATGGAATATACTGGAGTGAGACTTGAACCGGGAATGACTGCTTGTAAGGCAAATGCTCTGCCCACTACACTATTGTAGTACTGCTTCATTTACATATATCTTGATTTTTATCCTCTTGTGTTTTTAAGCTGCCATAAACGTAGCTAAGTGATGGGCAAGCCCGCTTACGTACGGTTAAATTGTATCTGTTTCATAAAAAAAAGCTTGTTTATATTTCATAGTTTAACCATTGCTCTTATAAACTTGGGGGGATGTTGCTGGGAGTATGCGAACACCTATGAGCGGTCTCGCTCATTCTTAGTCCTAAACTGCTATTCTTGATTGCAGAGGCGTGTATATTCTGAGAGCTCTGCTCTCAGACACGCCCCCTGCACTCGTATACGTTCCGTGTCCTTCATTATTATGGCTGGCGCGCTGCCATCCGGGTCTATATTAAAATCATGAAGGTTTACTTACCCGAATACCTAAACGCTGACACATATTCTGCGAACTGCAAATACACCGAACGCTCTAAACCGCGAAATTCAAAAACTCGAAATGTCATACTTGTCCCATCCCACTGCCTGCTACATACTACCTACACAAACAAACTAAATAAACCACATACATACACTAACCAAAACCCTACTTCTAACCCTAAACTAAACCCTACTTCTAACCCTACACTAAATCTTGCATATACCACCATGTATGCACTTAACTTAACCTGCACTCTAACCCTAAGGTCTGTAACTATCGCACACTTACCTTAAAAAGCTATACACAAACAAACTAAATAATCCACACACATACACTTAATAAAACCCTACTTCTAACCCTACACTAAATCTAACATACAATACCATCTATGCACTTACCTTAACCCGCACCCTAATCCTAAGGTCCGTAACTATCGCACACTTACCTTATGGAGTTATACCGCAGAAGGGCCAACCATGACAATTCGACATTTCCGATTTCGCACTTCAGGATGATCGATGTTTTTGCGGTTCAATGAAGACATGTCGGCGTTTAGGTATTCGGGTAAGTAAACATTCGTTCTTTTAAAATAGACCCCTGCCGTCCTGCTGCTAAATGGCCACTTCCGTGCAGGACTAAGCTAGTCCTGCACGGAAGTATAGTGATTCCGGGGGAGTATGTTAGCATTAAGAGCAGCCAGATTATAACATGTATCTGCTGAGTAAGATGGCTATTTTATCAATATTAAGGATCATTTATTAATGTGTTTTTTATTGATATTCATTTGACTGAATTTACAACTTGATGTGTTTTGATACATTTTTGCATGTGTAGACATATTTATGCTTATATTTAAAGTTTAAAAGGTTGCTGTCTGGTTCGACTCTCAGCTAGAGCGTCTTCTGCATGGAGACATGCGTGAATGGGCGTACCTTCGTTGAAGGTAATAGCTTCAGGGCTGGCAACTCAGCACGTAAAAATCAACTGCCAATCATTAGCAGACCGGAGTTCCGCTGTGGCGACCCCTAACCGGAAAAAGCCGAAAGACACAACACAACAAATGTGTTCATTATAGGTTTTTTGATGATTTTATTTATTTCCATAAATTTGATTGGTTGGTATTATCACATGATTTGTTAAAGTAATTATAAAAGAAAGAGGAAGTGAAGGTATTAGTAGTTTCAATCAAGTTCTATACAAGTAATAAATGAAAGTGCTTAACTTGAATAAAGTTGTGTGCCCAGGCTGATATTTTTACTGAAAGAGTACTCTACATGTTTGATTAATAAAATGGAATATACAAGACCATGATTCTACTTTAGTTACTTTGCAAGAGCGAGGCAATAAGCCTGAAGTGACCAGAACAGCATCTTTAATCACCTGTTCTAGACCATAAAGAAAGAGAAGGACTGAGCTCACAGGACTGATGCTGTCTTGGGAAAAGCTTCATCTCAAGAGACAAAAAAAAGAACATCTGCAAATGGTCATGAGTCTCTGAAGGTGTATGGAAATGTATTCTTATTTGAAAAGTCATAAAAGTGACAGTTTGTATATAATCATGCTACTTCATATTAGTGGATCAAGCAAGACCGTTTTGTGTGTTTAACGTATGGATTAAAGATCCTCAGCTAGTGAACTGCATTGGGGCCAAGAGTGTCTATCTCTGTGTTTGCTACTTTGCACTACCCCTTTTTAAATTAGCTGAAGCAAGAATTTTGAAACCATATATCCCTTGTTCTTAAAAAAAGTTAGCTAGCACTGATCCTTATTTATTTCCTGCTAAAGACTCGAGCAGACATCTTGGTTATTGTTGCATGAAACTGTGTCTGTGCATCTTTTCTAGAGGCCAGAAGCATCACTGTAACATGTGGTGCATAGTCTCGGGGAATTTTGAACTGCTGTTGAGCTGATGCACCCTCAGAATTTTTCTTTTTCTTTTTCTGCATGGTGAGAATATAAACCTGCAGCCACTTGTTAAATTTGTTCAACCTTTATCAGCTGTAGCACTTTAAGCAACTGGAAGTATGGCCCCTTTTTCAAGGATTTGCTGTATTACAATCATAACCAAATAAAGAAATGTAAAAAAGTTTGCCAAGTGAAAAAAGACAATAGTGAGAAACAACTGGATAACTATATAACACAGCTTATGAGACGCATCTGCACAGACTAAACAAATTGTTGCTGCACTTCAGAATATCACATCATCACAATAAGTTAAGTAAGGCATTAATTCTGAAACAGGCTGAATGCCAACAGAGTTTTGCTTCTCTGGAGAAATAAAACTGTAAGATAAAGGAGGAGCCAAAGGACACAGTAGTTAAAGATAAAGAATGCTAGCAATGTCCAGCTTCTCTAAGAGAAAACGCATGAAAATACAAAGAATGAGGCAGAACATACTTTACTACTGAAAAAGTAGTCTGAGGGATTTAGCAAAGGAAAGGAATTAGACTTTATGGAACTAATAACAAGTGACAAACTTATTCTGCTAAGTTGCAGGAAGAAGGAAAGAAGTTCTGTAAAGAGCTAAGCAAAATGAAGTCTACACTGTTAGTTCAGACTGAAATGTAAGCTGCTGTATCTGGTTCACAGGATGACAAAAATGAGTTACTGCAGTAGGTGCAGACCGTTATCAACACTGTTCATGATCTCACAGCCAAGTACCAGAACCTGCAGGCTGAAAGTGAGTCATAAAATCAAACTCTCTTGGAAGCTCTTGAGTTGTTAAAACCCAACTCATAGAGAACAATACATTTCAAATGTGTAAACAGGTATTAGTTCAAGATAATGGAAGTGTTTGAAGAAAGAATTTTCCTAGAACAAAAGCAAAAAAAAAAAAAAAATTTTCCTAAAACAAAAGCAAAAGAAAAAATACTTTGGCACAACCAATACATCAAAATGAATTTGAACTTGCACACTCAGTCAGCAGATACAAGATTTGAAATAAAACTGGGGAGGAGTGAAATCTCTTGTTAGGGTACTGTAGGAAGAGAAAAAAGAGAGATGATAGGTAGTGTTGATGAGGAGGATGCTGCTTTTTTTAAATAATCACTATGTAAAATGTTGAAGGCCATGCAAGGAAACACTTCCCAGTTAGTAAAACAAACAGAAGCTGAGAGAGAAGATGAAATTAAGAAAAATGTAGAAGTTCTCTCCCAGGTACTTGAGCTTCCTAACAGAGGAAGTCATTTACTATACCAGAGCTGTATGCTTCTGGATGAAATATGTGTTACATCTGGAGATTTAATGTTTATGTACACACAGTGAGAATAAAAAGGATAAATATACAAATGAAAATTTAATTTTGAAACAGAAAGTGAAAGACCTAAATGTGGACTTGAAATTAAGTTCAGTTTTTTAGCACAATGGGCAGTTTTATGCACCAAAGTCAAAAAATGTTAAGATGAACTCTGAGTTGGAGAATCCAAAAACAAAACAGACAGCTGAGACTGAATGAAAATTAGTTTGTTCTTGATTAAATTCTGATACCAGAAACTGGTGAGATATCAGGCAGCAAAACCTGGTACTGAACTCATTACAGAGGAAGTGGGATGATGGTCTTCATTGCTATGACTACATAAAACAATTAATTTCCATTTGCCATGACACAAAAAGCTACATACCACAAAGATCGACGGTTGAAAACATCGAACAGCATATGGTAGACACCATATGGTTGATGTCTTCAAACATCGAACTTATAAAAACAACAAAAAGAAAAAAGTACCCTAATGGGTTTAATCAGGGGGGCAAGCCCCCCTGCACCCCCCGCATCCAACTCCGAGACTGCACTACATTGCAGTAAACGGAAATCTCCCCTTATGGAGATTTTCGTTTGCATGTTCAATGTGCGCTTTTGCTATTCTCATGTCGACAATATCAGCTTTGATATTGTCGGTTTTCGAGAATATCATATAGACCCGAGCTGAACTCAGGCTAAGCAGAGCTGAGACTGAATGTAATCAAGTTACATCTTGAATAACAGAGAAAACTTTGCTTTTAAGAAAGTACTCAAGTGGCCCTTAGCTAATGCCAGTATTGAGTGAAACAGGTAGACAATTAGCTACAGTCAGAGCAGAACAAGTTAGTAAATGCAAAACTCAGCAGCAACCACTGCAGGAAAGGTTAGCACAGGTGTAGAGTAAAACCCCGTAGATGCACCATCATCTGAAGAGTGACAAGAATAAGAAAAGTATCTAGGAGAGGACCATTACACTTAGTGAAATATGAGGACTTAGCTGATGCTTTAAATATGCATCTAATATCTGAAACTTCACTTGGGATGATCAAGAAGTAACCTAACTACCTAGAAGAACAAAAGACCTGCAATACCTGCAGATAACGATTCAGACACTGGAAACTGCAGAATGTAAAATACATTCAAAATTTTAAGCCCTACAGACTAAAATGGGCAACAACACTGAAAAAAGGATTATCCCACCAGTGAAATGCAATACATGGATTTGATCATGAGTTTGATGAAGCTGATGCAGGCATCTAGAAGGATTTACAGTCAGGCCCACATCAACGTTATCAGGACACAACTTACAATGTGTCAGAAAAACTTGACCTGACTAAAGAATATATTATGAAAGGAGAGCCTTATCTGATATACTGGGAAACGCCATCCATTTGAGTACTTGAAGGAAGAATGGTAAGTCTTTGTTTTGTGTTACAACTGGAGAATAATTACATAAGATTGTTAACAAAGATTGTGTGAAAAAGAAATTAACTGTATGCAGACCGAATCAACCAAACTGTTATTAACTACTCCCAGTCTGGACACAGTGACAAAAACTGTTCCACATATATGATTCTGTGCAATGTAATGTTCATTTATTTGTTTTATTTATTTTATTTTATATTTGTTAACCAGGATGGTCTGAATGGACACAGGTCCATTTTCAGCTGAGGCCCGGGGGAGAAAAGCTCCAGAGTAAGTAAAATTTTACACAATATGCTAAAATACAGCATACAGAGAATTTTCAAACAGTATGTTAAAATACAGTATACAGCAGAAGACATAACAAGACCTATATATACAGGAAAATTTAGTTACACATGATTAATAACAGAATAAGTATACAAATTCAATCAGCATTAGGAGAAGAACCAGACTATAATATATATTACAGTAGGTATATTAGGAAGTGAGGTATATAAGTGGAATAATTTGAGGACTTATGTAATACATTGGCATAGCCACTTACTGTTTAAGTGTGTTCTAAGTGAGCTTTTAAAGTGAGAAGAGGTAGGGGCAGAAATCAGAGCAGGAGGGAGATTATTCCAGATTCTAGCTATGGAGTGCTTTTCCTGCAGTATTGTTAGCCCTAGAGATACACAGGAGGGGTTTGTCGGAAGATCAGAAAGGATGATTTGTATTATAGTGGGTGAGAAGTGGGCCTAGTGCAGGGTTTTTTTTCCTGTATGTGTTACCACATTGTAGGCAATGACTAATTGGTGATAGGTTAGTAGCTGGGGAAGTTCCAGCCATTTCAGTTCCCCTACAGCCTGGCAATGGTGGGTTCTAAAGGTGGAGTTGTTTGCAAACTTGGCGATTTTATAATAACATGATTTGAGTCTGGCAAGGTCAAGTTTTCTAAGCTAGATAAGAATTGGAGCAGCATACATTAGGGTAGACAAGAGGTGAGTTTGGGCTAGGGTAGTCCGTGCTTGTTTTGAGAGGAATTTCCTGTGTCTATATAGTGTTCCTATTTTTGTATGGACTTTTTTGATAGTTTGTGAAATGTGGAAGTTGAAGTGTAGATTTTTATCAATTTCAATGCCTAGGAGTTTGGTATTGTCAGAGGGAGAGATAATTGTGCCATTTTTGGAGGAGATAGTGAAGGATAGAGGGGTGGAAATGGTTTTGTGGGGATGAAAAGTAGTAATTTGGTTTTATTAAGGTTTAGGATACGTTGGATCGGAGTGATCCAACTTTTCACAGAGCTAAAGGATTCCTGAGTGAGATTTTGTAGGGTGGGAAGTGATGGAGCTAAACAGATAAGAGTTTAATTGTCAGCGTATTGTATAAGTTAAGCATGCTGTGTGGTGGTATGGAGGTTATTGGTAAATATGGAGAAAAGAAGTGCACCTAATATGGAGCCTTGTGGTACACCTATGGTAGTTGGGAGTAAGGGGGAATGTACACTTTGCCATTGGACAGACTGTTGCCTATTTGACAGATAGCATTTAAACTAAGCTATAGCAGATGGGACAAAGGATAGGGATGTCAGGGTGTCTAGTAGTAAGGAATGTGAAACCATGTCAAATGCTTTGGAGAAGTCTAGAAATATTGCAGATACAAAGTTATTATTATTTCTATGTTGGTTGATCAGTCTGGTGAAAGAGAGCAGAGCAGTGGTTGTGCTATGGTGTCGTCGGAAACCATGCTGTGTGGGGGAGAGGAGATGGTGTGAGTTTAGGAATTGTGTTACCTGAGAATGTATACATTTCTCTAGTATTTTAGATAAGGGGGATAGAATGGCAATGGGGTGATAATTTGAGTATTCATAAGAGTTTCCACCTTTATATAGTGGAATAATGTATGATACCTTCCATAGCTGTGGGACATATGCTTCTTGTATGGAGCGACTGATTCGGAGGGTGGCTTAATGGCTAAGGTGTTTGCCTTAGAAACACAAGGTGCAGCGTTTGTCTCACAAGGGATAATTGACTAGGCTTAAAATGGCTCACAAGGACAGTTAGCTTAGTACTAAAACTATGAACTATGAACCTAAGAAATAGGGTAGGATAAGGATTCAGCAGCTATTTTTAGGAAGTTGGCTGGTAGACTGTCAGTGGCAAGGGTGATAGGTTTCAGTTTTAGGAGGTGTTTTTATATTGTTGAGGTGGGAATAGGTGAGACCATAAAGGATGGAATGTTGTCAGGGCATTTGGTTGGGTTATATACTTCACCAGTCACATAGAACACTTAGATCCACAAATCAGAACCTCTTAGAACTTTACAAGCCTTTACACGCACCAGGGCAACTTCTACTTTCATTCTCCCTTGCCAGAGTATGGAACTCTCTTCCCCCTTACATTAGAACTACCCCTAATCTGTCATCCTTTAAAACCCTACTCCATTCTCATCTCTACTCCCTCTGGGAGTGTTCCTGTACCCATCCTACTCGATTCCTGATACCTATCCATATTCTATTTTGCTCTAATCTCTGCCACTGCTTCAATTCATCTCTCTAAAATTCGTTTGCCTAAACACATGTGGTGTAATAAATGAACATAAATTTATTGTTTTTGCTAATATCTTATAAGTGATTGACTCAGCTCATATATTTCAAGATATGTAAAATCTTGCCTTGCTGTATATTGATTGTTAAACTGTTGTTCTCATATGTTGTACTAATACATTGTCTATTGTATATTGTCTTTCTGTCTGGAGCTTTTCTCCTTGGGCTGCCATTGAAAATGGGCTACCTAGGCCCAATGGACTTTCCCAGTTAACAACCTGAAATAGATACATAAATAAATAAATAATGTAGGGCTGTTTTTAGATAGTTGGGAGGATAGTGTTAAGATGGATTCTGTGAAGTGGCGATTGAATTGCGAGACAATGTCCTTGTTGTCATTTGTGGAGTTAGGAATGGGAGTGGTAGTTTTGCCTGGTTTTAGGAGAGAGTTAATGGCATGCCAAAACTTTTGGGGATCTTTTGAATGTTTGTTTTGGATACTGAGGAAGTAATTTTGTCTATTGAGTTTAGTTTGTCTCTTGGCCTGATTTCTAAGTGGTTGGTAACTTTGTTTGGCTAGGCTAGTACTGTATTTCTTCCAAATTCTCCAAGCCTTATCCCTTGACTTTAGAAGGACTCTAGTTTCCCTAGTTAGCCGTGGTGCATAGTTTGACTTGGCTCTTATTTTCCTAATTGGTGTGAGTCTATCAAGGATATTGATGAGAATATTGTTGAAACAGTCAACAAGTGAAGGCTTGATCTAGATTTAGGGTTTGTAGTGGTTTCCAGTTGCTATGTTTTAGATTACTGTTTAGTTCTTGTATATTTAGTTTACAATCATCTCTGACTTGTCAAAAAACAATGGGTTTGGCTACGTTGGTACATTTCCGCAGGCGGAAGGTGGGGAGATGGTCACTAAGACCATCAGGAAGGCATCCTGTCTGATAGTTTTGTTTGGGGCAGTTAACTAGTGTCTAATCTAGAAAAGACTGTGGGTTTTTTTGTTGATTCTAGTGGGTTCTTGGATAAGTTGGGTAAAACTGTAAAGATTAATATGGTTAGTGGGGTTGTTAGAAGTACAGGCTGACCAATCAGTGTTCAGGTCACCTAGTAAGATGGTTTCTTGGGGAAGATTACCTGTGGCCCATTGTAACATTTCTTCAGTGATGGGAGAGTTATTACCTGTGGGAATATAACAGCAGAGAATGATGATAGTTTTTGTGTCATTTATGCTTACGGTTGAACCTAAGGTTTCGGCATTTTGAAATTTAGGTATGGGGGTTTGTAGACGTGTGATGTTGATTATATTTTTGTAGAGGATAGCAACTCCACCTTTCCTTCGTGTAGGTCAGAAAGTTTGTTAGCGATACTTCTGATGTTGACATTCAGAATCAACAGGTCAGAGATTTGCCTAGCAGAGAGTAGGGAGTTTTGTGGTCCAGGGTTTGGGTGTGTCTCCAGATATAAGTAGATTTTTAGTGATAAACAGTATGTGTTTAATTGTGTGCACTATGTCTATGTTGGATTTAAATGATGTTTTTCTAGTGTAAGATCGTGTTATGTGAGACTTATGAATGTGTAGGATTAGCTGTCTTTAAAGGACCACTACGGGAAAAACATTTAAATAGATATTTTTTTTAACTTTTCCTTAAATTTGGCTCATTGCAAACCTGTATGCACCAGAGGGAAGTAGTTACTACTAATTTTATTCAGTTTGTAACCCTTACTGACCTCCTGGGGCAGACATCCTGATGAGAGCTTGTCTTCTAAAGAAAAATCTTCCCCATAATACACTGCGAGTCCACTGTTTCTGAGAATACAATGCCCATAGCTGGGCTATCATATAAGACATCCAGTCACTTGAATGGAAGAAGAGGAAAGAGCAGCTAAGTTTGACAAGCCTCAGTACAAGTATCATTTACTAGCACACAGTGCCTTTTACAAATGTGTTTCCTTACAATGTCTTAACACATTCTGTCAAAAAGTCTTCCAGAACTGCCAGCTCATTGCTGAGATAACAGGGTTTATTTAGACATTCAAATTTGATCTGCTTCAGTTCCTTCTCAAGTTACTCCTCCCATATTCCCACCCTCAGTTAGAAGAGTTTCACATGTCCTGCCCTGCTAGGTTCAGCTAATTTGAATGACAATACACATCAAACAGAGTTGCTTGCAGTCAGCCAGGTGTGCCTCTGAAACGGTTCCCTCATCTCTCTCCTTACTGCTGTCATGTGAATAGCACTTTCACAGTAAGTCATGGTAGAAATATGCTTTAGCAATCATTAATGTAAAGGTGTCTAAGTATTTCTCTGAACATGCCCGTAACATACACAGATGATTAATCTGGGCCGCTGACAGATTTAACTATGACTGCAAATTCATACTCTAACCAAAATGAATATTCATAATTGCCTTACACAGAATTGCAGTCCTCTGCATTTTTATCCAATAGGCATGCCACTGATTTGTCCTATTTGTAGTTACTACTGCTGTTGTGTGCACATATTCATTGCTGGTATGATGTTTTTGAAGTAACTTAGTATATTCTTCATGCTATGCGTGCCTACTCTCACTGCTCCAAACGGTGTGCATTCTATCAAAATTTGCTTTTGCAGGTATCCACAACATATTTTTCTATTCATCAATATACAGAAATTAGCACTTTTCTCCAAGAAGCTATATAAACCGGACTACCTCCAACAGTATGGTTTATACAACAGTCATTTTTATTGTAATCATGACTGCTGCAATTCAAGTATCCTATGAATGTAGTTCTTACAGCAGGGATCAAGCATGAGAGGCCCTTTATCCCAGGAACATCAACAAAGCAAATCAGCTGTCAAAAGTTTGTAAGATTATACACAAACACCAACTAATATGTATAACACGGCTGGGTATGGCTTTGGCTTCATTAAAAAAAAGGGTGCAAAGGGCAAACTTTGGGGTTTAAATAGCTGAGCTAAAACATTCAAAGTACTTGCAAGCCATCAGATGTACAAACAGCCTATGACAATGACAAGGCATACAAACAAAGATAATAAGACTTTATGTAAAGTTAGTAGTTAGGGCAATTATGTAGATAACACACCTTTCAGCTATCTTACCACCCACAAGTGCAAAACTTGTGAAGCCTGATGAATAACTATGAGTCTGGCTTTCAGTACATGAAGGGCCAAGCTGAGCTAACATGTATCATGCTGAGGAGATGAATTAATCATGCAGACGTCACGGCTCCTCAGTGTAACTTCAATTGACTGTTCATCAACAGAACATCAGGAAGGTGTGATGCATATGTACGGGAAACCTAAGTCACAGACAGTGGCTTAGCATATCTAAACCTCAAAATGCACTAACTCGAGGCACTCCTTAAAATGGAGAACATCGACATCTGTGCAGTGACAGAGACCTGGTTCAAAGCTCCAGAGAGCACCCCTGCATTACCAGGCTATAATTCATACAACACCTTTCGGCCATCTAACACGGAACGAAGCACTACAGGTGGAGGCATGTCCATATTCATTAAGGATATCCACACCTCCAGGCTAGTTGCACAGCATAATGCATCCGATATTATCCAAGTGCAACTAACTCTGGGCAAGACCACAATCCAAATTGTAGCTTGCTACAGACCCCCCATCATGCCCCATGATTCCCACTCCTCATTTCTTGATACACTGAAAAGTATTAGGATACAACCCAACACCTTAATAATGGGCGATTTCAACTACCCCACCATTAACTGGGAAAACTACTCATGTACCAACTCTTTTGCTCAACGTTTTCTGGAATTCATAAATTCCAATGCCTTGGATCGACTTATTCACACCCTCACCATGGGCAGTAATATCCTAGACCTGGTCTTACCAACATGGGCAATCGGTGTTCCACACCAGAGGTCAATTTCTTGTTGGTCAGATCCGACCACAAGCTAATCACCCTAGACATCCACATCCTGCCCCCACCCCCAATTAGGGAAACCACCATAAAAAACTTCTCCAAAGCCAACTTCACACTTCTTAAGACAGAAGTGGCAAACTTCATGACACCCATGCAGACGGACAATAGAGGTACGACTGCTGAATCCTACACAAATACACTTTATAAGCACTTACATGAGAGCATGGATCATGCTATCCCTAATAGAACCAAGATGCTATCCTCCAAAAAAGGAAGCCAATCTGGTGGTCCTCTGCCATAAACAAACTCTACAACAGAAGAAAGAAACTGTTGCAAAAAAGAGTAAAATCCCATGACTGGAGGAACTCCCTGGTCAACCTCAGTAAGAAGCTGAGATCCCTCATAAAATCCTCCAAAGCTAGTTACAAAAACAAAATTGCCACTGACTCTAAAGACAACCACAAAGCATTCTATAGCTATGTCAAGAATATCAATGGCAACACTCAGATCTGCTCTGAGTTACAGCACAATGGCACTAAATATACAGAACCAACTGATATTGCCAACATCCTGGCAGATAGGTTCAGTGCTAACTTTACCCCCCTCTCACCCCCTAGAGGGCCCATCTCTATATCGGAAGAATGCAAAGTTCCTGTAATCACAGCTGCACAGGTAAAAAACACACTCTCCAAGCCAAGAATACAGCATCCGTGGGATCTGACAATATCCCAAGCTGCGTTCTACACGAACTACAGAATGAACTGGCACCCTACCTAAGTATCATGTTCAATCATAGCCTCACCTCAGGCTTTGTGCCCACTGAATGGCACACAGCGACTGTTATCCCACTCCACAAAGGGGGAGCCATGACGGACCCCGGGAACTACCGCCCCATTAGACTGACAAGCCTGGTCTGCAAGGCCATGGAACGTATCATCAAGGAACTCATAAACAAAGACATTGGTAATCTCCAAACTCTGGACCCTACCCAGTTCAGATTTGTAAAAGGCAGATCATGTCTCCTAAACCTGATTGACGTCTTTGAAGCCATCACCAAAGCCATAGATGAGGGTAAAGTGGTTCACACAGCTTATCTAGATCTTGCCAAGGCTTTCAACACCATCCCCCACTCTGGAATTATAGATAAGCTCACAAAACTAGGTATAAATCCCTATGTCACAAGATGGGTTGCCAACTGGCTCATGGACAGAACCCACACTGTGAAAGTAGCGGACTCCAAATCCGACTTCAGACCTGTGACAAGTAGAGTACCACATGGTTCAGTCCTGGGTCCTCTGCTGTTTGGTATCTACTTCTCTGAAGTACAGACTAAACACAGAAGGTCTTTGGCTAACAAAGTTTGCAGATGACTGCAAACTAGGAGCCATAATCGAAACTCCTATTGATGTGGACATACTACAAAAGGGCCTCACAGAGACAGATACCTGTTGTCAAAGCCATGGCCTGAAGCTCAATGGCAAAAAGTGTATTGTCATCTCCTTTGGTAAAAACTCTGTACCCATGAAATACTACATAGCTGGTAGTCTACTTAACGCCAAAAATGTGATAAGAGATCTTGGGACACAGGTGGTCAGTAGTCTCTAATTGATAATCACATCGCCACAGTGGTCAGCAAGTCCTTCTACGTGGCTCACCTCATCACAAAAGGTTTCTCATCCAGAAAAAAAGAGGTCATTGTTCCCCTCTACTCATCACTCATTAGACCCATTACAGAGTACAACACCCCTTTTGGTATGTACTTCACAAAACATCTACAACAACTGGAAAGGCCACAGAAATACCTCACAAAGAGGATTACTGGCCTCAAACAGATGCCCTACGCAGACCGTCTCAAAAAACTCCAGCTTTCCTCCGTTGCATATCGCCTACTCAGAGGCAATCTCTGCCTAACATATAAAGCTATGTCAAACCCAGAGCTGTTGGACATGCTCCACTTAAAGAAATCCCAATCCCTCCGAGCTACATGCTCTAGGGACCTAAACCTTGTCACCACAATAAACAGAACATGCTGGAGGGATAGATTCCTGTCCCAGAGACTTTCCATACTCTGGAATAGACTACCTATCTATTTCAAATAGAGCTCCTCATTAGCACTCTTCAAGAAAAATCTTGATGATTGGATGGGAAATAGGAAATTCACCCCAGGGATCACTTCTGTGGCTCTGCTCAACAGGGGCACAGGAAAATCATTTTCTTGGGTGGCGAAAGCCAGGGTACATTTTTGGATAGGCTTATATAGGCCCTAGGGCCAATAGCCTAGTACCTACCTATGAACCTATGAATCTTAACAACAGCATCGGATGAGGTATGAGCAGAGTCATTTAGGAAACAGATTTTTAAACCAAAGAAGAAATACACATCAATAATTACCTAGTTCTTCTGTCACCACCAGTTACATTTAAGCATAGACAGCTCACCAGAAAGTAGCTACAATCAAATGGGCAGCCATATTTCTGAAATTACTATTCTACTGTACCATCTGACTTTACATTACTGGTTTCCTTATAGAAATACCAGACTGTTTATGAAAATCACAAAGTAAGGCACATTAGCAAATGGATGACAGGCATTATAGGTGACACTGACTATTGTTCACACCATACTGTGGCACTTTTACACAACTGAGCAATATACTTAAAGTGCAGTCATCAGAACTCCCCTTCTCTCTGCATCAGACCCCATAACAGTGTCACTGTGGCTTCCAGGTACAGTTTATAGCATGTCAAATGTCAGGTATGCACACTTTGTGAGAAATTCTTCTTCGTGACAATGAATACATAGACATGCATGCCTTATCCGGAACATGTTAGATGAAGTGAAGCCACTGCTGTGTATTTGTGCATACTGACCACCTGTAATGCATTACTAAAATCGTATGAAGTACCACTGGAAACCCCTTTCTTCTGCACTATCACTGTAGGTGCATCAAATCATGTGTAACAACCTGGCATCAGTATCTCTAATCACTGATGACAACTGGGCAAGAACAGTTAGGGAGAAAAGATATGACCCTTGGTCATGTGTATAGTTCTCACTGCACATTTAGAATGTCTTCTACCCTCAGTTTATATTTTCTAGAAATTTCTTCCTTTTAAGATATCCCCACGCTTCCTTTTTTGGTGCAAACAAAGATAGGTGTTAAATAGGAATTTTACTGCTTACTCCTGTTAACTTTCATCCACTACTCAAAACAAAGATTCTGGTAAGGTTTGAATGCACTCCATAAAGAATGTATGTGCCCTCTATTGGCTGTGTGCCTCCCATAAAACTCAGCAGCCTTATGTCAATAAGCTAATGGCCGGCCGGTCTGTAGTTACCCATTCTGGGTTAACTTTGGCAGCTGTGTTGAGCTACAGCTGGATGCATAATCAATGAACTTGTGAAAAATTACCTGTCAATTGCTAGTTACTGTAGGTGCACTGACAGGACACAGTTTGGAAATGGATGACATGATGCTATGGAGGAGGATGTACATCCACTTTTTCCAGGAGACAAGATTGAAGGGCAGAGCAGCCAAGGCACTTGGCTTGGGATCCACAGTCTACTTCTCTGTAGGACAAAGTACAGTTGTGTACACTTACCATAAATGTAGATGTTTGAGTGTATTCACTGTTGCAGTCATCAAATTTGGGTTATCTGCTTGCAGTACCCCTCAGTCAGCCTGATTATCAAAGTCTTGGGTCCTGCGTCCGTTGCGTTCTCATCTTCCATGACGTCAGGTAGTCAGGGGTATAAAGCATGCAGCCACCATTACATCAGTTTTTCTTGTCCCAGATGTCAGGTGCCCCCCTTAATGGGAAGCAATTAAATATATATAAACAAGGTTATACCTTCAACAAAAAAGCAAATACACCAAAAAGCTTTTAAGTATAGTAAAGGAGAATAGAGGTATAGCCAAAATAAGTCAGGGGGCTGGAGGGAGGGTAACCAGGACTGCAACAGTGAATACACTCAAACATCTACATTCATGGTAAGTGTAAACAACTGTACTATGTTCTTCATGTTTCACTGTTGCAGTCATCACATTTGGATAGATTCCCAAATCTAAGGATGGGAGGAAGAATTTAGATAGCATTAGGACCAGCTATAAGGCCCTGCAAGACTGCAGTGGCAAAGCCAGCTCTGGATTTAGACAAAATTGGCAAATGGTAATGCTTGGTGAAAGTATGCACAGAACTCCAGGTAGCAGCTTCTAGGATATCTCTGGTAGGGACCCCTCTGATAAAGGCTCTAGAGGTAGATGCAGCCATGGTTGAATGGGGTCTAATCCCCTGTGGGATAGGTTTTCCATGATGCTTATAGCAGAAATTAATGCAATGGCCTATCCATTTAGAAATGGTTTGCTTTGAAATAGCGTTCCCCTCTGCCTCTGCAGCAAATGCCACCAGCAGTTGTTCAGATTTCCTTTGAGGTTTAGTCCTGTCCAAGTAAAATCTAAGTTGTCTGTGCACATCTAAGGAGTGCAGTATCCGTTCCCCTTTGTTCTGTGGATTAGAAAAGAAGGTTGGCAAATGAATGGACTGATTAAGAGCCACACTGGATATCACCTTGGGCATGAAAGAGGGATTGGTCCTGAGGGACACCCTATCTGTATGAAAGATGATGAAAGGCTCCACCACCATAAGGGCCTGTAATTCAGATATCCTTCTTGCTGAAGTGATTGCTAAACGGAAAGCTGTTTTCCAAGAAAGGAATTTTAACTCTGCAGTTGCAGCTGGCTCAAATGGAGGAAGAGTGAGTTTTTCCAATACAAAATTAAGGTCCCAGACTGGAGTTGGGGCTCTCTTGGGTGGTCTTAAGTTTTTGGCCCCTCTGAGGAACTGATTGAGCAGTGGGTGAGAAAAGAGGGGTGGCTCTGTGTTGTAATGAGCTGAAATGGCTGAGGCGTGAATTTTGATGGAGGAAAAGGAAAGGCCCTTGTGAAGAATCTCATTTAAGTATTGAAGAATCTGAGGTAAATTGGGTGCTGCTGTGGCCATCCCTTGAGTTTAGTTCCAGGCACAGAATCGTTTCCATTTTTCAGCATAAGATTTTCTAGTACTAGGCCTCCTTGTCTCCAAAATGACATCTAACACTTGTTTACTGAGGGATGGTAATGGAGAGATTAGGTAATTAGCCAGGCTGCCAGGTTCAGGGTTAGAAGGTGGGGGTGCAGAATCTGGCTCTCCTGCTGAGACAGCAGGGTAGGGGTCTGAGGTAGGTGCCATGGGGCCAGCTGTGACACACTGCACAAGAGGGGGTACCATTGTTGGCGTGGCCAGTCTGGTGCAATCAGTATCCTCCTTAGTTTGTCCTGTTTGATCTTTAGTAGTACTTTGGAGAGGAGGAAAGGCATAAACTGATTTTTCCAGCTGAAGGACAGACCATCCACTTTCCAAGCTTGTTTATGGGGAGTCCTTGTGCAGAATTTGACCAATTGGTGGTTCTGGGGGGAGGCAAACAGGTCTATATCTGGGATCCCCCATTTGTTGATCAACATGCTGAAAATCTTTGGTTTCAGTTTCCACTCGTGTGGGTCCATGAGAGTTCTGCTTAATTCGTCTGCCAGTGTATTTAGTTTTCCTTGCAGGAATTGAACCTGTAGATGAACTTGGTAGCTCAAGACTGTGTTCCACAGAACCATGGCTAGTCTGCAGAATGGGTAAAAATGGGTACCCCCTGCTTGTTTATGTACCGCATAACAGTGGTGTTGTCCGTCCTTACTATTAATTGTCCTGGAAGAATGTGGTGCTTGAAGGCTGTAAGAGCATTCTGTACAGCTAACATTTCTTTTTGATTGATATCCAGGTGCATTTGACTTGGGTTCCATTTGCCCTGAATGCACTTCCCTGCCAGGTGAGCCCCCCATGCATAGTCTGATGCATCTGTTGTTAGGGTTTGGGTGGCAGGGGGTAGAGTGAAAGGTAGTCCCTTGTTCTGGTGGCAGGTCTCTGCCCACCAAAGGAATTCTAACCATAGGCAAGGTATGATAGGATGGCTGAGGCGTGAATTTTGATGGAGGAAAAGGAAAGGCCCTTGTGAAGAATCTCATTTAAGTATTGAAGAATATGAGGTAAATTGGGTGCTGCTGTGGCCATCCCTTGAGTTTGGTTCCAGGCACAGAATCTTTTCCATTTTTCAGCATAAGATTTTCTAGTACTAGGCCTCCTTGTCTCCAAAATGACTTCTAACACTTGTTTACTGAGGGATGGTAATGGAGAGATTAGGTAATTAGTCAGGCTGCCAGTTTCAGGGTTAGAAGCTGGGGGTGCAGAATCTGGCTCTCCTGCTGAGACAGCAGGGTAGGGGTCTGAGGTAGGTGCCATGGGGCCAGCTGTGACACACTGCACAAGAGGGGGTACCATTGTTGGTGTGGCCAGTCTGGTGCAATCAGCATCATCCTTAGTTTGTCCTGTTTGATCTTTAGTAGTACTTTGGAGAGGAGGAAAGGCATAAACTGATTTTTCCAGCTGAAGGACAGACCATCCACTTTCCAAGCTTGTTTGTGGGGAGTCCTTGTGCAGAATTTGTCCAATTGGTGGTTCTGGGGGGAGGCAAACAGGTCTATATCTGGGATCCCCCATTTGTTGATCAACATGTTGAAAATCTTTGGTTTCAGTTTCCACTCGTGTGGGTCCATGAGAGTTTGGCTTAATTCGTCTGCCAGTGTATTTAGTTTTCCTGGCAAGAACTGAACCTGTAGATGAACTTGGTAGCTCAAGACTGTGTTCCACAGAACCATGGCTAGTCGGCAGAAGGGGTAAGAATGGGTACCCCCCTGCTTGTTTATGTACCGCATAACAGTGGTGTTGTCCGTCCTTACTATTAATTGTCTTGGAAGAATGTGGTGCTTGAAGGCTGTAAGAGCATTCTGTACAGCTAATATTTCTTTTTGATTGATATCCAGGTGCATTTGACTTGGGTTCCATTTGCCCTGAATGCACTTCCCTGCCAGGTGAGCCCCCCATGCATAGTCTGATGCATCTGTTGTTAGGGTTTGGGTGGCAGGGGGTAGAGTGAAAGGTAGTCCCTTGTTCTGGTGGCAGGCCTCTGCCCACCAAAGGAATTCTAACCATAGGCAAGGTATGATAGGTATCATTGCTTCTAGATCCTGAGAATGTTGACACCATAGGCTTTTTAGATACCATTGTAGTTTCCTCATATGCAGTCTTGCATATAGAATTAGTAGAATGCACCAGGCCATGAACCCCAAGGCTTGCAGTATTTGCCTTGCAGATAGCAGGGTTTTTGTGGCCACTAGTTTGAAGTAAGTTGTCAAATTAATTTGTTTCTCTGGTGTGAGGAAAGCCATCTGGGAAGTTGTGTTCAAGCTTGCTCCCAGGAATATAATTTGTTGACAGGGTACCAGCTGTGATTTCTTTTCGTTTATGGTGTACCCCAGACAAGTTAACACCTTTTGTACAAATGCCAGATGATTCAGAAGTATGCCCTGGCTTTCTGCCTGAAAGAGACCATCGCCCAGGTATGGGTATATTTGAATATTTCTTTGCCTGCAAAATGCAATGACTGGAGCTAGGCACTTTGTGAATACCCTGGGTGCAGTAGATAAGCCAAAGGGCAGTGCAGAGAACTGATAGTGCATGCAGCCTGTTTTGAAGCATAGGTATTTTCTGCAAGAATCCCTGATTGGGATGTACAGGTAGGCTTCCTTTAAATCCAGTGTTGCTAACCAGGTATCTTTGCCTATCATGGGAAGCAACTGGTGAAGATTTAGCATCTTGAATTCTGGAATCACCAAAAAGGTGTTTAGGATAGACAGGTCCAGGAGAGGACGCCATGAGTTGTCTTTCTGGATACCAGGAAAAATCTTGAGTAGAAACCTTGTCCCTTTTCCTCTTCTGGTACAGTCTGAATAGCCTTTAATCTTAAGAGAAAGAGTACTTGCTTTTGAGCCTCTGCTCACTGATTTGGGGTAGATCTGGCCAACCATTTGGGGTTTGTAACCTATGGAAGTGAAATCTGTATCCTTGGGAAACTATGTTTAAAACCCATTTGTCCTGGGTAATGAGTTCCCAGTTTTTTGCTTGCAGAGCAATCTTTCCCCCTAAAGGAGCAGTCAGTTGAGAAGTGCTTGGAAGTTTTAAAACTAAGTCATTGAGACAGCTTACCATAGGGGGGAGTCTTACTACTCCATGATTTGGAAGTGGAAGCCCCCCACTGGTTAGTCCTGTGCGTACCCTGGGACTGAAGCCTGGGTGTTCTGCTGGTTCTTGGTTTGAACTGAGAAGGACTAGAAGAGGCAGGAAAGGACCGATTTTTTGAGGGCCAATGCCTACTAAATCTAGGAGGCTGCACTTGTAAGAAATCTTTAACAGTTTGCATAGATTTAGCTTTTTCCTCCATCTTTTTAAGAATTACTTCTGCTTTGTCGCCAAACAGGCGGTTCTGATTTAAGGAAGCATCCAGCAATTTAGTTTTAACATGATCTGGCAAAGACTGCTTCTTAAGCCAAGCATGCCTTCTAAGTACAGACCCGGTGACAGCAGCCCTGCAAGGTGCCTCTAGTGAATCAAAACCACATTGCAAAGTATGTTTTCCAACCTGTTCAGCAGAATGCATTAAATCCTGTAAATCCTTATTTTCAGCACAATCTGGAATCAACATCATTTTCTGTTTAAGCAGTCCAATAATATGCAGCTGATACTTTAACATATGAAACTGGCAATTTAAGGCCCTGATGGCCAAGGTTGCAGAGGTGTATACCTTCTTACCCCATCTATCCAGGGCCCTGGAATCTCTATCAAAGGGGGTAGGATTTTTGGCAGTAGTAGCCTTAATGCCCTTGGGTCCCTGTGAAATGGTATCAGGATCCGCAGTAGGATTTTTAAAAAGGAACTTGTGAGAATCAGGAACCCTGTAATATCTATCAGGTTTTCTAGGAGCAGGAGGTAAAGATTCAGGGGCCAAGCTAGATTCAGAAAAGGCATCGTCAACAATGTCCAGCACAGGAGGGATAGCTAAAGGCCTGTGTTGGGGCAGGAAATAGAAATCTCTAAGCCTCTTTTTAGAATCAGAGTAAACCTGGCTTTCCCAGTGAAAATGCTCCCTAAGAGTATGCAAGGTTTCACCAAAAGAAAAATCCTCTGGGGGAGAAGCAGAGGGAATAGAGTCCTCTACATCAGAATCCTCATAGATAGATAAGGGTAAATCCTGGTCATCAGAGGAGACAAAAAATTCAGAATCCTGGTCAGAAGAATCATAAGCAAATTCAGTCCTAGGTCTCTTAGAGGGGGAAGGTTGGCTTTCCCTGATTAAAGTAATAAGGTCTTCAGGCATTCTTATCATTTGTTTTTTAGGCATAGAGGCCTGACCAGGCGGTCTGGGCATCGGTTTCCTAAGCATGGTTTGAGTTTTTGGCCTAGAAGAAGAAGATGGCATCAGTTTAATATGCAAGTCAATAGACCTGAATATACCCTCAGAAGCCGGTGCCTGCACAGTGGCTCCGGACCCATCCAAGGAAGAGACATTTGCAGGTTCCACAGTTGAAGCATCTCATGGCATACCGGACTCTAAATGGGTCTCAGTAGAGGCCTCCAAATCTGAAGTAGCGGGTATCAGGGGCTGCAAAAGTGCCTCAATGAGTACCGGAGAACTGGCGACTAGCTTAGGAGAAGCATCGAGGGTAGCTTTGGACCTAGGCAGCCTGTCTCTGTCTTTATCTTTGCGTTTTTTCAGAATGTCGGTAGTCAGGTGGCTTACCGAAGACATATCTGGATAATTGAGCCGAGTACCAAAATATTTAGAAACAAAAATGTACCGGCGATGAATAGTTTGTGGTTTAAATAAGGCACAAAACCGACAGCGAGGTACATCGTGGTCAGGGCCTAGGCAAGGAATACAGTACAAATGAAAATCTTTATGAAGTATTTGCTTTCCACAAGAAATACAATTACTGACTTTTACTGACATCGGTTTAGAGCAAGAAAAAGTTTCCCCAATGGGGTACTTAGCTTTAGTTGAAGACTTTGGTTCTGAAACTCGAAAACGAAAATTTCAGGAGTCAGCCGACTGTCACTTGCTAACTGCTTCTGTTTTGGGCACCACACGGCAAGAAAGACTGATGTAATGGCATTGGCTGCATGCTTTATACCCCTGACTACCTGACGTTATGGAAGATGAGACCGCAACCAACGCAGGACCCAAGACTTTGATAAACAGGCCGAGTGAGGGCTACTGCAAGCAGATAATGCAGCAGTGAAACATGAAGAACATCAGGCTAGAAATGCTCTGTGAATTGTAAGAGAAAAGGTTCAGAATGCAGTGAGGCACACTGTTTGACTAAGTGACAGACTCATGCCAATCATACTCCAGTGTAATGATAGTGCAGTACTCAGTCTCATTCTATGCCCCACTGTCGTGTTGTGACAGTGAACCAGAGAGTGCAGCCAGACATCAGTTTGCAGGACCTACTAGATAAAGCTGGACATCATGAATCAGTTTAGATAATGGGTGACTTGAATACACGTATCGTGACAGACAGAACAGGAAATCATGACTGCCTGGCTCCAATGGTTGGGGCAACAGGAGTAATGAAGAGGTCATTCTAGACTTCTGTCTTGCAAATGGCTTGACAGTAGCCAACACATGCTTCATTAAGAGGTACAGTCAGAAGTTCACGTACATGAGTGGCCTATATCCAACTCAGGTAAAGTTCTCCTAGTGAGGAAAGGGTACTAGGGTATGAACATAGATTGGATAGTCTTCCTCAGTGATACAGGTGGCCCACAGCATAAACCATTGGTTTCCACAATCAGCTGCAAGCAGTGAGCAAAGAGGGTGCTAAGGTCAACAGAGGCCAGGGTGAAGACCAGGAAGTTGACTGGAGATAAATTATGACCATTCAAGTATTCAGTCATGCCTCCACCTCCCTAAGAAGTGTTGGAAATAGGTCTACAGTAATAATGACAGCACCTTAAAATAGCATGTGTCATGACTACCGAACAGAGTTGTGGCATGTCCATGTATGTCTATAAGATACATAAGGAAAGCATGTGGTGTAATGCAGAAATCAATGATCTCCATGAAAGAAATGCAGAGTGCAGAAAGAGTGGGAGATTGGATTGACCATCCAGGCTAGGAAGGAATGGAGGTTGACTAACAAGGAAGGTAAGAGTGCAGTTGCATTAGCACAGAAAAGGGCACTGGAGGCACACTACCAGCTACTGCAAAGAGACTCTGTAGTTGTCACAAAGACACTACATCAGATTGCAAGGCCACTAGATCCAGATAAAGTAAAACTAATGATAAACACACTTCATAAGGGATGACAAAAACAACATGCTCACCATTCTGCAGGACATCAAAGGCAGACTGAGAGAGTACTTACAGCAGCTTAACTATCACATTAACCCTACACGTTGCACTTCCTCAGAAACAGGCTATGGTAGAGACAAACAGAATACCACCCTGGAAGAAGTAAGACTTTCACTAAGGGAAATAAAGTCAGGGAAAGCAGCAGGCTGAGTAGAGGTCACAGTGGACATCTTACAGACGCTGGCCGAGGTAGGGGAGAATTGGCTCCTGAAGCTACTTGTAGCAGCGTGGAGAGAAAGGCGTACCCCAGGTGAGTGTAGAAGAATCATACTTGTGCCAGTTTACAAGAACAAATGGGACATCCACAACCGTGATCCATGCAGAGGCATCACAATGCTATATAGTATATGAAAGTTACGGACTGGGTGATTCATAAATGTATACGCAGGGTAGTGCAATGTAATGAGGGCAATGAGCAGTTCCTACTCAGATCAGGATGCAGCACAACTGACACAATGTTTGCAGTGAGACAGTTGAAAAGAAGCTAGAGATGAGGACAGGGTCCTAATCCTTATTCCTAAGACTTGGGAATACACATGACAAGATCCCAAGAAAGCTGCCTTGCGCAGAACTGTGGTGGTTCAAAGTCCTAGAATCATCGTTAGAATTAGTGCAGCCTATGTAGAAGGACCCAATGACTCAAGTACAAACAGTGTTCTGTCTCAAATCTGGGGCATTCGATGCACCCATAAGTGGTTCTGTTTTTCTACTTCCAAATAAGTTATAGAACATCTCAAATTGCCAGTCACTATTACCAATTAGTAATTTTTCTAGTGGGAAAGACCCCACAATGCCCTTTTTGGAGAATGAGATGATGCAGACAGAAGTGGTGCAGTTCGCTGGTTACAAACCATATTACCCACAATTTATGTTGCTCAAGTTTTGTCAATTTCCATTTCTATAGGTTTGAGGTGACTGGAATCTATTTCAAGGCAAACACTTGAAGTGCTCTAACATTCCACAAATCACAGTGATGATGCATCAGTTAGTTAAAAAAACAATTTCAAAAGAGCTTTTCTTATTGACTTTGTGCAAATGTCATTTGGACTGACAAACTGTATTTACCTCTTACTCACAAATCCCAGTAGCTGACAAGCTGACATCTGAGGATTTTGTCATGACAATTTTTTCTAGTGCATACTATGGCAACGCCAGCCACTGGATCACAGCTAGCATTTTTATTAGTGGGCCATTTGCTGGACAGTAATATTGGACATAGGTAGAAGAAGTGCAAAACAATTGTCTCAATCCTGAAATGTGCAGTACTCCCCTGTAGGACATCTTATCATATAAAAGGATTTTTTTTTTTTATAACTGATCACTCCTGTCTTTCTGAAGTCAAGGACCAACAAGTCTAAACCTAAGTAAGTTGCACATAAAAAGTGTGTGTGTGTGTGTGTGTGTGTGTGTGTGTGTGTGTGTGTGTGTGTGTGTGTGTGTGTGTGTGTGTGTGTCTACATTAATGCACAAGTGCCTACGATGTATTACCTCTACTGCCTCATATGAACTTTTTTTTTAAATAAACAATACTTGCTAATAAGTAAAGCATATGTAAATGTTGGCTTATCACTTGTCAGTGTTATCATTTTGTGGCTGTTTATATGATTAATAAAAATTAAAACAAAAATATGGAAAAAAATCTGTTGTAATCTTCAATGAATATTCTTTCTGGTTGGTTTTTGGTGAGCATGTATGATCACAGTAGTTAGTTTGTATACAAGTTAATTAAGTTATAGTCAATAAGCCTCTACAGTGATGTGTTTGTAAATAAAGCTGTTTAAAACAGAACCCACAAAGACTAGTTTATTCATTTAGTGACACGAAAGCGTTACTAAGCATCCAGTATACATCTGCTGTCAGCAACCTCAGAATTTAACTAATTTCTCTTCACCCTTCTGAAGTCTAGTAGATGAACTGTTACAATGAACTGTCTCTTCAATGCAATTCTGAGAACTAATCAGACCCTATCTTGTTTATTCCCCCTGCTGTAGAGTGGGCATTAGTGCATCGAGGCAATCAGAGGGGTATTTAATACTATGCAAATTCTTCCAAAACTGATGTACCACTCTTCCTTAAGATTTATCCCCATACATAAACAATTACTGTGAGGGCATAAAAAGGGACAAAAACCTCATCAATGTGCTCTCTCTCTCTTCTAAATGTACCAGAATCTTTGAAGTGTCCTAATCATGAGACAAGCTTAGACACCATGGATGAAGCCTAGCTGGCAACACATCCATTCTTAGAATCGTAATGTTTCTGTCAAGAATGGACTCCCAAGATGGCTGCACATTGAGTAACAGCTTAACTCTAGCTCTCCCAGTGTGAAAACACAAATTCAATAGAGAAGGCTAATAGACTTTTATGTTTATGTTTAAATTTGAATAACAGCTTAACTCTAGCTCTCCCAGTGTGAAAACACAAATTCAACAGAGAAGGCCAAATAAACGTTTATGTTTATGGGTAAATTTCAGTAGCAGGACAGTATGTGTACTGCCTGGATGCCAGGAAAAAAAGGAAATACAGAGCACCTGGAAAAAAATCAGTAACAAAAGTGAGGAAGAAACACTGACTGGGGAAAGTTATGCAGCTGTTCAGCAAAAAGTAATGCAATGTGCAGATATGACTTCCAGAAACCTACAGACAGATAAAAGACATGTCTACACACACCTGGTTAAAATAATTGAAACATTGAAGGAGTATATCAACACAAACATCAAAAAGCTGGAAAAACTGGAAGAAGCTTTAAAGAGATATTCAGATGAAGTGATAAAGCTGCCAAAATCAGTGGCTGAAATGAAGAAAAGGCTGGCTGAATTCAAGACTGATCAAGAAGAGATGTTTCAAAAATAATAGAATTAGAGGACAGAGTACTTGGGGAAAACCTGAGATTTTCAGCTATACCAGAGAAGCTGGAAGGAACAGACTGCATTAATTTTATGAAAGCACAAATAAGCAACTGTACTGGTATGCCACAGTAGGAATTGTTAGTTGAAAGGGTACATCATGTGTACACTCCAAACCTGGCTATGAGAAAGCAACCTAGACCTTTAATAGTAAAGATGTAATCCTACCAGCAGTAGGAGTTGATTCTGACAAAATTGTGGCAGAAGGACAAAATACTAAAGTGGGAGACAGAGTGTTTGTGAAGATGCGTCTAGGGGGCCGGTGAAAGAAAGGTATAACAAAGATGGATAGAGTTTTGAAGAAATTTATGAAAATATTTGGCTCTGAAGATGTGAATTCGGTAATAGGAGTTTGGGGTGAATTTACACATTATTCCCCAAGATATACAAAAAGTGGGCTAGGCTAGACAGAATTTATTTTATTTTATTTATTTATTTAACATTTGTTAACTGGGACAGTCCGACTTGGAATGAAGCCAATTTTCAGTGGAGGCCCGGGGAGAAATGCTCCAGATGCATGTCTTGGTAACATGGGAGAAAAGCGGAGTACCTGGAGGAAACCCACATGAATGCAGGGAGGATATGCAGACTCCACACAGAAGGCACTCCAGCTGAAAATCGAACCAGAGAACCTCTTGCTCTCAGGCTACAATGCTACCGCTGCACCACTGCACTGACCAATTTATATTTCACTTGGAAAAATGTGCATTTAACTGAAGGTCTTGATACACATCCAAAAGCTATTTCAGATCATGCACCAATCATTTATTTATTTATGTATTTATTTATTTATTGACATTTGTTAACTGGGTTAGTCCAACTGAGCCAGGGGCCCATTTTCTGTGCAGACCTGAGGACAAAAGCTCCTAATACATTTATTATTGTTTACAAGTTAAGAAAAGCTATGGGGATCAGTTTATTGACAGCATACACATGACACTGCTGTAGTATACAGAGCAGTAAGTTGGATAAGCATATCGACAGCAAATACACATGGTACGGATTTGTAGTATATGAGGCAGTAAAATCCTTTACAGCAGCAACTAGTAGAACTACAATATAAATACCACAATTAAATTGCACTTAGACATATACAAACAGACATTGTGACTGTATCTTTAGATAAAGAGAGGAACTGAGCATATGAGAAAATTAGTGGGATATAGAGAGATGTAAAGAGAAAAAAGGGTATTCTGAGGAGGCTGGAAAATACAATAAGAGAGGAGAGAAAAATAAATCAAGTGGATGATTGACACGGACAAGACCAGGTATTTAGTAGATGGTGTTTAAGTTCTTGTTTGAACTGGTACTTATGTGGAACACATCTGATATTAATAGGACTAAAATAAAAACAGAGCATAAGGAATTAAAAAATGAGACACTGGTGCTTTCCCACCTATCTGCTGAAAAGAGAGACATTTAAAGAATGAGTAGTGGAGATTATTCGGGAGCAGTTCTGAAAATACAACTAGGGAGTGGGATACAACTAAGGTGGAGTTTAAAAATAGGGCGGAAATAAAAGAAAGGGGGCTGTGGTTAAGAAGAAACAAAAATTATTTAGAGAGACTGAAAAATTATGTGCATTGCAGAACAGGGGGACTGACATAACAAGAAAAGGAGCAACTGCAGAATGCTAAGCAGAAAATTAGCTCAATAATATACACGAGTTTAGAAAGATTGCTGTTAAGCGACTTTTTTTTTTTTTTATTATAACAATAGAGCACAAAAACTTTTAGCACAATGACTCAGGCAGCAGAAAGTAGAAAGGGCTGACACCAAGCTTAGGGAGCCTATAACAAGGAAAGTAACAAGAGAGCCTGTTGAGGTATTAGAAATATTTCGGAAATCCTATGTAAATCTGTATAAAGCAGATACATATGGAAATCAGGAAAAGATACAAATGGAAAAGTTTATGGAAGAATTAAATATGTCAGGGTCTGAGGTAGATGAGTCTCAATTACTAATAGCTAGGATAGGAGGAGATGAAATAAAACATTGTGATGAATAACCAATTTACTGGAAAGTCCCCAGGAATAGATGGTATTCCTATGGAAGTTTGGAAGCATGGAGGGAAAAACCTGATAAAGATCTGGAAGGTTTTGTTTAACAGCATTTTAAGAGGAGAAATACCAACATCCTGGAAGAAAGCGGTGGTAGCTGTAAGATCCATCAGATCCAGCTTCATACATGCCCATTTTAATACTAAACCCTGACTATAAAGTGTTCATGTCTGTAATTGGCTAAAAGAATGGCAAAAGTAATACCAAAATTGAGAGATATTGATCAACGTGGTTTTGCGGAGGGAGGCAAATATTTGACCACAGTAACAGAACATTAATGATCCAGAGGGAACCTGTTGGTGGGTCTTGATGCAGAGAAAGTATTTGACTGAGTAAACTGGGACCGTATGAGCAGGGCAATGGAAGCATTTGCATTTCCTGAAAAAATTATAAGGTTTATTAGGAGAATATATGAGGGATTGGAGGCAAACATTAAAGTGGGTGGGGTCCTCTATGATAATTCCTGCTTGAGCAGAGGAACCCTGCAGGGGTGTCCTCTTTCCTGTTAGTTGTCTGCATTATATTTAGAACCACTGGCAAAAAAAATAAGGGATCCAAAAATTCAAGATTATAATTGGTATGATAGTCAAGAAAAGTTGGTTCAGTTTGCAGATGATGATATTTTATACCTGACAAAACCAGAAAGAGACATTACAGTGTTGTGGAACATTTTGAGACAGTGTCATATCTTTTCATGATGCAAAATGAATGCAGCTAAAACAGAGGCAATAACGGTAAATTATGTACCCACATATGAATTGGTTCGGAATATCCATATTTATGGGGACATGTTAAAATAAAGTATTTAGGAGTATGGATTAAAATGAATCTGGTGTGGCAGCAAAGGATATGTGGGAAGAGCCTAAACAAAAGACAATATAAAAACTGAGATAATGGAAGCTTTGTTATATGGATATGGATAGTCAGATACAAGCAATTAAAATGTTTTTAGTCCCTTTAGTCTTATATACTGTTCAGGCATATTTTCATCAACCAGAGAAGAAGTTGTGTATAGCAATTAATAAACAGCTTAAGGACTTTTACCTGGGAGGGCAACAAGGCAAGTGTCAAGTGGGATAAGCTAAGTCTTCCAGTAGAACAGGGCAGACTGGGATTACCCAATTGGAAGGGGTACTTCAAAGCTACACAGTTAAGGCTCATATACATAGCTCAAGCAGAAAAGTATAATTCAAAGTGGAAACGGATGATGATTCCATGAGGGGAAGCTGGAGAAACAAGGAAAGACTGGTACGTTGGATGCAGGCCTTTAAGGGGGATAATAATCATAAGGAATAATATATACAGCAGCAGAAAGTAGCCTGCCAACTAAGCCAACACGGGAATGGAGAACGGAGATTTTGCTGAAAGGGATAACTGCAATTATGGATACAGACCATAGGCAACAGGGGGCTAGAATTTATTGGAGAAAACTGGCAAAGGAACCCACGTAATGGCAGCAAATAACTAGTGAGGGAAAGGTGATCAAATGGGAATTCGCCAAAAATGCATTTGGACTGCAGGTTACAGATTGCCTTCCCTATCAAGGACTGATATCAGAGTATAGGCAAAGAGGAAGAAATAGGAGGGTCCTAAATGACAGATCAGCACTGGAAAAGTTTTTAGTAGAATCTTTAACAGAAGATGCCATTAAAAATGGAATAGTTAGAATAGCATATAATATACTGCAGGATAACTGTAAGAATAAATAAGTGGATGTCAGAAAAGACTGGAAAGAGAGATTGGATAAGCAATTCACAAAAAAATAATGAGAGGTTATAAGTATGTCTCCTGAATATGTCACAAAATCTTATCTATGCAGCCCCCAAACCCCCAAACTCCTCCGCCCAAGTGAGAACTGCTCTCAGCACAAAAACACACATCCATGGGACCTGATGGTGTCCCCGGCCTGTGTGCTCACGAAACTCACGAGGAATTAAACCCACAGCTAGGACAGCTGTTATATCATGAAAAACTCATCAGCTTAAATGTTAACCCATACATCACAGATGGGTGCAAAACTGGCTGAGTGACAGAACCCACAGGGTCAGAGTTGCTGGAGAAGGATAACAAGCAGAGGAAGCCTGCAGCGCCAGCCAAAAAAAATAAAAAAGTGCCATGCCAATGCATAGTCATACTACCAAAAAACAACAGGTTACCCCCTAGGCAATCCAAGGGTAATAGAATGAGCACATTACAGAAGAAGTTGGACCTGGGGACCCAGGTTGATAGTAGTCTGTCATGTAGTAGTTAGCTAAAGAAGTTAAGTAGTGCTTCTACTTATCATGAAGGATTCTCATCTAGATCAAGGGAGTCATATCTCAGTATCCTCTCCTATCATCACTCATCAGGCCAATGATTTGAGACAAATGCCCCATTCGAATGAGATATCCCGACACTTGCAGCAGCAGCAGCTGGAGAGGCCACAAAGTTCCTCAAAAAAATAAAAGTAAAGTCACATGCGTCTATGCTGCCCCGACTGAAGAACTCCGGCTCTATTCAGTCTCTTCAGCTTTGCTCAGAGGTGACTTTGCCTAACATACATACAAGGCCATGTCACCCAGATTTGATGAATATGCTTCACCAAAAATCTAGATCCTGGAGGAGACTCCCCTCCCTATGCCATGTCTAAAATAAAATCCGTATATGGCGCAGAGCACTGCTGGCCTTGTTCAAGAGAAATCTTGACCAATGGATGGAGATCTAGATATATATACCCCAGGGATTACCTCAGTGTCACTGCTCAACAGAGGCACAGCAAAATAATGGGTATAGTTCCCCAAAGGAGTATGAACCTATAAAATCTATATGATTTATGATTTTTGGTTGGAAATGTTTACATACTGTACATATTTTTTATACCCTGAGTAGACTACTGAGAATTTCTCCTCAGGTAGGCAGCAAATGTTGGAGGTGAGATGGGGAAGAAAGAGGTAACTAGGAACATATTTTGAGGGAGTGCAGTGAGTTGGCAGAGTTTAAGGATTCCATATGGGATGCATTGCTGGAGATGCTGGGTGGGCAGATCGGTGTGACGAGGAAAATTATATTTCTGACATACGATACAGAATCACAATTGCCTACACATGGTAAGGTCTTGCTGTGTCTAATGGTGACTGCCAAATAAAGCAATTACTAGAAAACGGAAATCAAATTCTAAACCAACTATGCTGGAAGTAATGAATATAGTAACAGAGATAAAACAACTGGAAATGATATCTTAGAAAAGGGTTGGAGTAAACTATCTAAGAAAAATGGAAATTGTGAGAATGATATACACAGGGGAGGAATGAGGTTTAAAAGAAGGCAGGAGTTAAATGAGTCATGTAATGTTTGACTGGAAATGATTGGGTAGATTATAAGTGATGTACAATGTTTGCAACTGGAAGTGTGCCAGTATGGTCTGTGAGGTAAAATGCTTGCAAGTAGGATTGTGTCGGCGTGGTTCGTTTTCATTTATATACATGTACGATTGCCTATGTTGTAAGTGATAGTTTAATAAAGATGTTTCTTGCTTAATAAAAGGGCAAGAACTGAATTATCTATGTGATGTTGATTAGGTTATATGATATACAGTATAGCAATATGTGAAGTACAATGTTTGCAACCATGAGCTTGTTAATACAGTTTGATTACTTCTATATAAATATAAATCTGCCTATATCAAGTGAAAAATCAATACAGGTGTTTAATAAAAAAAGAAATGTTTCTGTAAAGAAACCCATGCATTAGCTATTTCTGGAATAAAAACAAACAAAAAAAAACTATTGTTTTACAGACTGACCTTACACAATTCTACCAATATCATGCCACAGTTCAGATGTGAGTGCCACGTTTTGGTGAAAGCAAACAAACAATATTTTTGTGACTCACTTGCAAAAACAGAGATGTATTACAAAATGAAAATAAACTTAAAATACACTAACAGGAGCCTGTCTGGAAAATGGCTTGATAATAGCCCACATATGGTTCAGAGATAGAGAAAGTCTCAAGTTGACATACAAGAGTGGCCAATATGCAACTCAGCTAACCTTCTCCTAGTAAGGAAAGGCTACTAGGGTATAAATCAGTGGTTGCAAAGTCGTCCCCAGCAAGACAGTTGGACAACAGCATAAACTACTGGTTGCCACAATCAGCTGCAAGCAGTGGTCAGAGATGAATCCAAGGTCAATAGAGACCAGGCTGAAGACCTGGAAGTTGACTGGAGAGAAGCTAATACAGTTCAAGGAATTTACTCAGGCCTCCAGCACCCCAAGAAGAGGATGAAATTGGCATAGTTGAAGAAGAATAGCAGCACCTCTAAAGAGCATGTGTGAGGACTACAGAATTGACGTGGCTAAGCCTGATATGTCAATAAGGTACACAAGGAAAGCAGGGCGTAGATTGCAGTAATCCAGGGATTCCAGAAAAGAAACACGCCATGCAGAAAAAAGTGGGAGATAGAAAAGACCACTCAGGCTAGGAGGGAATACTGGTTGCCTAACCAAGAAGCTAAGAAAGGAGTTGCAATACCAAAGAAAAGGGCATTGAAGGCACTCTACCAACTTCTGCAAAGAGACGCAGTAGGTGTCACAAAGAAACTACATCAGATTGCAAGGCCAAGACAGAAAGATAAAAAAATACAGTCAAACACCCTTCATAAATGAATGGCAGCAACAACATGCTCACTAGTCCCCCAGATATCAAAGGCAGATGGAAGGACTATTTTGAGCACGTTAAGGAATGAGAATAACTCCACAGATGCTGTTATGTCCCAAGCACAAGCAACGATACAAGACAAACAGGAAACCACCATGGAAGTAAGAATATCACTAAGGACAATGAGTCAGGGAAAGCTACATGGTTCAGATGAGGTCACAGCAGATATGATAAAGATGCGAATAAGGATACTTGTGCCAGTGTACAAGAAAAAATGGCACATCCACAACTGTGAGCAGTACAGAGGCATCTCACTCCTGTCACATTGCTTGAAAGGTATGGAGAGGGGGTTTGTTAAATGGATACACAGAGTAATATAATGTAAGGTTGGAGATAAATAGTTCATATTCAGATCAGGATGCAGCACAACTGACTCGATGTTTGCTGTGACAGTTTAGAAGAAGCGAGAGATGAGGAAAGAGTCCAACTGGTTATTCCTAAACATAGACAAAGCAGATTACAAGGTCCCAAGGAAGCTGTGTTGGGCAGTATTGCAGTGGTTCAAAGGGGTCTATATTATGTTATAGAAAAGGCTGTACAGCGAATGCCTTTTCATCGACCCTTAAACAGTGAAGTGCCAATTAAGTGAACGGCCACATCAGCAATTTTTTTCCCTTGGAAAAAAAAATCTCTTAGCCATCCTTGTGAATTTGCCCTTTTTCCCACTGTAGTGCGATCTTGGAGTTGATAGATTTAGTTTTGGGGGGGCACAGCCCCCCACATTGAGGGGTGTGGGGGTCGAAGCCCCTCACTTTGTAATGTTTGCAGTGATGTGTCCTAGGTAGGGCAAGCAATTTTTTTCCCTTGAAAAAAATAACTGATGTGGCCATTCGCTTATATGCAGTTCATTGTTTAGGGGTCGATGAAAAGGCATTCGCTGTACAGCCTTTTTGATAACATAATATAGACCCGGTTCAAAGTACTAGAAACATTGGTAGAATTAGTGCAAGCAAAGTACAAGGACCCAATGACTCGAGTACGAACAGTGTTTGGTCTCACATCTGGGTCAATCAATGCATCAATAAGTAGAAAAGTTTTTCTGTAAAAAGCATAATATATTATAGAACTCCACAAATCGCCAGTCACTTCTACAAATGTGTAATTTTTCCAGTGGGAAAGACACCACAGTCCCCACTTTAAAGGGGGTTATGGAGAAAGATGTGATGCAAATGGAAGTGATGCAGTCCCTGGTTAGAAACCACATTACCCACAACGTATCTTGCTCATGTTTTTTCATTTATCATATCAATAGTTTTGATGTGACTGGCATCTATTTGAGGCCCGTTGCTAATGTGCTGCAGCATTCCACAATGCTGATGCACCAGGTAGTAAAGAATAAAAAAGAGCATTTCTGATTTCAGCTCGTGCAAACTGAATTCGGACGGAAACTGCTTTTACCTTTTAAATGCAAATCCAAGTCACTGACATCTGAGGGATTTGTCATGATAATTTTTCTCTTGCATACCATAGCAACAGCAGCACTTGAATGACAGCTAATATTTTCATAGACTGAGCAATAACACAGAAAGCAATGTTGTGCATACGTAGAGGAAGTGTTAACAATTGTCTCATCCTTGATGTGCCGCACTCCTCCTTTACTCACTTTTACCACGTAATGGTCATTTTTTTATTTCGTAACTGAACACTGCTTTCTTCATAAAGTCAAGGACCACTGAATCTAAACCTAAAACATAAAAAATGACTGCTTGTGTGTATAAATTTATACACATATGCCTAACATTCATTACTGCCTAATGCTTGATATGAACTCTTTTTCATAAAAAAATAGTAGTTTATATATAAAATAATGCATGTTCTTGAAACATAAACCGGTAGCACATTTTCTTTTGATTTTCACTCCTCAGTTTATCATTCTGTTTCTGTAGCTACTACAATTCTAACAAAATAGTAATCAATAAGAAAATCTGTTCCAATCCTGCATGATTATAATTTGTTGGTTTTACATTGATATCAAAATCTGGTTTACTACTTTCATCTTTCTAAGGCTAACTTTACTATACTCTGCTGACACTGCATTCATACGCCTTCATTGACAGTCTCACAGAGGTTAATTGAACAGTTACAATTCATTGTTAATGTATTAGATCCTGCCTGTTTTGTTTTGGAAGCTTTCCCCGGCTCCCATCTATAGATGGGTTGTTCAAGTAGGGCATCTGCATACACACACACACACACACACACACACACACACACACACACACACACACACACACACACACACACACACACACACATGCACACACACACACACACACACACACACACACACACACACACACACACACACACACACACACATAAACACATTGATATACCTATACTCACACATACATCTGTATGCGTATGTGTATGTGTGTGTGTGTGTGTGTGTGTTTTACCAAACCACAAACCTATATCACTCACACATTTTATATATATATATATCTATATATATATATATATATATATATATATATATATATATATATATATATATATATATATATATATATATATGTAATGAGTTGGCTATTCAGCACAGGAACATCAAACAGCGAATGTGATGACTACACATATTAGTATTATTTTATTTATTTATTTATTTTATTTTACATTTGTTGACCGGGAGAGTCCGACTGGAATGAGGTCCATTTACAGCAGAGGCCAGGGGAGAAAAGCTCCACATTAGTTAAACAATAATTCCAAGTGGTAATAAGACAAGCAAAAAAGACAAATCACACAAGAAATAATATATATTTACAATGGATTGTTCCAAGCAAGCTTAAATTGCAGATAGTTAGGACCCAGATGGCAGTCAACTGAGGAGTTTAACACTGTAGCATGCAGACAGTAAGGATAGAAGAGAGGAAGGTAAGAAGTAGTGGAAAAGAGAAGGAAAGTAATTATGTGATGCAAGGACAGAGCCAGGAAGCCATAAGATGTGACTTAAGTGATTTTTTGAACTGTGATACAGATGATGCAGAATACACATTCTGGGGGAGGTTATTCCACTTTCTTGCTATGGAATGAGAGAATAGAGCTCTCCCTGCAGTGTTGTTGGCATTGGATATACAGAGGAGGGTTTTATTGATTGAGCGGAGAGGACAATTTGCTGAATATTGGGTTAGTAGTTGGTTTAGAGCTGGAGTTTTGTGAAGATTCTTTAGAATGTTGTAGGCTAGAATTAGATGGTGGTAACTAAGTAACTGATGAAGTTCTAGCCAGTGTAGTTCCTTTAGGGAGAGGCAATGATGGCTTCTAAAAGCAGAGTTATTGGCAAATTTTGCAATTTTATTGTAACGTGACTCAAGTTTGTCTAGGTCTAATTTCCTGACGTGGGTTAGTATTGGTGCTGCATACATCAGGGTAGACAAAAGGCGGGTTTGGGCTAGGTGACCCATGCTTGATCCGATAGGAAGGTTTTGTGTTTGTATAAAGTTCCCACTTATTATGTACTTTTTTGATGGTTTGAGAAATATGGACATCAAAGTGAAGATTTTTATCTATTTCTACACCAAGGAGCTTAATATGGGGAGGGGGAGACATTGCAGTGCCATTACTGGAGGTGACAGTGAAGGAAAGGGGAGTGGTTTTAGATTTGCTGGGGGTAAATAGGAATAATTTGGTCTTGTTGGGGTTTAGGATAAGTTGGATATCAGTGATCCATTTTTCCACGGAGCTGAAGGATTCCTGGGTAAGTTATGGTAAAGTGGTTAGGGATGGGGCTGAGCAGATTAGTGGAGAATCATCTGCGTACTGTATAAGTGGTGCATGCTGGATGGAGGTGTGTAGTTTGTTGGTGAAAATGGAGAATAGTAGTGGCCCCAATATTGAGGCTTGTGGAACACCTATGGTAGTTGGCAGTAGAGGTGATAGCACACCTTGAAATTGGACCAATTGTTTCCTGTCAAATAGTTTTTGAACCATACAGTAGTAGAGGGGTCAAAGGATAGGGAGGATAGAGTGTCTAAAAGTATTGTATGTGAGACCATGTCAAATGCTTTAGAGAGATCTAAGAATATAGCTGACATGAAATCGTTGTTGTTTCTAAGTTGGTTAACCTGATTAGTAACAGAGAGAAGTGCAGTAGTTGTGCTATGGTTTGGGCGAAAGCCATGCTGAGTTAAGGAGAGGAGATTATGTGAATTTAAGAAGGGCATCACTTGAGTGTGAATGCATTTCTCAAGGAGTTTAGACAGGGGGGATAGGATAGCAATGGTGTGGTAGTTTGATAACTCATAGGAATTGCTGCCTTTGTGAAGAGGGATAATATATGACACTTTCCATAGTTGAGGGATGTATGCTTCCTGTATGGAGCGGTTGATAAGAATTGAGGCAGGGTAAGCTAAGGATTCTGATGTTATTTTTAGGCAGGCGAAGTTGGAATTCTATTTAAATACACACTTAACCTCCAGCCTCTGCAAACCCCTCTACCCATATTTCTGAATGCCGAAACATTAGGCTCCATTTTATCTCTAAACACCAAAAAGAGAATCAACATCCTCTGTAGTTACATCCCCCCAGGAAACAACTCCCCCATAATCGAGGAAATCTTACAATGAGCTACAGCCAACCTGCCTCAGGAAACTATCCTATTAGGCAACTTAAACTTAGACTGGCTAGTCTGCAACTCTAACAATTCCTCTAACCAAATTAACGTATTTGGATTCTCACAACTAATCCAAGAACCCACTAGAGTTGACAGAAAATCCCAAAAACAATCACTTTAGTAAATTTCCCCAAACAAAATTACCAAGTGGGGTGCCTGCCTGATGAGCTTAGGGATCATCTCCCCATATTCCTCCTTCAGAAACGTGTAAACATACCCAAACCCTTAGTTTATAAGCAAACTAGGGATGAACACAAAGTAAATCTGCAAATTCTTAACAGCATGTTAAAACAATGTAACTGGCACCCACTACAAATCCTAGCGTTAGACCAGGCTGTTGAGTTCTTCAGTAGTACTTTTATGAATGTCCTTAATACATTCGCTCCCATTAGAAAACTTAGAACTAAAGCAAAATATGCCCCTTGGCTGACTAGGAGCACATGAGCCTTACTAAAGTCCAGAGATAAAGCCTGGAAGATCTGGAAAAAGAATAACACTTGCCTAGACAGACAAAACTGCCAACAACTTCAGAATCAGGCCAAAAAACAAACAAAACTGGATAAACAGAACTACCTCTTAGGTATCCAAAACAAACACTCCAAAAATCCCCAAAAGTTCTGGCAAGCTATCAATTCCCCTACTAAAACCTGGCAAAACTACCACCCCAGCTCCAAACACCAACACTAATAATGACGACATAGCTTCTCAATTTAATCATCACTTCACAGAATCTATTCTGTCATTATCCACTCAACTATCCAGGAATAACTCTATATCCACCCCCACTACAGGTCACAGTAATATACCTTCCTTTACACTCTCACCCGTACCAACCTCCATAATTAAAAAACTCCTCGTAAAAATGAAACCTACCACTCTCGCAGCCAATGGTTTACCCACTAACTAACTAAATATTAGTATTATACACAAACATCTATTCATATGTATCACAAGGAAGGGGCTATGGGTTCATAAAAAGAAAATGGTGCAAAGGGTAAAGTTTCATTTATAAACAGCTGAGCTGTAACATCAACGTACAGGCAAGCTAGCTAGTGTACAAACAGCCCACATCAATAACACTGCATAAAGACAAAGATTATAAGAGTTTCTCTAGAGTTAAAGACAGATCAGTTATGCAGATAAGACACCTTTCAGGTATCTTAGCAGCTATAAGTGCAAAACTTCTGAAGCCTGATGAATAACAATGAATCTAGCTTTCAGTACAGAAAGGGGCAAGCTGAGCTAACAGGTATCATGCTGAGGTGATGTTTTCATTATGCAGACATCACAACTCCTCAGTGTAACTTCAGACAATTGAAGGACGTGTTATGCATATGCATGGGAACCCTAAGTCATACACAATGGCTGTGTGTCTGGTTCACATTTTTAGGTTTCTGCTTTACCCTTGGAGCTATCCATTGCTCCAGGAATGTTCACAAAATGTATAGCTTCTGTCATACAGTGTTACAGACTGTAGGGTATCCACATTTTTCCAAATGTAGATGATTTGCTTCACTTTGCAGTCTTTTTTGAAATGTCAAGAATCTTTCATTTGTGGACTAGACATCCTTCACAGGCTGAGAATCTGTAGAGAACATTCAAAATGCTTTTTTTTACTTCATCACACAGGATTGTATTTCTGGGGTTCCTGTATGACCTCCCTCAGTACAAAGATGTTTATTTCAAAAGGACAAAAATAAAACTATATTTACATCTATTCCATGTGGTTTCCACTCAGACTTGGAAATTACCACAGTATTCTGGTTTTCAGGGCATCCTTAATTCTCAAGATACCTCATGCAAAACTCAACATGAGAACAATACAATGTTATCTGAAGACGTCACTTGATGGAGACATCAAATTTCCCTGAATTCAGGTTAGCCAATTTTTGTCTTCTGCTTCAGAGCAGTCAATCACAACAGACAGCTCAGATTTCATTGGTGGAGCTGTGTCTAGGGGAGTAATAGTGCGAGGTGTCTGGCACAGGAAAGGCAGAAAAAAGCATAAAAGAGATGCAAGCTTTTGAAATTCAACTTTGATTCCTTTGTTGTCCCTTTGCCCTCTTCAATTAGTTACTGATAATACCACATTGATGGGATACATAAAGGGGGGACCCGATCTTAGCCCATTTGTAGGCCAGCCAAGTTAGCATGGGATATAGCTGTACAGCACAATATTACTCTACAGGCATCCTGCATTCTATCAGAACAAATTTTGTGGTAGACAAGCTAACACCACAAATGCAGACTCTAATAAATAGAAAACAGATCAGGGGTTCTCTCAAGATTTGTTCTGTCAGTGGAAAATTCTTCAGGTAGACCTTTGGCCTCCTCTAGGCAATTAACTGGCTAAATTCTGTTCTGTGACTCCATGCAAGAAGGCCTGGAATAAAAATGCCTTTTTTTTCCTTGGACAGGAATGCTCCTGTATGCTATTTTACCCTTTCCACTGCTAAATAGGAGAAATTGGAGAGACAGATATGTTTAACAGAGAGTTACCATTCTCTGGAACATGCTCTCCATTGTTTTGAAGCATAGTTCCTCTCTATCTCATTTCAGTGTCACTTGGACCAATGGATGGGTAATCAGAAGTTCAACCATGGGATGGCATCTATGTGTGCAAAGGACAGAGGGAGTCAGTAAATCACCTCCTGTATATAAATCAAATTTGTGAGACACACTGGGGTTACACGGCTGTACTTTAAAGGCCCCAGTGGTCACTAAATTAATATACGCCAATACACCTATGGCATGCGGGGTACTTGTACACATTGAGGAAGAATTGCACACAAATCATTGTGGTGATGTCCTTCTGGCCCAGGCAATAATGGTTCTCCCTTCTTTTGGAATTCACCAGGGCCCATTACCACAGGCTTCTGCACAGAATGGATTTACTCATACAAGAGCAAGGCTGTTTGATACATCCCAAAGCATAGAGAACTACAACAGTCTGACTGAATGATAGGGCCTTAATACCTTTTAGGAACCTGTTTTCTGAGGATGTGCAGCAGGTACTAATGGTGGCGAGAAAGCCTGCTACTAGAAAATCATACATAAGCAAATGGAAACTGTTCAGGTTACTTGGCTGTGTATCTGCTAAAGAGATCGAGATCAGATACCATTTGATTGAGTTAGTTGTGCTCTCAAATGGCAATTTTCTGATGACCTACCAGTAAGAACGTGTGGCTGTCTAGGTATGGCAACAGTATACTGCAAACTGTAAGGTAAAGTAGCTCGATTTGTCACCTCTCCTTGGCTATACTGTTTGAAAGTGTATTCTAAATACAAATGCCATGCACTAAAGCAGCATGCTCAGTACTGCTGTTTTCATAGGTGTTTGTTAAACATAAAGGGTGCGGCTCTTGCTGTATTCCCAAGTGAAAATGCCTCCTCCAACAGTAATTTTTTGGTACATATTTGGTCAGACTTTACTGCTGTATTCTCTTCCTGATGGCTACTTTACAACAGAGTAAACTGATTACCTACTGTGTCTCTCCCCCAGTTCCTATCTGTAGTATTTACCTGTTAAGAATAGCACAGATACAAATGAATTGCTTGCAGAGTACTTGGTTCAAATCCAATGTGCTGTAGCTGCTTTAACTTCGCAAAGAAAGGCTTCATAATGATTTCAGACAATTGTACAACAGGCAATGTATTTGCAGCATAATATTATATGCTTTGCCTGTCAACCCCGATTGCTAGCTGCTCTGTTTGCCTACCCTTCACTCAGGGATTTACAGAAGGGCATAATTTGGTGCTGACGTCTCAAGCGGAAGGTGTCATTTACTAAGTTGCTGAATGTTTTTTGGCATTACTTCAGTACTTTTTTTCATAAACTCATCATGCTGTGTTTGGTGCATTAGCTTCCTAGCTATGTGAGTAAATTTATTTTCCTCCACAAGCATATCCCTGCCAAGATTGACTGCCTAAAGTTAAACCCTGGGCAATCAGCATCCAACTATTGCTATCTACTTGGGAGTCACAATTGAAATGAGAATGCCCTCTTGTGCCAGCTACCTGCTCTTCAGTGGCTGTGCCCCTTATAACTTACACCCGAGCTAGTCATATAAAGAATTCCAGTTGCAATGTAGCCTTTTCTTTATTTCCTTCACCCAGTACAAAGCCAATATTGCTCATATTAATTTGTCGCTCTTCTTTCCAAGTCCCAACCTCCATAATGTCATTAATTACTGTATCATTAAAAAAACTCACACAAAGACGTTTGTACTTAAGTTTTGAAACGTCATCATCAGATACTTAATTGGCATTAAAAACACTAACAATATCATAAAATTAACTTTAACCTTAGCCAGATGTGAAAAAAAAAAGTATTTCTAGCTCTAAACATATTTGCAGTAAGGTTTCATGACACTCAGTTCACATAAAAACTAACCATATTGCAAAACTAATTATTTGAAGCTTGGCCAGACATTAAAGGATCTGAATCTGCAACTTTAAACCTAGTCCTGCATTCAAAAATAGTGGATCAACATTTGTAACTACATGAGGTGACATTCACAGCAACTAAGAACCTTACAGTAAAATGACCTTTGCAGCTCCCCATCATTACATACCTGGAACAGCAGATCCCCATCATTACATACCTGGAACAGCAGCTCCCCATCATTACATACCTGGAACAGTACTAATCGATCGCTCTCACTCTTCCCAAGGACACATACACACTCAAACACTACTTAGCTGCATACCACTCAACCTCTTAGGACAAGAAATCTGAACAAAGCAATGCATGCAAGTGGGACAAAGGCCTAAAAAGACGAAAGATTTTTAAATATTGCTCTTACAAACTTAATAGAATAACTTATAGGTTAGTATTAAGCTAACTGCCAATGTGAGCCATTTTAAGCCTAGCCAATTATCCCTTGTGAGACTCAAACCCTGCATAGTGTGCTTATAAGGCAAACACTTTAACCATTAGGTCACCCTCCCAACCCTGGTTTGCCTCAGCATGAATAATCAGAATGGTATGAAGCCTGAAACTGAAATGTCTGTAATTGTTTTGTAACTTCAGTCTTAAATGATTTGCCACTAATTTGCTGGAAAATCACAATATTATGATAACTGCACCACATATATGAGGCAAAAATATGGACATTCTGTGAAAATCTGTACTGTTGAGAGCTATGTATTAGCTGTCATTTATGCAAGCATGCATACACTCACACATGTCAGCAAACATAAACAAACATGCACAAACACTCAGACATGGACTTAACATTCTTTGCCAAATTGTTATTTTACATTTACACTCCCTAAACAGCAAAACCGCTGTTTAAGGAGTATAAAATAACTGCCTAAACATCTCATGCAGGCATACAGTCACAACCCCACCACCACCACACACGCATATGCTTCTATTTTTTTACAGTTTTATATTCTGTTTTCTATGAGTGGATCCAGGGTATTGCCTAAAAAAAAAAAAAAAAAAGTCTGCTGACATAGCTCTTGAGAGTACAGATTTTCAAAGGATCACCAGATTTCTACCTCATACCTTCGGTCTTGCCTATTAAAATGCACTGTTTGCTGGCAAATGACATACAGGCTTAAACTCAGGCACATTTCCTATTTATGGATACAAATTATCTGATAACAGCAAAATCAGGCACGCAGACAACCATAAACACACATACACTCTCATGTACATACTTAACGTTCCTTGGCAAATTCTTATTTTACATTTACACTCCCTAAACAGCAAAACTGCTGTTTAAGGAGTGTAACATAACTGTTTGATCATCTCACTCATATGTTCATGCAGGAATACAGTCACACACACCCCCACCACACATGTGCACTATTTCTTGCAATCTTACATTTCGTGCCTTCTTATTTTACACTCACTAGACATCAAAAGTTTTGCTTAGCCAGTGTAAAATAATGGTATCTGTTAGTTTTCTACGAGTAAATAAACAGCTGCAGATTTAACTCAGTATTATGCAATGCTTGCTGTAACAGCTAACTGCAAGCAATCGCATTAAAGATTTGTAAAAACAAGCACAACACATTAAGAACATCTGACCCAAAGAGAATGGTGATGCATGTACCTGCAAAAAAAAAGCAAAAATCATCACTCCAGAAATAAACTTTGTATATGTTAGCGAGCTAGCCTACTCCCTCAACAAAACAGATTCATCCAGCAACTAGATTTAATAGAATAGTTCCCACAGTAAGTCACAATTGTATTTTAATTGGCAACAGAACAAAAGCACCTCATGCATAGTTAATGGTTGGGGCGTTCTTTGGGCGAAAGGACGGGAAGGCAGTTTATGGGCGGTCCTTGGGCAACAGCTGAGGAAAAGGTGAAAAATAACACTAGGCGTTATTACCAAATGGTTCTAGTGCCCATGTGCTATCTACAGCTCTGAGAGACTTTTGTTTTGCTGAAAGATGGCTCACAATACCAGAGCAGAAAGAATGGGTGATGAAAAACACATTGAAAATCATGATTTACCCTAGCAGAAGAGATATGCTACTATGTTAGATTCAGTAGACAGGGGAAAATAATACTTCGGAAATGAGAAAACAAGTGTAGGAGTTCGTAGTGGTCCTTTAAATAATGTAGAGGAGATAGGAAAGAAAATGTGTGAGTGTATATTTGTTTGAGAAAGTGTTATGTGTGTAATGAGTGTAATTCTCTTTCAAAGTACCACAGTCTGTGTGCTATTGAACCTGTGATGCTGAGAACTACAAGGATAAGCAGAAAGGTATTATACAAAAAGGGCAATAAGGGTTAGATTGACTAAATTAATCTAAAAAGATAAATCAAATATATCAGAGCACAAACTCAGTTCCAAAAAAAAAAAAAACTCACCAAAACGCATGTTTCTGAGTACCTATTTCAGGACTGACTTTGTCCTTTGCATCCAAATTTTGGATATCCTAGATAACCTACCACAGAGTTATGCATTTTGAATTTTGTAGCCAAAAATCTCTCAGCTCCCTGTCCAAGTGTTTCAAGTCTCAGGATTAGTCTGGACTTTTGGATTCCCAGAAATGTCAAGAAAAAAACTGTGATTCTGTATTGGGAAGGCATCATAGTAAACCTTGGGATAACAATGATTGTCTCCATATGAAATGAGGCTGTTTTAGGGAAATAGGGATTGTAACAAACCTGGGTGCTCCTACGGAGTACATTCTCATGGGTTAGACATAGGTGATGAATCTGATGAGTGGACTAGGACACACAGTCAATGCCTAAAAGGTATATTGAGGAAAGCCTTAGGAAAGTGAAAGTCTCGTATTTGGATCCAGAATTCAGGTAATAGCCCTAATGTCTAGTGTGGTGCACCACATTTGGTAGTAAGTCTTCGGTCTAAATGGACACTCATAGCCCTAGGTCTGAAAGGGAGGGGTGCTGCTGTGTGATCAGTTATCTGAGTTTGGATCTGTACCTGAAAGGGTTAAACCTGAAAAGCATCAGCTTGCTGAGTAGCCAGAGAAGCCAACCAATTCCTCAGGGAAAGGGCAGTTATCATACACACAAGCCTTTATAACTAGATGTATGCAAAATGAAAGGGAGTTCAGTAGAGCTTCATCTCAGCTAAGTTCATAGTTCAGTTCAGATCAAGAGTTGTAGCAGAACTCAGTAAAAAAATAATCAGTGGAAGGAGTCCTCTGCTGGTCTTGCTTAATGAGAATTTGAGTTCACCAAGGGAAGAATGTACTGACAAGAGAAACATTATTTCTGCTTTAGTAAAATTATAAACAATGCGGCGCATTAGAGTGTGGGTCACCATTACTGATTTTGGAAGAAGGCAGATAGTGAGTTTGAATAGATGTGAACTACATGTTGATCCAGAAAGAGGCACAGAGCTAAGAGCTAAAAGGATTGATTCTGTTTTAGGGAAAGCAACATCTTCTTAACAGATGACAGAAGATACTTAATGTGCAAATGATCATGAGCCTGGGAAGGCATGTAGGTGCTTACCATCATTTGTAAAGTGCAAAACAGGCTGTTTTTCCAGTGCGTGAGTATAAAGTTGCTACAGCATATGGCTGGCTTTAAGCAGTAGGACTATTTTCTGTGTGTTTGCACACTGACTAGAGGCTTTCAGTAAGTGAACTTTAGGAAATGAGTGGCTCTTTTTGTGATTACTATTGCCACACAAAAAGCTTTATGAATAATCAGAGGGATCATTTTGACACAATAATAAACTATTTATTTGTTACTGAACAACACTGTGTTTGTCGGCTTTTCCTGGAGGCCAGAGGTATCAATAATGCTTACAATACCTACATGTATAAACAGACTGACGTACAAGAAAGGGTTGTACCTTGTAACAGCAAAACAACCAGCAAATCAGCCACTGAACTCAAAACTTGTCGAAAAATATGTTTAATACTAAAAGTAGGTTAAAAACATCCACAGTTTAGTGCTTTTGTCTGTAACACTAAGACAGCATCAGAACTATGAATGTACTGCTTGTGGAAGCCATTTTAAAAGTGCAGAAGGCACACCTCCCATGTAAACCAATCACAACATGTTGTAGCTGAAATCAGTGTGAAAAAGAAAAAAATAAAGTAACAACATTAAAAATAAGTAAAAACTTTTAAAATCTGAACCAAAATGCACAAATACAACCTAGGCAAAAAATAACTAAACAAAAAAATGTTTCATGAAAAACAAAATCACATTCTGCTGGCTCTCCTTTTTAAACCAGGAAAGTTGGTAAGATCCAGCTTAAGCTGCCATGTCATTTCCAGATTAAGCAGTTTGTTCTGCCAGTCCCCTACATAAGGGGAATTTTGTATTTGCTCAAGAACTAGAAATGTAAACTTGATGAATTTGTCACAAACAATGGAATGCCTGGCCAGTGCACTTTTCCTGTTCTTATTTATTATATTGAATACTGTAAACATGTTGCTTATTCAAAGCATTCTTAATTTTTCCCACATAGAAAGTGGGACAAGATGCACATGTAGCCATGTAAATAACTCTTTAAGAAAAGCAACTGTAAGCTCCACCATGCACAGAAGGATCTAATCTACTTAAAAGGGTGCTATTGTAACAAGTGTTTATGTAAGGGCATTGATAACAATGCCTGCATTTCCTGGTAGATAAAAACCCTTATGATGATCAATAGGTTTCTCAAGAAGGGATTTTATGTTAGATTTATTTTTATAGGTAAAATATGGTGGTGTAGAAAAAACTCTTTGATGCTCTCATCGCATTGTAGCATGAACCAGTTCTTCCGCAAAATCTTTTCAATGTCCTTGACATTCAAAGTGTAATGCAGCACCATATTAGTTTGGCCATTAAAACCTGTTTGATTCTCTTTCTTGCTGAGCTGATTTAGCCCTTTCTTGATGATGGGGGCATATTTAGTGTTTTCTCTGCCCATCTCTCATCTCTGATTGAATCCAGAAGTGGTGGGGGGGTAGCCACGGTCCAAAAACATGGATCTTAGAATGTCGAATTGTTCAAGACACACTATGCTATCCGAGGTCAACCGAGAGATTCTGATAAACTGAAGTTTCACTACCACCCTCTTCTGATGGAAGGGGTGACAACTGGTAAAAAAAAGAAATGTGTTACAATAAGGGGACTTCCTGTAAATCCTGGTAGTGAATTCTTCATTAACCCCTTTTCTGATGTCAATGTCAAGATAATTAATCTGGTCACATTCAAAGGATTATGTGACCTTTAAAAAGGAGGTGCTGGCTTGTAACTGTAGTATGAATTCTTCAAGTTCATCGACATTTCCTTTCCAAATGATAAGTAGATTATCATGGTATCTGAAGTAGCCAGCACATTTGGAAAAGAGGGAGAATTTAAAAAGTGATTATAATTCCCATCTTAATAAGACAACTCCAAGAGTCTGCTTGCAAAATTCACATTCAAAGGTCAGAAAGTTGCTGTTTAACATCAAGTCCATGAACTTACTAACCAATTTATAATCTGTTTCAGAAAGTAAGCCAAATCATTTAACAATCTCACTGAACCACTCCAAGCACAGGTCATGGAGTATTACCATAAATAAACTTTGTACATCACAATAACCAAAAGGAATTAATCTTTTGTTGGTATTCCCTTCAGTTTATCCAGAAGGTCCCATGAGTCTCTTATAATGTGTGGAAAGGAAACAAACAGGATTTTAAATTTTTGATCTATAAACTTGGCCAGAGGCTCTGTAACTGATCCACTAGTGGCTACAATTGGACGTAAGTGGGGGTGGGGGGGTCAGATGGATTAGAGCGGATTTTGGGAGTACCAAAAATCTTTGGAATAATAGGAAAATCCTTTCTAAGGAAGTTGTATAAGCCTTGTGGAATTTTATCGAATAACAACAATTTCTCTGGTGCCATATTAATGACCCTGCAGGCTATATTGATTTCATTTGGGGAAACATCACTGTACACACAATCATCATGCAGAAGATGTAACATATGCCCAGAGTAGTCAGCACTGTCCATAATAACCAGGCCCCCACCTGATTTCGGCTACAACATGTTGTGATTGGAGGATAACAAGTACACACACAGTATTTCCAGATGTAGCTCTCTGCATCAGTGCAATTTCCCTTAACAGCACACAGAGACCACAGTCAGTCTAGGGCTGGTTTCTCCCTCTTTCTCCAGATCCCCAATAAGACTCCCCACTGGCACAGCTATAGAGTTGAGATCTCAGTTGATTGGCCAAGCCAAGACCTCCAGCACCCTCTCTGTCTAAACAGTGCTTTGTGCCCCTGCCCAAATAGCTGACACACACATTTTTTGGGTTTGATTTACACACACAGACACACACACACACACACACACACACACACACACACACACACACACACACACACACACACAGACACACACACACACACACACACACACACACACACACACACACACACACACACCTGGGAAAGGTTGGCATGGGTTTACTAGCTATACTCCTTTTGCCCAGACTATACGGTAGTTATCACTGCCACCAACAAACTCCTTATCAGCTACTATAAGGCCCTTAACAAAGGGTGTCCAATCTTACTGTGAAATACTAATACTAATACAAATGGTAGTTTGACCAAGAGCAAGCTATTAGGAGTGGCCCACAGAGTGTCACCAAATAAATATGGAAGCACTCTCAAAACATAAATATCTCCACAATGAAAGGTTTAAATATATTTAATAATAAATAATAAAAGAACAAGAAAATACTCAGTATATATTTACAGTGACATCAGAGTTCAAAATCACTGGAAATATTTAAAACGACATTGCAGGACAGTTTCAAATAAATAAAGAAAAATATCTAAATTAAGTTTTGCTATATTCCTGACTATATCCAAGAGAATTATACAATTCCCTAGAATCTTACTTCATCAGAGCACAGCAGATGTTGTGGTGAATGGTTCTTGTCAGGTCCAAGACAGAATACAGAATGCCCTGTCTCTCTAAAAGACTTTTTAAATTAATATCTCAAATATTACTGCTGGGATAGCTTGCAGAATTACATAATTTCTTGTCATCTGACTCTGTCCCAGGTGAAACCCCCACTGCTGCATTCTGGAAGTATTTAGCATCTACTTGTGAAAATACACAGATCTCAGATCTTTGGTAGATGTTGGAAGTCATAAAACAATGGCATTCCTTCACATTTCAAAACTAGTAATTAGAAGACAATACAGAAAACTTCTCAGCACAGACTATGTGTCTAGCTAAATTCAAAACTGAAAGATACCATCTTTTATTGCGTAGTCATTCATCAATTTAATTTCAGCTATTTTTATGAAGTTAACCTCCTGTATTCCAGTTTCCACTGTTAAAATATATACATTTAAACAGTTACAATAGTGCATGTATATTTCTGTCCTCTTCCAGCAGGGCACACTGTGGTTACATTTTAAGAACAAGCACTTTATAAAATATCTTTCTACCATACATATCTGTACAGACCAGTTTGATATATACATGACATACAGTTCTAATACAGTTGTAACACAAGCATCATATATAAATCATGTTGATATTTACAAATGACATATAATTATTTACAAAATTTCAGAGAGCTGTGCTGGCAGTATCTCCTTTCGTCACATACTGTGTGTCATTTTTTTTCTTTTCTCCATGGTTATATGACAGTAGAGCTTGTACATATAAGTTAAGGGTGCGGGGGGTGGCTGTATGGTATATTTGCTGTGTTGAAAGTTTTCTGTGAATTGTGATTCAGCTAAATCTGTTTTCAATGAAAAGTGTTTTCATCAAGTTGTTTCCCTTGATTTCAGTTTCAATGACATGAGCATTTGGTGAAACACTATAGAACCACCACACATACACACACATAAGTGTATGTATGTATGTATGTATATATATATATATATATATATATATATATATATATATATATATATATATGTATATATATATATATATATAAATAAATACACACATACATATATATATATATATATATATATAAATATATATATATATATATATACATAATTAGTTGGTTTAAACCCACACACTTGGAAAAATCCAAACTTTATACAATTTTGACTAGCCATGATTTATCAGTTAATATGCTTTGATCTCACATAATTTTGTCCATGGCACTTGAGGTACCTGTATTTTTTACTATTTGTTTAATTAATTATCAATTTATTTATTTAATTTATTGGTTTATTGATGATATTTTGTATTCACTGGGTTTAAAATGTGAGTACTGTCATTTAAAGCTGCATATTCCCTCCCCTGGAGCATAAGTGTATTGAGCCTTTAGTAGTCTAAATGTGAAGAGCAACTTCAGTAATTACAGCAGCTTTTACAGAAAGGATAAGCTGGGACAGCAAAGGAAGAAAGGAAAAAGGGGGAAGGAAAGGAAAGGGAGGGGAAGACTAGAAGTGTAAAAAATATATAAATGTAACTAAAATCTTGTTATTTTCCTGCAAAAACATTAACACAAAGAGAACAAACATATGAGAAAAGAGAAAAAAAGAACAAAAACACTTTTAATAAAGATTCTCATCCTTAACAATATTCTCACTGCTTTCATATTCTTCATCATTTTCACAAGTTCCAGTGGAACTGATTGATGGCATCATCAACTTTATCTCATCAACCTGGTGCCCTCAAAGCAGCTTTCAAAAAATGTTGCCATCAAGCGGCATGCAGGGTTATCACACACAGAAATAGGTCAAATAATGCTTGTTTTGTTGTGGTTATTGCTGTTTGTGGTCATTATTTGGTGAGATTTTGTGTGGAGATTGCAGGACAGTGCAGGGGTTGGAGGATGTGCATTTTTGGAACGATGCATAATGGCAATTATAAAGGTAAATGTCAAGGTCAGAAATGCTATTTTAATGTGTTGTATATTTTGTATGTACTTATCCTGCAAACTGTGTGTAAAGGCTGTAAGCCTGTAATGTGGAACTGGTGAACTCTGTAAGATGAGAGAAAAGGAGACCTTATTACTCCTGAGATTAGATTCACCTCTGACTGGGATTTCTATTACAACATTTTTTTGCAAAACCTTCCTCAAACAAAAATCAAAGCTGGTCAGCTGGAGCTGTAAACACAAGGACCTATTCTGTGAGAATGTTAGGGGGGAAAATGGGAGGAGTAGGGTACTCTATGTGGATATGACTATGGATATGTGGGTGGAACTAAGGTTGACCTAAGTTGAAGTGGAAAGGTTGTGGGTTGTGGACTATTAGATGGAAACTTTTTTGTTGTTTACTTTTAGTTTTTTTTTAGTAAGCAGCTATTATACTGAGCCAGGAAATACTAATTTGGAAGTGAAATTATATATTAAATAAATTGCACTTGAACCAAAGAGACTGTCTTTCCAGTGTTTGCTGTATACTATAGTAGCTATAACAAATTAAACTTAATATAGTATAGTAATGCAAGCAAAGCACCCCTTGAAGTTTGAAGTGTTTGTAATAATTAGTGTGTGTGTGTGTGTGTGTGTGTGTGTGTGTGTGTGTGTGTGTGTGTGTGTGTGTGTGTGTGTGTGTGTGTGTGTGTGTGTGTGTTTAGTTGTCTCATTTCTGCAATTTATGCTATAATTCTTTGGTCGCAGTTACTGCGGGTAGATTATTTAACCAATCAGTAATTACAGGTTTCTTCACCAGTAAATATTTTACTATATTTTTATTATTATTATTATTAAAATGCTTTTTTATTGGAATTGGCTTTGTGGCTCTGTTTCTCTGTGGTTCTGTCACGCTTCTCAATGCACTGAGCTGTCCAGGGTGCTGAAGTACTGTGTATTGCATAATTATTGTTTCCCACTAGATGTTGGTGTTGTCTGCAGTGCTGACTTCCCACCTGTTTTAGTTTTTAAATAAATATATAAGTAAAAAAAAAAGATTTTTTTTAAATAAAGAATGCTTTTTATTAAGTCACTGAAAAGTAAAAAAATAAGGAAGAACAGTGAAAATTTTGCAAAAGAAACACAGACCAGCTGATTTTAGAAAAGCATTCAATGTTTGTTTTGATGATCCTTGCTACTTCTTCTGGTACCTCATTACCAGAATCAGACTGGCAAATGGCAGCTTTGACCACCACTTTCAAAAAGGTAGATAGCAATACATACTTCTGTAATAAAGCATGGTCCTCAGCCTTCCCTTGGAAAGCCTATGCCACTGTCCAATAGATAAGCCTATAATTCAGGAAGAGCAGTGCAGAATCTGTTCTGGCCATGGACCAGTGGATCAATTATTTGAACTCCTACAGATAGTGGGTGAGTTGTAATAGTCTGCCTGTCATGTCTACATGTTTTGTGGACCTGGAGAAAGCATACCTCAGAAGATCTTATAGGAGCTGCTATAACAATAAAGGGGTTCCAGGACCAGTGGTCTGTGTGTCTGTGTGTGTGTGTGTGTGTGTGTGTGTGTGTGTGTGTGTGTGTGTGTGTGTGTGTGTGTGTGTGTGTGTGTGTGTGTGTACTTGCATGTGCGTGATGCACTTAGTCTCTGCCTTTGACGTTGGACAGGGATGTCAACATTCTCTGTGCAAAGTCATACATTTACGGTTGGCACAGGGTTCTGCCAATGAAAATTTTGTCTCTTTTCCTCTCATATTCATTAATGTCACTGGTACAATATAAAGGTGAAGCCAGGATCCTGAATATATGCAGTGTAGAGCCATGACAGTTGCATTTTTATTATTTGCATTTAATGGTGTCCTCTTAGCTCAGCTAAGTGAAATCTCTGGAATACAATGAAACAGTTTGCCGCAGAGTGTGAAGCAGACAGGATGAGAATCAGCACCTCCAAATCACAGACCAATCTTCTCACAGAAGACAGTGGCCTGCTCTCTGAAGGTGAGGAAGGAACAGATACCCCAGATGGATGCCTTGTTCATCAATGAAGGCAGGAGGAAAGAGGAGACTGACTAACATATGGATGCAGCAGCATGGGTACTGCGAGTTTTGTATCAGACTATAATGAGATCTGAGTCAGAGCATGCAGCTCTCAGTTTACTAGTGATCTATAGCTCCATCCTCACAAACACTGCATGCAAGCAGCAGAAACAAGGTTCTTTTTGTAGGATAACTCAGTTCATTCTCCATGATAGAGAGAGGAAATATGCAATCCATTAAATGAAGTGATCATATAGGATTATTTAAAAGCACTGAAAATTAATTCAGGATTAAAAGGAAGGAAGCAAAATCAAATAACCTAAAAGTAAAACAAATAGCTATGGCTGGTAATCAGAAACTATTTTCATAGATATTAATCATAATCTGTTTTGGAAGTTTAATATGGAAACTGCATAATGATACCACACTACTAATGTATGCTGTTCCACCTCTTCAGCCAACACTTACTACTATTTATTTTCCTGTCTTTTGTCCTTCCATAACATTCTCATCTTTCTAATGAATAATCAACTCTCACTCTCTCCATGTCCTTAATTTTCCCTCCCACTCATTACTCCTCCTCATCTCATTTTATTCCTCTATTTTGGCAGCAGGAGACTCTATTATTTTTCACCCCCATACATTGTTAGAAACATAGTCAATATTTTGAAAAACTATGTATTAGTTGGGTCTATATTAAAAGACCGAAGAGGTGTTTCAGCGAACACCTCTTGGTCGACACGTAATGAGTGAACGCACTAAAGTGAGAATGCTCAAAACAGCAGTTTCTTTCCCTGGGAAAGAAACCGCTAGCACAAACACACTCACACACTTTAAAACATAACAACGTGGGGGGATTCACCCCCCCCACACCCCCCACATCCCCCTAACTAAATATACCAACTCCAAGATCACACTACAGTGAGGAAAGGGGCAAACACATGGGGATGGCCAAGCAATTTCTTTCCCAGGGAAAGAAATCGCTGTTTTGAGTGTTTGCGCTTTAGTGTGTTCGCTCATTATGTGTCGTACAAAAGGTGTTCACTGAAACACCTCTTCAGTCTTTTAATATAGACCTGTATTAGTTTACTTGACACAGGCCATACACGTCTGTGGTGTATACTGCAGTACATATTGTATTCTTAATTTCTGTAAATGTATTTTAATTTATTTGTCTTTTTATCTGTTGTGGGGAATTTCTCCCCTTGTATATTATTACTTATCAGCTACTATAAATTGTTTTATGTGTGTGTGTCTTTGTGGAGCCTTTCTCTCCAACTCATCGTAAAACTAATCTGTTGCAGGGATTTCTCCACTTGTATACACTTACTCAACTACTGTTTAAATGTTTCTGAATCTGTTGTGGAACTTTTATCACCAGGCCTCTGCTGAAATGGGACATTGGCTCAGTCAGACTTTCCTGGTTATCAAAGGACAAATAAATATAATAAAATGTTGACACTGTCCCTCATAATGTAAACCACTATGTTATCTGCTGGGTTGAAAGTTGTCTATCTGACAGATCCCAGGTTGTGAAAGTTGATGGTACCCTCTATGAATGCAAACTTTTTAACTAGTGCAGTATCACATGCATCAGTCTTAGGCTCTCTACTATGTGCCATTTATGTCACAGAAACCCCATCTGTTATCCCAGAAGTGTGGATGACCAAGTTTGCTGATGACTCCAAGCTGGGCACTGTTATATGTTTGTGCACTAATACTAAACAGTTCCATGAAGGGCTGGAATACACACATACTTGGAGTACCAAAAATGATCTCATGGTAAACGCAAAAAAGTGGAGTGTAGTAGCAAGTGGCAAAAGGTGTTCCCATCTCATATGTTTTTTTTTAACCAATGAGATTATTGAGAATAATGTTTCAACATCAGAATAACTTTGAACAGTGTATTTGGGGGGTTCCCCTTCACAAGACTGAATGAATGGAAGCTCGAAATGCATAAGCTGGAGACCAGAATCTCGAACTTCCATTCACTCAAAACTGTGAATGGGAAGTTTAGGGTTAGAAAAAAAAGAGTTCAGTTACCTTTTTGCAGGGGGTTAGCTCCACCTGCACTCTTACAGCTGTCATCTAAGAGCTGTGTGACCGCACTATAGCGGAGGACTGGGAAATCTTCCGTTTTGCATTTATGCATATAGCGCGGATAGGGAGATTTCCCTTTCCTTCGCTGTAGTGTGATCTTGGAGTAGGAATATTTAAGTAGGGGGTGTGGGGGGTACAGGTGAGCGAAGCCCCCCTGCAAAAACATTAGAAAGGTGTTTTTTTTTTTTTTCCCCTTCACATTTTCAAGTTTCTGTAAACTCGAGAGTCTGGCTTCGGGGTTATGAATTTCGAGTTTATAGGAATTCGATCTTGTGAAGGGGAACCATTTGGAGATATCATTTATAACTAAACAAAAATTATTAATTCAATGTGATTTATAAAGAAATATTCCAATATTCAGCCCATCTGTGCACGTCAATATTACTGCCTGACCATTTGATTAATGCATGATGTAATTTATGAAAAAAACAGAAAAAATAATTTAGGAAAAAAAATTCAATATGAGAATAAAAAGGAAAACAATGAGGAAATACTGTGAGTGTGGTCTGTAAGGTCCATTTTTATATTTTCCATATGAGATGAAACAAGTCCAAAACTCTGTCAAAGCACAAGTTATCCCTTCCATAATTTTTTGCCACAGTTGTTTTATGCAAGGGTAGTGCCAAATTAGGTGAAGATAACTGTCTCTCTGCTCCTTGCAGTGCCAGTATTGATCACCTTTAGCCCACTGTGTCCTCAATAAAGTAACAGATGTTTAGATACCACTGATGTAGTAATTTAATATAGGAAAATCCTGGTAGAAATGGACATCTTTTACCATAAGCAATTTTAAGACAGAGACTCCACTCATCTTGTGTGAGGGTAATCTAACATGCAATTCCATTTTTCCCATAGTGGATTTACCAAGATACACAAATTTTACCATGACTTGATAATAAAATCTTACTTTAGATGTAAGTCTCAGACCCATGATACTAATTTTCAGTCCCTTACTTAGCCAAAAATTATTACTGTGGGGTGAGATTCTAGTCATGTTCATCACAGAAGAATGGATCATACCCCTCAATTGTCCAGAATTTTGCCCCACAAATTTCATCTGTTCCTCAAAAAAATTGTGTTTTTTTGGCAAATCACTGAGGACTAAAGTCAATAAATAATGACACACATATGAATTTCAGACTTCATATCCTGCAGAAAATGCATGCTAACACAAATCCTGTTTTTTTCTAGCATCTTCCTATGTTTAAAATAGCAATACTTTAAATCTGTCCCTACTGTTGGGCCTTTGTTCTCCCATTACTTTATGCTTTATCCAGATTTACTGCACTAAGAGGTTGAGAAGTATGGAGTAGATACGAGCCCTAAGTTGAAAAAAATTGCCACCAGTAAGTCTATAAGGTAGGGTATTCCATCCTAATATAATCCAAGGGTTTCAATGTTTTTGAGGTGTCGTGACAAATGTCCCTTAAGTAAAAGATGGCTGCCTTAATCCATTCATATCACCATACTACTCTCTCCACAATTCTGACCATCAGGTGATTCCAGTTAAAGGTGTATATGGAGATATAAGGTTTCCATGTGTCCTTAATCTATACAAAATCCTGCTCTATCCAGCTGTCTAATCCACTCAGATCCCAGATTTGTTATAAGAGGACCCAACTGCACAGGACCTATGGAGAAGCATACATATAGTTCTAAATCAAGCCAGATAGGCTTGGAGGAATTATAAATTCTCACAAATGTGGATCCATTGACTACTTTCTCATACATCAGGAGGTCCTGCACTCCAAACCCACCCTAGTCTACCATGATGTACATCTTGGATTGACTTATTTAGGGTCTCCCTCTCTCCCCAAATAAAGTCGAATATAAGTTTTTACGTTTTTTTATCAGCAGGGAGGTCAATTGTGGTAGATGATACAAGGTAAACAGCATCTTTGGGAAGATAAATGGTTTAATTGCTTGAATTCTGCAAAAGAAATATAGCTTTGATTGCTTCCATTTGCTAATTGCCTTTTTCATATAATCAGTAATAAGTACTAAGTTAACTTCATCCAACTTATCCATATCAACCCACAGATTTATGCCTAGGTATACCACCTCCGTAGCTAATGTGATATTTTGATAGCTTAAGTCATGAACAATGTCCTCTCTTTCACCAGAAAATGGAAATACCATAGTTTGGTGCTGATTCACAGGGAGGCCCATGCAGATGGTCAGTGAGTCAAACAAATACATAACTAGGACTGGTTATGCATTTACATCCCCAAACCATACAGAGGTATCAACGAACCAAGTAGTAAAGCTATGGAGTGTCTTGCCTATCTTTATACATGATTAAATTTCAGGGACAGATATTTACTGATAACTAATACAGCAAGAATAAATAGTAGCAGGGATAGGGAGCATCCTTGAGATGTACCCCTCCTAAGCCATGTAGGTTTAGAAAGAATTACTGCTGATTATACTTGAACAGATATATATATATATATATATATATATATATATATATATATATATATATATATATATATATATATTCATTTGCATCTATCTGTATAGCTATACATCTATATCTACTATATATATATATATATATATATATATATATATATATATATATATATATTCATATATACAACTGAACCCATTCAGTGAACATCTTGGGAAATCTGTAATACATAATTTCCCATAAAAAGGTCCACCTAATTGAATTGAAGGTCTTGTTAAAGTCTATCAGTAGGGCTCCAGCCTTTCACAACATGAGCTGGCAAAATTTCTTAAAATTCTTCCATATATGAAGAGCATTTGGTCCTCCCAATCACCCTTTTTTGAAACCTAAGTTATATGGTAAAATTAATTTGCCCAGTACCTGTTCCAGTCTCGCAGCTAATATCTTACCACATATGTTAAGGTCTCTATTGAGTAACAAGACTGGATGGTAGCCAGCCATAGCAAATAGGCCTTTAAGGGGCTTAAATAACACAATGATTTTGGCCTAAGTAATTTGGAATGGGAAGCATTTGACTCACATTGCCAGCTGAAATAAACAGAATAGTGGGGAACAGAGTTGGTTAGTATACATTTTATAAAAATCCATGGTCAGTTCATCTAGAACTGGGCCTTTGCTCCTCACTAGTGATTTAATAGCTTTGTCAAGATTATGCTCGGTGATAAGGTTAGCTAAGGTGGGCATGAGACCGCCTAGATTCTCTAGAGATGGAAGGGTGGCTATGGGTAATCTCAACCCCCTCACCAGCCATCAGCTTGACTACGGTTGCATATTCATCCCGTAACACTTGACTGACTATATGAGGATCAACCCAAGTAACTCCCAGAGCATCTCTGATAGCTGAGATATGCAAAGTTCCTTACAGTTCTAAACTAGTCTTTGTACCCAGGTGATGCCAGAGACCCAAATAATAATTTTTTTCAAAATATGTAAATGTGAAAACCAATAGTTTCATTTCCTGTCTCAGATTTCTACCTTTCCATAAAATTAGCTGGTCTGAACATTTGCTTAGTTTAAACTTTGTAGTTTTATCAAAGAAATAGGGCACTAAGCTTACTTGCTAATGATTTCCTCTGCATCTCTTGAATATCTCTGACAAATTCCCAACATTTAGATTTAAATTGTTCCTATAAGGAGACTATATTAGGGTTTCATAGAGAGAACTTTGCCAGTATGAAGCAATATTCTCAGTTAATAGTTCACTGGATTCTCCGCATTTCATTAACAATGGGTCTAGTCACCACTGTCAAGAGACTTCATGAAAAGAGTGTGGGTTCCAAGACATCAGTACTATGGAAAGATCTGTAGACCAGTGTGTGTGATATACCTTTAAGAAGCTTTCCAGTGAGTCAGCACATGCATATAAATACTGAGTACGTGCAAGCAAGAGTGCCATTTTGAGTAAACAGCCAGAGTGAGAGCATGCAAGTATGCAGTCAGCCAGTTAGTTAGATAGTTTGTTTAAGTTTAATGTTCCTGCCATCCATCCTGATATATTTGTATACAATAAACTACTTAAATGAACAGCCAAGCCTCAATGTCTTCTTACTGCACATAGGAAGAGCGACATGGTGTCAGAAGTGGGATCCAGAGTTACAGCCATGAGGCAACTGGTTAGAGTTGGAGGAATATACAAGAGTGGATCATCCCACTGCTCAAACAACTCACAAAACAGGTCAGAAACAAATTCCAAGTACTAAAACATGCTTAAATGATTTCTTTGGTTACAAATATAAAATGAAGCACTCAGAACACTCAAAACATTTTTTTTACTAAATGAAATGTCTGAAACTGCAACATATTGATAAAAACATTCAAAATAATTAAGAAAATGTTTTAAACAATATCCAAATCACTTAAAATGTACCAAAGAGGGAAAATAACCATATTTTTTCATTATGTGTTACTTTTTCATATTAACTAAAGCTATTCAAAATATCTGATGTGTGCAAAGTGTTTGCAAGTGTGTGCAGTATTACAATGCAGCTATTTCACAAAATACAGTCATTTCAAAGAATATTTTACAAAATAAAGTTATTTCAAGAATATTTCTCAAAGTACAGTTGTTTCAAAGCATATTTTGCAGAGTACAGTATTTTGGAGAGTTTATTGTGCATTTGAATATTATTACAAGTACTTGGTGTGTGTGAATGTTCGTACATAATTACAAGGGCCATTTTGCATTGTGTTTTACTATAATCTGTGGGCAAGGCAGAAGGGTTTTGCAGACATGCACCGCTTGTATTTGATAACAATATTACGGAAAACTGGAGACTGAGCAGGAATGCAATATTTTCATGCAGGCTGCTTTTTCTGACAAAGATGCACATACAAAGGCATTTATTTTGTTTAATTTAGCTGGTTCAGAGGCCATTAAAAGAGAGTTTTCACTTGCATATACACCTGCTGTGTTTGCAGGGGAGGGGGAAGACTGCCATATAGTGGTACTGGCTGAAACAAGGGAAGACCCTGAATGCTTAAAAAAAGAAGTTATGTACTCACCATAATGTTCCATGTTTGTAGTCCATCTCACCCTTCATTCTTACACATGGGTTCAGAGCTAATCCTTGGCTCCAACTCGGCCTTTTTACAAGCTCAAAGTATTCTAGTTGGCTCGTGGCTAGGTAAGTATCCCATGGTGCACCAGTACAATCCCCAGATCTTGTTTGCTGCTAACTAAAGAGAAATAACAAAAAAATGCAGAAATATCCCAATAATAAAAGGTTTCCACTTAATAATAACAATTTTTCTATCTCCAGATCCTTCCAGGATGGGGGTAGGAAAGTGAGTTCATAAGAATGAAGGGCGAGATGCACTACAAACATGGAACGTTATGGTGAGTACATAACTTCTTTATGTTCTGTAGTCCTATCTCGCCTTCATTCTTACACATGGGACAGCATCCCTAGCCGTTATTCTTGGGTGGCTCAACATCTACCCCTGGAGGTCAAAGCCAATTTGTAATGAGTAATAAATGTGTGAGGGGTAACCCAAGTTTCTGGTGCACAGATATTATCAAGTGGGACCTTGGCTTGAAAGGCTGCAGAAGTAGACTGAGATCTCATAGAATGAGCCTTAATTTTGAAAGGCAAATGCTTACCACCAGAAGAGTAAATGTAAGCTATACAGCTAGAGATCCAATTAGACTGGGTCACTTTGGAAACTGGGAGACCTAATCTGGAGTCGGAGAAGGAAATAAATAATTGGTCTGACTTCCTGAATTTCTAAGTCCAGTGCAAATAAAAATGTAATTGTCTATGAACATCCAACTGATGAAACCTGTATTCTGCTGCATTGGAATGATTAGGGAAGAACACTGGGAGATCTATGGATTGGTTCAAAATGTTATGGGAACAAACGTTGGGGACAAAGGATGGATTAGTACAAAGAGATACTCTGTCTTTGTGAAATATCAAATACGGGGGGGTTGTCGGAGAGTGCTTGTAACTCAGAAACCCTTCTAGCAGATGTGATTGCCACCAGAAACAAGGTCTTCCAAGACAGAAATTTCAAAGGAGATGAATGGGCTGGCTCAAAAGGTGGAGAAGTTAATTTAGATAGAACAAAATTCAAGTCCCATGAAGCAACCGGTTCCTGAAGGGGAGGTCTTAACAAAGTGGCACCTTTATGGAATGTCTTGCACAACCTATGTGACATCAGATTAGAATCTTGTTGACCCAGATGAAAATTAGAAATCGCTGCCAACTGAACCCTGATTGTGGCAGCCGTGGATCCCTGGTGGAAAAGTTCAGACAAGAATTCCAATACCGCCAGAATAGATGCAGTATAAGGGTCAATATTCCTTTCCTCAGCCCAGATAGAGAACCTCCTCCATTTACTGGTGTACAATTTCCTAGTGGAGGGTTTATGAGAAGATGTAAGGATATGGGTCACGGAGGCTGAAAAATCGTGAAGCCTGACTAGGGATGGAACTGGAGCAGCCAAGCTGTCAAACTGAGGGTGTGTAGGCTGGGGTGAAGAGAGTCTGACATGTGTGTCAAGAGATCTGGCACTGGGTCCAGAGTCCACGGATTGTCTAATAAGTGAGGCCCGAGAAAGGGGAACCAAACTTGTTGAGGCCAGTAAAGAGTAATGAAGATCAGTTTGCTTCCCAACAGTTTCGCTTTCTGAATCACCTTGGATATGAGAGGAAAAGGCAGGAAAGCATAAAGGAGACCCAGAGGCCAATCGTGAACAAGTGCGTCTCTCGGTGACTCCCCTGGAGGGGGGATGAGGGAAAAATAGCTGCTGCATTTGGCATTGATTGGGCTGGCAAAGAGATCACAGCAAAGCTATCCCCATCTGCAGAAAATCTGCTCCGCTGTTTCCTGCTTTAGAGAACACTCGTGAGGCATCAAAATTGCCCGGCTGAGTTTGTCGGCTATCACATTGGTTGTCCCCGGGATGTGCATCGCCATCAGAAAGTGCTGGGAAGATATCACTCATTTCCAAACCCAAATGGCCTCTCGACCGAGTAGGTATGATCTGGTTCTGCCTTGTTTGTTGAGATACCATACTACCGACATGTTGTCTGATTGTATTGCAATCGTCCCCAGAGGCAGAGGGTCGTGAAGTGCTTGCAACACCAGGAGCACTGCCCTCATCTCTAGAACATTGATATGCAGGTGAGCCTTGTGATCTTGCCATGTGCTTTGGACAGTCCTGCCTAGATAATGCCCCCCACCCTATCAGTGAGGCATCTGTGGTCACAGTGGCAACGGGTTGGCGAGGAAGGAATGGAGTGCCCATAGTTAACTGATTGGGTTGAATCCACCAACTGAGGTCCTTCTTGCAAGCTTCTGTTAACAGAATGTGGTGAGTTAAGTGCAGTTGTTGGAAGGACCACTCAGACGACAGAAGCCACTGAAGAATCTACATGTGTAACCTGGCTAACGGCATTAGTAGTATGGTAGAAGCCATGGTTCTTAGAAGCTTGGCCTTGACTTTTCAGTGAGGGAGAAGATGGTGAATTTGTAGTACAAGATTCTGTGCCCTTTCTACTGGAAGGCGAGTCAACATGGCTACTGTGTCTATTTCTGCACCTTTAAAAATCACAAATTGAGAGGGCAATAAGGCAGATTTTTCCCAATTTATAGTAATCCCCAACTGGGCACAAAGTTGAATAGCAGCGTCCCTGGTCTGAAGAAGTAGATGCCTGGTGGGGGTGGTCAGGAGCCAGTCGTCCAGATACAGAAACACCTGGAATCCTAGATGTCTCAGGTGAGCTGTCACTACTGCCATACACTTGGTGAACTCCCTGGGGAATGTGGTGAGACCAAAGGGCAGAGCACAAAACTGGTAGTGACTGGGTCCCAGCCAGAAGCGTAGATGACTCCTTGATGCCCTGTCCATTTTTTATTTGGTAGTAAGCGTCTTGTAGGACTATTGAGCACATCCAAGTGTCTTTCCATAGTAATGGGAGTATAGACTGCAGTGTCACCATCTGGAACATGTCCATCTATATGGATTCGTTTTAATTTGATGAGGTCCAAGATGGGCCTCAAGTCCCCTGTACGTTTTGGCACTAAAAAGAATCTGGAGTAAGTTCTGAATCCTATTTGGTCTGTGAGGACGGTTTGGTTGACTCTTTTTGCCAGCATCTTGTTGACTTCCACAGCTGCTTGATCCCTGTGATTGGGTGGAACATCTGGGATCCTCTTGGGGACATGAGATGGCAGAGAAAAGGGTATGGAATAACCTCTGGTGATAATTCTTTGTACCCTTCTGTCTAAAGTGATACTTTGCCAGGCTTCCAGATACAAAGAAATGTGACCCCCAACTGGGGCTCCAGAGAAGTACAGTTGGGCCCACATCAGGAGCGCTTGTAGGGCCGGCACCAAAATGAATCATGGCCTCCCTGGTTTTGTGGTCCTCCCCTGCATCTAGGGTGATGTCTACCATTTCTGTGCATCCTGGAAAAACTGCTGGGACTTCTTGAACCACATTTTACCACCTCTCTGACCCTTGGGATACAGTCTAGAGGGGACGGTAAAAACGTACTCCCATGGTAGAGAGTATTTTTCCTTCTTGCTCGCAACGGGTGAGCATGTCCTTTACCTTAGGTCCAAACAATGAAGAACCGTAAAGGTAGACTTGTACGGTTCCGCAAAATTACACAAGCGCATCCAGGAGTGCCTCCTTAGGGAAACTCCTGAACCCGCCACTCTGCTTGCTCCATCGGTTGCTTAAGAGATCAGCCTCATGGACGAGTTGACAATAGAATTCAAGGTGGACAACTGAGCAGACACCTTCTCAGGGACTCCCTCAGTGGATGTACCTTGTACAGTCTCTCCTAACTCCTTAAGGAGATCTCTGTGAAGCCTCGTAAAGTGTGTTAGGTAGTTCAGTAATCTAAGAGTAAATGCCGCTGATGAAAAGATATGCTTCCCGTATCTGTCCATCGTTCGAGACTCTTTATTCGGCAGATGGACAGAAGAAGACGTCTCCGCTAGCTCCTTCTTAGTGGCCACCACCACCACCATGGCATCTACGGGAACACCCTCTGACAAAATTCCTTCTCCTTGGGACCTGAAAGAAATTTATTTGGTCTCCTGGGGACTGGCTCCATGGCATCAGGATTATCCCACACCTTCTGACTAACAAGCTCTAACAGTTCGTCGAAGGGTGGAGCTGAAGGTTGAGACCCGAAAGCCTTCAGGTACACCAACTCCTCATCAGAAGGGGTGACAGTGGGCCAGTCACACCTCTGCTTAAGGATCTCCAAGATGTCTACAAAGGAAACATCATCAGAGGATGACTTGGGGGACCCTTCTGACTCCTCGAGGTCGGTGTCGGAGGTAAGAGACTCATCCAGGGGAGTCTACATGCCTCAGTATGTATGAATGAAGCACCTGAAGCCACGAACCACTTGAACACGACTTTATTACAAAAAAATATAAAAACACAATAGCAATGAGAAACGCTTAACTTATTCACCGCATTTTTCGTTATCCATGTAACTTCTTTAAACGCGGTGAATAAGTTAAGCGTTTCTCGTTGCTATTGTGTTTTTATATTTTTGTGTAATAAAGTTGTGTTCGAGTGGTCCATAGCTTCAAGTGCTTCATTCATACATACTGTGGTCTAATCTGGTTCGTGGGGCACCCTTTCTTCATTTTATTGTGGTCGAGTCTACATGCTTCCTGTTGCATGTCCTCTTCCATGGGGTCTCCTCGGAAGGATATTCCTGGGACATCTCGGAAGAATGAGGGCCACCAGCTGGGGGGCTTCTGAGGCTGTGGGTCTCTGTTGTCCAGAGAGAGAGAATAGGTGCTGACACTGAAGTAGGTGCCCAAGGGGGAAGAGTGTCGGTACCCCTGGTAGGAGCTGATGATCGGGACAGCACACTCCTCATCATCTCGAATGCCGATCTTTCCAGCTCTGAAGACCTCCCCGGCTCCGAGGAGACAGAGGACGCCAACAGCTCCAGAGCCATCGGCTCCGAGATAGATGTAGGGTTTGAGCTTACCCTAGCCGACGCTCCAAGAGGAAGGCTTGGAACCGAAGAGGTCTGGTTCCATGCATCCCTGTCAGGGCCAACTGGTGCGCACCTGCTCCTAGACACAACAGATGGCACCAAAGGTGTCGGAGTGGAACTCGGCTCTGAAACAACCTCAGGGGGAGCTGGAACTGAGGGTTCCACCAGTGGTACCGAGCACTCCGAATCCGAAAGTCCAGCATGGCTCCGAGGAGGAATCACAGAAGGGATAACGGACTCAAGGGGCCCTAGAACTGACTGGGTCAGAACCAACAACATTTAAGGCAAGGCAGATGACTTCAGGAGTCTCAGCACTACTCTCTCCACATGTTCTTCCGATAAGCTCCTGGAAGATCTGGAAGACAGTGTGGGAGATCGAGATCTCTGTAGTATGGGGGACCTTAATGTAGTGGAGATCGTAAATGTAAGGGATCCATAGACCGGCTCTGATGTCTGCTATCAGTAGTCGTCTCTGAACTGCCTGGTGCCAACACTGTAGCCATTGTGGTAGTATCCTCGACTGGCTACGAACTCAGTGGAGCCGAGGAGGCAGCAGATTTGTCAGTTTTAGAAATTTTGAGAGGTGGCTCCGATGCACCAGCTGGTGCCGGGGAATGCCTCTTAAAAGGTTTAGATTTTCCTTTTTAGATCCATGCGACTTAGCAGAGGAGGAAGAGCTAGCCAGATCTTCCTCAAAAGAGGACTTAAGGAGACCTTTTAAAATAAGTTTATTCTTTCTCTCCTGCAATACCCTGGCACTAAATGAGTGACAAAATAGACATGTTTCCTGTAAATGGGTGGCCCCAAGACAGTTACTGTGGCCATCCATTATAGACATCTTCTGTGAACATTTCACACACTGTTTAAAGCCAGAGAGCTTATGATCCTTGACCTCCTTAGACATCTCACAGAAGATTAAGCCAATCAGACACAAAGAGAGGAAAAAAGGAGAGTGGGAGGGTTAGGTCCTCTAACTTTAACAGGCCTAGCCCTGGTTCGAAAAAAGAAGGGAGAAAACCTAGGTCCTCTACCTATAATGGACCTAGAAGAGGAAAAGGGTTAGAAAGACAACTTTAAACACTAGCACACACACACCGGAAAAAAAATCTCTAACAAGTCAGAGATAGAGAACGAAGGTCAGAAACCCCGTTCTAATTGCAAATACAACTAGGCGGAGAACTCCGCAAGCAAAAGCTATGTTTTTTTAAGCTAAGAACACAGCACACACACAGTCTGAACTACATGCAAAAGTGGCTACAACCACTAATAATCAACAATATCTAAACTATTAGAAATATATATATATATATATATATATATATATATATATATATATATATATATGGCAAAGCCCAAAGATAAACTAACTGGTACACAGGATACTAATGAGAACGATAAGGCCAATGGCCAACTGTTCTCAGAAAACTTAACACACAGGGAATTAACCACTCAACTATCTAACTACACAAATGACACTAGCAAAAGCTATATAAAGCTATCTAAATATGAAAAACAGTACAAATTAGCCAAAAAAAAAAACCAGCAAAATGTGTTAGACTTAGCCACGGCCAAGAAGAAGCACATCCGAACTCGTCAACGTGGCAAACGAGATCTGGGGATTGTACTGGTGCACCATGGGATACCTACCTAGCCACGAGCCAACTAGAAGACTTTGAGCTTGTAAAAAGGCAGAGTTGAAGCCGAAGATTGGCTCCAAACCCATGTGTAAGAATGAAGGGCAAGATAGGACTACAGAACATCATAAATTTAGAGAAATGTGTAACCCCCAAATGAAACGGAGAGAACTTTGCCAGTATGAATGGAAAGGCACTTATTTTACACCAAGAATCAAAAGCCTGGTGAAACTTTTGCAGCATATATAACTGACTTGAGAAACAAGGCTAAAAAGTGCAGATTTGGTAATTTGAGAGATGAGTGGTATTAATAATGATACAGTGAGAAAGATTTTGCTTCAAGACAGTGATTTAATGTTGAATAAGGCCATTCAGATTTGTCAGATATATGAGCTTACAGAAAAGCACACAAGTATGCATACAAATGAGAGCAGCTGTGGAACCCAGAGTGACAAAGCTCATGTTGATAGTATGCAGCACGTGGTTAAAAAGAAACAGGCCCAAGCACATGGCAGCTACTGCAGGTCCTTTAACAGTCCCTGAGAAACCCCAAGTCTTTCCAGCAAATTCCAGGTATGCTCAGTGAAGCATAAGGCTGAGTCAGCAAAGTCAAATCATGTGCCCCACCCAGCTTCATAGTCAACTGTTGTAACTGGGGTGGTAATCATGAACCCAAAAGAGAAAAGTGCTTAGCTTTTGGTCAGCAGTGTCATTCTTGCAATAAGTGGAATCACTTCAAAAGGCTTTGTAAATCAAATAAGGCACGTTCTTTTATTAAAAGAGGGCATCCCAAGAGGTAAGTTAATCATTTAGAAAGCTGCAACCCTACTTTTTTATATTGATGATGTGTCTGTGCTTGGTGAAACGGTCATTGCAGTAGATTCATGGGAAAACAATGAAATCTTTTGGACTGTTTGGATTAATGGGTGCCCTGTACAGCTCAAAGTAGATACTGGCACAAAGTGCAATGTTATGTCAGCAGAAACATTTACTAGAGTAAAAGCTACAGAACAACTTGATTTGACAAAGTGTGTGAAGCTTATTACTTATGTTGATGAAGAGATTCACACCAAAGGCTCAATAGTACATTCATGTTGCTCTGCTGGGAACAGCTACGACTTGCAATTTTTCATAGTCAAGAGACATGTGTAGTCATTATTAGACCTCAGAGATAGTTTGAAAATGGGGCTGCTTTCACTTAATAAAGAAGTTCACCATGTAAGCATGCATGACAACAGCTCAAATTTCACCCAAACTATTTTTCTGAGTATGCTGATATTTTTGCAGACAAACTAGCCAAACTACCAGTTGTGTACTCTATTAAGTTAGACTCAGAGGTCAGCCTCAGTTATCAGACCAGCATGGAAAGTTCCAGTAGCTATGCACAGCAGAGTCAAAGCTGAGCTAGACAGAATGGTGCAGCTAGGAGTAATTTGTCCAGCAGAAGAACCTACTAAATGGGTATCCTCCATGGTAGTAGCTCATAAGAAAAGCTCAGATAATAACAGAATATATATTGATCCATGAAATTTGAATCAAACATTAAAAAGACCTCATTATCCAATGCGCACAGTCGAAGAGGTTGCTGCCCTCATGCCAAATGCCACTGTTTTTCTGTCTTAGATGCAGAGTTAATTTTGGCAAATTTTGCTTGACCAAAAATCTTCATTGTTAGCCATATTTGGTATACCATTTGGAAGATACAGATTTCAGAGAATGTCACTTGGAATACCTTCTGCCAATGAAATCTTTAAATGTACAATGGAACAATTTTTTTCTGGCTATCCCTGTGCTATTGTAGTAGATGATATTCTAGTGAGAGGCAATGGTAAAGTCGAACATGACAGAAACCTCAAGAAAGTTCTGGAAAGATCACGTCAAGTGAATCTTAAGCTGAATCTTCAGAAGTGCAAATTAAGGCTATTAGAAGTTACTTATGTTGGTCACTTGTTTACCAGTTTAGGTTTATAACCAGATTCTTCAAAGCAAACAGCAATCCTCAAGATGTCAGCTCCAGACAATGTCCAAGCCCTACAACGTTTTCTTGGTATGGTCTACTATCTAGGCAAGTTCATTTCAGATTTAAGCCAACTTTCAGCACCATTATGAGAATTGATTAACTGATTTGCAAAGAGGTAATTTAGTCATGGTCAGAACAGCACCAAAGAGTATTTGATGGCCTGAAGCAGAAAATTGCCAACCCACCAACTCTCAGCTACTATGATGTTCACAAACCAATTACTCTTTTCATTGATACTTTAAGTTTGGTCTAGGTACAGTCTTTCTTCAAGAGGGTAGACCAGTAGCCTATGCGACGAGAACTCTTACCCAAACTGAGATGCAATATGCCCAGATTGAGAAAGAGCTTTTGACAATTGTATTTGCATAGGGGAGGATGGCATAATGGTTAAGGTGTTTACCTTATGAACACAAGGTGCAGGGTTTGATTCTCACATGGGGTAACTGGCTAGGCTTGAAATGGCTCACAAGGGTAATTAGCCTAGTACTAATCTATGAACTTTATGTTCACAGTTCCATGATTATATTTGTGGTCGACCTATCCAGATCGAAACTGACCACCAATCTCTTGTTATTATTTTGAGAAAGCCTGCACATACAACTCTAGCTAGACTGCAATGCCTGATGCTCAAATTGCAAAAGTAGAATTTTAGTCTTGTTTACACAAAAGGCAAACTTCTTTATCTTGCTGATACTTTATCCAGATTGCCCAGAAAAAAAAACACAGAACAGCATAACAATGACCAACTTGATTCTGAGGTCATGGAAGTGACAAATTTTTCTTCCACATGTCTTGATGAGCTCAGAACTCATGCAACTTCAGATCCAATTCTCCAGAAGCTTAACCACTTTATCAGTCAAAGATGGCCTTCAAAGCAATCTTGTTTACCAGTAGAAGTACAACCTTATTTTCCATACAGAGATGAGATTTTGTCAGACAATGGTATCATCATGAAAGGTCCTAAAGTGATTGTTCCAAAATCCTTACAACAAGACTACATTCGGATTTTGCATTGTGACTACCCAGGAACTGATTCTACTAAACAAAGGGTAAGAGGTCAAGTACTGTGCCATCTATGGAAAGAGATACTGAGAAAGTACTTTTATCTTGTTCAGTATGTAATAGTAAAAATCCACATCAACACAAAAAACCACTTCAGTTAAGCCAGATTCCTGAACTACCTTGGTCAACAGTAGCCATGAATATCTTTGAGTGGAATGGTCAACATTATTTGTTGTTAGTAGACTCTTATTCAGATTGGTTTGAGATTGACTTACTTCCCAGCCTAACTTCCAATACTGTCATTACTAAGTTGAAGTGGCATTTTTCCATATATGCTAGTCAACACAGAGTTATTTCTGACAAGGGTGCACAGTTTGCAAGTCAGCAGTTCAAGAGATTTGTGGAACCATGGGACTTTATTCATATTACAAGTAGTCCTCAATACCCTCAATCAAATGGCTTGGCTGAACGTGCAGTTCAAAGTGCAAAACAGCTGTTAGAGAAATCCAGACGTGACAATACCAATGTTTTTCAGAACATGTTAAATCTCAGAAACATTCCTCATGATAAACATCTTGGTTCACCTGCCCAGAAACCTATGTCGAGACAAACCAGAACCACACTACCAATCAGCAGTAATTTATTGGTTCTACGTGCTAAAAACAACAAAGCAGTAAAAGCCCGACTTTTCAAAAAGCATTTTCTCAGAAGTCTTACTATGATAAAATCAACAAACTGCTCAGTTCATTGAAAAAAGGGGAGATAATGTGAATGCAGACATCAAAAGGTTTTGATTGCATTGAATATGTGAAAAGTTTGTGTAAAGAGCTGAGATCATACATTGTAGAATCACAAGGAATGAAATTCAGATGAAATCGGAAGCATTTGTTACCAGTGTCTGAACCAGTGTTACAGCATCCTGCCTGTGGCAAAAACTCTAGTTCTCAGAGTGACTTGTCCAATGTTCCTTGGTCCAGAGGACATTCCGTCAGCAATCTCCATTCCAGAGAAAATCCCTGAAACTCCTCAAGCAGAACATTCCCCAGTGACTCTCCCTATCGCTAAACCCAGACATAACTATTACGTCACAAGATTACTTTGCATCTCAAAACTTAGTACTAGATACAAGGCAACCTGGATATGACTGCTGTCTTTCTTTATTAGTGTTTGCATAATTGCATGCCTATTGAAATGCCACTGTTTATATGAGACAGCTCAGTAAAGAGGGAGGATGTAGATCAGAGTGTGTGCTATACCTTTAAAAAACTTTCCAGTGAGTCAGCAGTGCATATAAGTACTGAGCACGTGCAAACAAGAGTGCCATTTTGAGTGAGCAGCCAGAGTGTGATCATGCAAATATGTAGTTAGTCAGCTAGTTAGAGAGTTCATTTTAAGTTTAAAGTTCCTACCATTCATCCTGATGTATTTGTATACAATAAATGACTTAAACACCCAAGCCTCAATGTTTTCTTAATGCATATAAGAAGAGCAACATGGTGTCAGAATGGGATCCAGAGTTACAGACATGAAGCAATCGGTTAAAGCTGGAGGAATATATTAGTGAACCATCCCTGCTGCTCAAACGACTCGCAAAACAGGCCAGAAATGAATTCCTGGTACTAAAACTTGCTTAAATGATTTATTTTGCTACAAATATAAAACAAAGCATGCAGAATGCTCAAAACAAAATGTGACATATTGATAAAAATATTCAAAATAGTTATGAAAATGTTTGAAATAATATCTGAATGGCATAAAATGTATTAAAAAAGGGAAGACGACTGTATTTTTTTGCTATGTGCTAATTTTTCATATTAACTAAAGCTATTCAAAGTATCTGAAGTATGCAAAGTATTTGCAAGTGTGTGCAGTATTGCAGTGCAGCTATTTTGCAAAGTACAGTTATTTCAAAGGATATTTTACAAAGGACAGTTATTTCAAGGCATATTTCGCAGAGTACTGTACTTCGAAGAGTTTATTGTGCATTTGAATATTGTTACATGTACCTGGTGTGTGTGAATATTTGTACATAATTACAAGGGCCATTTTGCATTGTGTTTTACTATAATCTATGGGCATGGCATAAAGATTTTTCAGACCCGCAGTGCTTGTATTTGTTAACAATACTGCAGAAAATTGGAGAGTGCAAGCAGGAATACAATATTTTCATACAGGCTGCTGCTTCTGACAAAGACACAAATACAAAAGCATTTATTTTGCTTAATTTAGCTGGTCCAAAGGCCATTGAAAGAGAGCATTCATTTGTATATGCATCTGCTGTGTTGGGAAGACCGCCATATAGTAGTACCAGCTGAAACAAGGGAAGACCCTGAATGCTTAAAATGTAAACTTAGAGAAATGTGTAATCCCTATATGAATATTACAATGGAAAGACACTTATTTTACACAAGGGATCAAAAGCCTGGTAAACATTTTGCAGCATGTATAACTGACTTGAGAAACAAGGCTAAAATGTGTAGAGTTGGTGATATGAGAGATGAGTTGATAAAAGACAGGTTTGTGTGTGGTATTAATGACACAGTGAGGGAGATTTTGCTTCGAGACGGTGATTTAATGTCGAATAAGGCCACTGAGATTTGTCAGATATACGAGCTTACAAAAAAGCACACAAGTATGCTTACAAATGTGAACAGTTGTGGAAGGCACAGTGACAAAGCTCATGTTGATAATATGCAGCACTTGGTTAAAAGAAAAAGGCCCAAGCACATGGAAGCTACTGCAGGTCCTGCAACAGTCCCTGAGAAACCCTGAGTCTTTCCAGAAAATTCTAGAGAAAGCTCAGTGAAGGATAAGGGTGAGTCAGCAAAGTCAAAACATGTGCCCCTACCTAGCTTCACAGTCAACTGTCGTAATTGTGATGGAAATCATGAACCCAAAAAGAGAAAGGTGCTTAGCTTTTGGTCAGCAGTTGCATTCTTGCAATAAGTGGAATAATTTGAAAAGGTTTTGTAAATCAAATAGGGCACATTCTTTTATTAAAAGAGGGCATTCCAAGAGGCACGTTAATCAATTAGAAAGCTGTGACCCTACTTTTATGTTGATGGTGTGTCTGTGCATGGTGGAAACAGTCAATGCTGTAGATCTGTGGGCAAAGAATGAGATATTTTGTACTGTTTGAATTAATGAGAGTCCTGTATAGCTCAAATTGAAATGTTATGTCAGCAGAAATATTTGGTAGAGTAAAAGCTACAGAACAACTTGATTTGACAAAGTGTGCGAAGCTTGTTGCTTATGGTGGTGAAGAGATTCAAACTGAAGGCTCAGTAGCACTTTCATGTTACTCTGCTGAAACAGCTATGACTTGCAATTTTTTGTAGTCAAGAGACATGTGCAGTCATTATCAGGCCTCAGAGATGGTTTGAAAATGGAACTGCTTTCACTTAATAAAGAAGTCCACCATGTAAGCCTACATGACAACAACTCAAACTTTGTCCAAACTATTTTTCTGAGTATGCTGATATTTTTGCAGACAAACTAGGCAAACTACCAGTTGTGTACTCCACCCAGAGGTCAGCCGAGTAATCAGATCAGCACGGAAACTTCGAGTAGGTATGCAGAACAGAGTCAAAGCAGAGCTAGACAAAATGATGCAGCTATGAGTAATTTGTCCAGTAGAAGAACCTACTGAATGAGTATCCTCCATGGTAGTAGCTCATAAGAAAAGCTCAGATAGATATGAGAATATGTACTGATCCAAGAGATCTGAACAAAGCATTAAAAAGGCCTCATCCTCCAATGCTCACAGTCGAAGAGGTTGCTGCCCTCATGCCAAATGCCACTGTTTTTTTCTGTCTTAGATGCAAAGAGTTATTATTCCTCTCCATAAAGGTGGTAGTTCACTAGAGCTAACCAACTACAGACCTATAGCTATACTCTCACCCCTGGCCAAAATTATGGAAAAGTGTGTCCACAAACAACTGATGGAACACCTCACCAAAAATAAAATTCTAGCCAACTCCCAACATGGCTTCAGGCCAAATCACAGTACCACATCAGCCCTACTATCCTTTTCTAATACCATCAATAACTTCAGAAACAATAATAAACTATCATCTGCTCTTTTCTTAGACCTCTCCAAGGCCTTTGATATGGTGAACCACATTCAACCCCTCCATACACTAAAAAAACTATCACCCAGCAATTCCACGCTGAAATGGTTCCAATCCTACCTGTCCAATACAACAGGCTGTTCTATGGCAGGACAAATTATCCACATGCCTACCTGTTACACTTGGAGTTCCCCAAGGATCTATTCTTGGCCCTCTTCTCTTCACCATCTTTGTTAATGACCTGCCCACAATCACCCCCATGCCACATGCATTCAATATGCAGATGATTCGACTATCATCAGCACTGCCTCCAACCTGGCAGACCTCACTGCTTCAACCCAAGACACCTTCAACCTAATAGAAAAATGGTTCTCAAGTCGTCAACTAGTTCTCAACCCCAACAAAACAAAACTACTTACTTTCTCACCCACTAAAAAGACTCTTCCCCACCTTCTCTATTACATCCTCCAATGGAATCACTATATCACCAGAAGCTCACACAAAGCTATTAGGTGTTACCATTGATAACTCCCTTAAATTTGACACCCATTTCAATCTAACCATCAAAACCATCAATAAAAAGCTTGGCTCTCTATAAAGTAAAACACTTTTAAAATTACAATTGCCAGCACACACCTACTATCAACTCTTTTCTATGCCTCCCCCCTTTTTACAAACCTAAACAAGACAACCCTTAACAAACTTGCTTCTTGTTACAATCACATAACTAGATTTGCCAGAAATTCCATCTTTAGAATGCACCACTGCACTAACTTGAAGCAACTAGGGTGGTTAGAGTTTTCCAGCCAACTCCATTTCAACCAACTCAAAACGGCTCACCAGATACTGTATCACCCAGAGAAAACACCAGCTCAGAAAAACATCATTCACCTCTATATTAACCTGCAATCTTTATGCTCCTCCAATAAGATCTTAGCTCAAACTACCAAAGCCAATAATTCTGCTGGGGATTCTCTATTCTCAAACTTTGTAGGTAAAATGTGGAACTCCCTACCGACCATGCTCACCTCAGAACCTTCACTCCTACAATTCAAAAAAAGCTTAAACCCCATCTCAATACTCTCTGGCAATGTCCCTGTTCCAAACCTGATTAACCACTATCATTTACCCTTCTCTTACTTCACTATCCTTAACCGCTTTTTAACAAGGCCTATGTTTTTTTTATATGCTGCTGTTGTTTTTTTCCCAAGATGTGATGTATCTTTATATTGTATTTAGAACTCAACTATCTTCCTTTTTTGCATTAACAATGTTCATATGTCTGTTATGTACCTGGAGCTTTTCTCCCAGGGCCTCCGCTGAAAATGGACATGTATCCAGTCGGACTCTCCCGGTTAACAAATGTAAAATAAAAATAAAAATAAAATAAATAAGAGTTCCTTTTGGCAAATTTTGCTTGACTGAAAATCTTCACTGTTAACCACATTCGGTATGCCATTTGGAAGATACAGATTTCTCAGAATGCCATCTGGGATAAATTCTGCCAGTGAAGTGTTTCAGTGTGCGATGTAGCAAATTTTTTCTGGCTATCCATGTACTATTATAGTATATGATAGTCTAGTAGGAGGCAATGGTGAAGCTAAACATGACAGAATGTATTTACAGTTTGTTTGCCAGGATGCTCCATTGGGCCATGAGGAATCCATTTTCACTGGAGTCCTGGGGAGAAAAGCTCCAGAAAAAAATACAAATTACAAGATTACAAAATTATAAAGAATTACAAAATTACAATATGAGAGTTAGAAAATGCAAGATAGTAGCAGTTGCAGTAGATTGTCATTTGAAAGAACAAAATAGTACAGTATATGAGTATACTACAGTAAAACAGTATTTGAGAAACAGTATATCAAAACCTCAAGAAAGTCCTGGAAAGAACACATAAAAAGTGAGTCTTAAGCTGAATCCTCACAAGTGCAAATTCAGGCTATGAGAAGTTACTTATACTGGCCATTTATTTCCCAGTTCAGCCTTATGACTAGATCCTTCAAAGCAAACAGCGATTAGAGATGCCAGCTCCAGACAATGTTCAGGCCCTACAATATTCTCTTGGCATGGCCAACTATCTAGGCAAGTTCAATCCAGATTTAACCAAATTTTCAGCTCTCTTAGTGAAGCTGACATGCAAAGATGTAATTTGGTCATGATCAGAACAGCACCAAAGAGTAATTGAAGTCCTAAATCAGAAAATTGCCAGTCCACCAACTTTCAGCTACTATGATGTTCACAAACCAGTTACTCTTTCCTGTGATGCTTCTAGGTTTGGTCTAGGTACAGTCATTCTTCAAGAGGGTAGACCAGTACCTGTGCATCAAGAACTCTTACCCAGACTGAGATGCAATATGCCCAGATTGAGAAAGAGCTTTTGGCAATTGTGTTTGCATGTTCGAAGTTCCATGATTATATTTATGGTCGACCTATCCAGATCAAAACTGTTCACCAACCTCTAGTTACTCTTTTGAGAAAGCCTATGCATGCAGCTCCAGCTAGACTGCAACGCATGATGCTCACATTGCAAAAGTACAATTTCAGTCTTATTTACACAAAAGGCAAACTTCTTTATCTTGCTGATACTTTATCCAGATCGCCCAGAAAAAACACAGAACAGCATAACAATAAGCAACTTGATTTTGAAGACATGGAAGTGAGGCATTTTTCTTCCATACACCTTGATGAGCTCAAAACTCACACAGCTTCAGATCCAATTCTCCAGAAGCTAAACCTCTATCAGTCGAGGGTGGCCTTCAAAGCAATCTTGTTTATTAGGAGGAGAAGTGCAACCATATTTTCCATACAGAGATAGGATTTTATCAGCCGAAAGTATCATCATGAAAGGTCCTAAAATGATTTTTCCAAAATCCTTGCAATAAGAGTACATTGAGATCTTGCATAGTGGCCACCCAGGAACTGATTCCCCCAAAAGACGGGCGAGAGGTCTAGTATTTTGGCCTTCTATTCAAGAGATACTGAGAATGTACTTTCATCTTGTTCAGTATGTAACAGTATAAAGCTGCATCAACAGCGAGAACCACTTCAGTTAAGCCAGATTCCTGAACTACCTTGGTCGACAGTAGCCACGGATATCTGAGTGGATGGTCAACATTATTTGGTGTTAGTAGACTCTTATTCAAATTGGTTCAAGAACTACCTACTTCCCAACCTAACTGTCAATACTGTCATTACTAAGTTAAAGCAATATTTTTCTATGCATGGTAGTCCGCACAGAGTTATTTCTGACAATGGCGCACAGTTTACTACTCAGCACTTCAAGAAATTTGCAGAAGAGTGGGACTTTGTTCACTTTATGAATAGTCCTGAATATCGTCAGTCAAATGGCTTGGCTGAACATCCAGTTCAAAGTGCAAAACAGCTGTTAGACTTGACAATACCGATGTTTTTCTCAACTTGTTAAATCTCAGAAACATTCCTAGTGATAAACATCTTGGTTCACCTGCCCAGAGACTTATGTCGAAATAAACCAGAACCACACTACTAATCAGCAGTAATTTATTGGTTCAAAGTGCTAAGAACAACAGAGCTGTAAGCCCAGCTGTTAAAAAAGCATTTGTCCAAGACATCTTACTATGATAAAACCAGCAAACTGCTCTGTTCTTTACAAAAAGGGGAGATAGTGAGGATGCAGACGTCAAAAGGCTTTGATCTCATCGGATTTGTGAAAAGTTTGTGTCATAAGTCGAGATTGTACATTGTGGAATCACAAGGAATGGAATTCAGACAAAATCGGAAGCATTTGTTACCAGTGTCTGAACCAGTGTTACAGCATCCTGCATGTGACAAAGACTCTAGTTCTCAGAGTGACTTCTCCAATGTTCCTTGGTCCAGGGGACATTCCGTCAGCAATCTCCATTCCTGAGAAAATCCTTGAATCTCCTCAAGCAGAACATTCCCCAGTGACTCTCCCTGTTTCTAAACCCAGACATAACTATTACATCACAAGATCACGTTGCATCTCAAAACTTAGTACTAGATACAAGGCAACCTGGATATGACTGCTGTCTTTCTTTATTAGTGTCTGCATAACTGCATGCCTATTGAAATGTCACTGTTTATATGAGACAGCTCAGTAAAGAGGGAGGATGTAGATCAGAGTGTGTGATATACCTTTAAAAAACTTTCCAGTGAGTCAGCAGTGCATACAAGTACTGAGCACGTGCAAGCACGAGTGCCATTGTGAGTGAGCAGCCAGAGTGTGAGCATGCAAGTATATAGTCAGTCAGGAAGAGCGACAAGATCTGATATGCCTGATGAGATTTCTACAGATGAAATGGGAGGAAACATCCTTTTGTGCACTAACCAATAGTGGAATCAACTTACTACTATTGAGGCATCATAATAATAATAATAATAATAATAATAATCCAAGCCGGTAGGATTATACACTATCCATGCATCCACAAGTGTGAAATCATCCATGAAACTGTCAAGTTCCCTGATATATCTTGGTAGCCTGACTACTGGAATTTCATTTCACTGGAATCCACTGGGAATCCTATCCAGACAGGAGTCCCTGACTATGCTGAAGTCCCCCCCCCCAATAACTAATCCTCAAGGAGATGCGAAGAATGAGTTATCTTTTTTACTGCAACGTAGTACACTCTTGTTGTTGACATTAGGGCCATAAAAGTTTGCAAGGAATAGTGGTTAATGTGATGTATTAAGTTTAACCACTAGCCAATGACCTTGATCATTGAATGTTACTGGGACACTAGGCCAATTCAAATTCTGATAAATCAATATGGCAATTTCTGTTTTAGAAGACTGTGCACAGGCTAATATTTCTGTCCTTTCCATTTGGTAATAAAACACTCCCGCTTTTATCTTCCTTATTTTTATTTCTTGCAAAAATACCACGAGTCCCTTCTGCAAGTACTTTATCCACTATGGCACCTGTTTTTATAGGTTCATAGGGTCATAGGTGGGTACTAGGCTATCGGCCCTTGGGCCTATATAAGCCTAGCCAAAAAAAATTCCCTGGCTTTCGCCACCCAAGAAAAATTATTTTCCTGTGCCCCTATCAAGCAGAGCCACAGAAGTGATCCCTGAGGTGAATTTCCTATTTCCCATCCAATTGTCAAGATTTTTCTTAAAGATGGCTAATGAGGAGCTTTGCTTGACATGAATGGGTAGTCTGCTCCAGAGCATGGGAAGTCTCTGGGACAGGAATCTATCCCTCCAGCATGTTCTGTTTATTGTGGTGACAAGGTTTAGGTCCCTGAAGCATGTGGCTTAGAGGGATTGGGATTTCTTTAAGTGTAGCATGTCCATCAGATCTGGGTTTGACATGGCTTTGTATGTTAGGTAGAGGTCACCTCTGAGTATGCGATATGCGACTAAGTAGAGCTGGAGTTTCTGAGATGGTCTGCGTATGGCATCTATTTGAGGCCTTTAATCCTCTTAGTGAGGTATTTCTCAGGCCATTCCAGTTGTTGTAGATGTCTTCCGAGGTATATACCAAACGGGGCATTGTATTCTATAATGGGTCTGATGAGGGATGAGTAGAGAGGAACAATGACCTCTTTTTTTCTAGAGGAAAACTCCTTTATGATGAGGTGTGCCACGTAGAAGGATTTCCTGACAACTGTGGTGATGTGATTATCAAAAAAGAGACTACTGTCTACCTGTGTCCCAAGGTTTCTTATCACACTTTCAGTGTTTAGTATGCTACTGCCTATGTGTTAGTTCATGGGTATAGTGTTTTTCCTAAAAGGGGATGACAATGCACTTCTTGGCATTGAGGTTGAGGCCATGACTTTGACACCAAGCATCAGTCTCAGTGAGGCCCCTTTGTAGAATGTCCACATCATTAGGCAATTCTATTATGACTCCTAGTTTACAGTCATCTGCGAACTTTGTTAGCCAAAGACCTGCCGTGTTAGCCTGGACTTCTGAGAAGTAGATGCCAAACAGGAGAGGACCCAGGACTGAGCCCTGTGGTACTCCATTTGACACTGGTCTGAAGTTGGATTTGCAGTCAGCTACTTTCACTGTTGTGGGTTCTGTCAGTGAGCCAGTTGGCCACCCATCTTGTGACATAGGGATTTATACCCAGTTTATTGAGTTTATCTATAATTTCAGAGTGGAATGGTGTCAAAAGCCTTGGCAAGGTCAAGATAGGCTGTGTGAAGCACCTTATCCTCATCCATGGCTCTGGTGACTGTTTCATAGAAGTCAATCAGGTTTAGGAGACATGATCTGCCTTTTATAAACCCAAACTGAGTGGGGTCCGGAGTTTGGAGGTTACCTATGTCTTTGTTTATAAGCTCCAAGATGATACGTTCCATGGTCTTGCAGACCAGGCTCATAAGGCTAATGGGGTGGTAGTTCCCAGGGTCTGTGGTGGCACCCCCTTTGTGGAGTGGGATAACTGTCACTGTGCACCATTCAGTAGACACAAAGCCTGATGTGAGGCTATGATTGAACATGGTACTTAGGTGGGGTGTTAGTTCATTCTGTAGTTCGTGCAGAATGCAGCCTGGGATGTTGTCTAGTCCCATGGATGCTGTGCTCTTAGCTTTGGAGAGTGCAGTCTTTACTTGTGCTTTCATGATTACAGGGGCTTTGCATTCTTCTTATATAGAGAAGGGCCCTTTGGGGGGGTGAAGGGGGTGAAGTTTGCACTGACCCTATCTGGCAGGATGTTGGCAATATCAGTTGATTCTGTATATCCAGTGCTGTTGTGCTGTAGCTCAGAGCAGATCTGAGTGTTGCCATTGAGATTCTTGATATAGCTGTAAAATGCTTTGTGGTTGCCTTTAGAATCAGTGGCGATTTTATTTTCATAACTCGCTTTGGAGGATTTTATGAGTGATCTCAGCTTCTTACTGAAGCTGACCAGGGAGTTCCTGTGATCAGGGGATTTTTCTCTTTCTTGCAACAGCTTCTTCCTTGTGATGTAGAGTTTATTTATGGCAGGTCTCCAACACTGCACAGATGTCGATGTTCTCCATTTTAAGGAGTGCCTCGACTGAGTGCATTTTGAGGTTTAGACTTCTAGCATTGAGTAGCATTACCCTCAATTTTTGCTTGCTTGTACCTACTACGGTGTTGAATTTGTCATTTGAACCTTGCCTAAAAAAGGTACTATAGGGGTGGCAAGAGCCTTAGCCAGTAACTAGAATCCCAGGGGCGACAGGTGCAGGCCACCTCTGGCAAAGCATCATGGTCTGTTGATTATGTCATCCCAGGCAGACAAATACTGGATCCCCCTAGAATGACACCAGAAGCTTAGCCAATTGTTGAAGTCAATCATTTTTCATTGTACTGTGGTATAATTCTGGGCGATGGCAGGATGCTACTCAGGGCTAGGGTCATACCTGCCTGGGCTACATGATCTGAGAGCTCCTCCATATCTCTTTTCATGTATTCCAGGGAGGTACATCTTAGGTCATTCACACCAACGTGGACAAAGACAGAGTCATATTTGTACTTGTTGTGGAGTGACCTCAGTGCGTGCATTATGTGGCGGATCCTGGCAGCTTACAGTAACTTTCTCCTTGTTTAGCCTGATGAGTGGGACATCAGTGTGCCTGACTATAGAGTTGCCTATGACTAGTGTGTTGGGTACGTTGTTTTGCCTTATGGGCTGAGGTTGAGTGACACACTGAGTTTGTGGGCTATGTGTCATTTTGGCAGCGTTGGGGGGTGTTGGTTGCTTGCGTTTCAGCTTTGGAGATCTCTGTTGTTTTAGGCAGATTTTTATTGAGAGCCTCTGCGAATGTAGGTGTGTGTTTTTTGTTACTATGTGTGGGTTTAGGTGATGTAGGTTTTGATGGACTATGTGTTGAATGTGGTGTGGTGTGGTGCAAGTGTTTACCATTTCCTCTTGACTGTCTAGTCCGGTCTTGGCTGGAGAGAGCTTGGCTTCCAGTTTGGCTACATAAGTGCATCTCTCACAGGTTGTAGTGTTGGGTGGTAGGAGGAGAGGGTTGTCAGTGTACATGAGACAATTACTACATTGCCCCAAGATGCCCAGATTCATCAGGTGGACAGGGGAAAACACTGGGAGCTGACCCTTAGAAATGCCTGGATAGGTGCTTATTGATTTAAGTACTGAAAACTATTTTCCTCTTACAAGTGAGGAAAGTTGAGTGCTGCATTAATTTGTAGATTATTTAGTGCTTGCAACAAGTTTTGAACAATTGCTGAGCACAATGTAACAGTTTTGAGTGCTAAAACTAGAAAACTGGCTAGTTCTAAGGGAAAATTTGAAGAGGAGACTTTCTGGCACTGGGAATAGTTTAACCCTAGTTAAGTGGCACTTTGTGATGCGCAAAACAGTGCAAACGTGTTTTTAAACTGGCAAAACAGTGCAAACGTGTTTTTAAACAGAAAGATGAAAGGGATAGAAATAGCCCAAAATGGCCAATAAAACTACAGATTCTGAGCTGAAACCACTCCTCCAGCGACAGATAGGCTGCTCAAAGCTCACCACTCTCACTGATGAACAGAGAAATTTCCCACTATCTTTGTAAGGTCTGGGCAACACAGAAACTACAAAACAGCCCTGAATTCAGCAAGATCTGAAAACCAGACTCTACTGGTTATAGAAAGGCAGGAAATGAGTAGAGAGATAGGATTTTTTTGACTTTTTTTTTTTGTTTTTTTTTTTCAAAAATTAAAACAGACACAGTAATACAAACAGTTTTAAAGCAGAAAAATGGCTATTGTACTTGAGTGTGTAGCCCTAAACAGTTAAACAGTTGAAAAACACTAGAACATGATCAGTTAAAGTGCAAACAGTATCAGAATTCAAAATAAGTTCAAAGTTGCAAAATTAATAAAAAATGCTCTGAATAGTGCGGCTAGCGGAAATAAGCAATAAAAAGCAAAACAGAGGTACTTAATCCACTCAAAGTCTCTCTTTTCTCTCTCTCCTGCTGTAGAACTCTGCAGGACACCCAGGCAGGATCTTTCTGAGGTAATATAAGTGCAAAAACCACGCAAATACGGGTTTTTAAACATAAAGATGAAAGGAATAGAAATAGCCCAAAATGGCCAATAAAACTACAGATTCTGAGCTGAAACCACTCCTCCAGCAACAGATAGGCTGTTCAAAGCTCACCACACTCACTGATGAACAGAGACGCTTCCCTCTATCTTAGTAAGGTGTGTGCAACATAGAAACTCCAAAACAGCCCTGAATTCAGCAAAATCTGAAAACCGGACACTACTGGTTATAGAAAGGTGGGAAATGAGAAGACAGATAGGATTTTATTTTTGTTTTTTTCAAAAATTAAAACAGATACAGTAATACAAACACTTTCAAAGCAGAAAAATGGCTATCGCACTTGAGTGTGTAGCCCTCAACAGTTAAACAGTTGAAAAACACTAGAAAATGATCAGTTAAAATGCAAACAGTATATATAATGATGATGATACCCCTTTAACATTCCAGGTGATGAAAACTATACGATCAGGATGCAGCTGAGTATTAAAACATTTGTAACAGCATCGTTGAAAGGGAGCACATACGAGGTAATACAGAGAATTTAAAAAGGCCAGTGTGTATATGCAATTCTTTATTTCAGACAAACAAGTACACAAAATAAATTCATTTGGTATCAATGCAGGCTGGAACTGAAAAAGTTGTTACTAGACTGAAGAACGAAAATAACATTTTACTCAGTATCCCATGTTATGGCACTACAGAAAACCAATAAATACTATGTAGCCATACCGACATGTGGATTAAGTGTTAAGAAGTTCTCATGTAGTGGTCTCTGCTGTGAGTTTTCTCCCTATGTATCCACTCAATTGCCCAGTGACTGCTCCATTGAACTAACATTATCTATATTTCATGAGTGGAAAACTCCACAGTGTCATGCAGAATTAGTACATCACCAGCATCTAGTTGCATTGGAGGTTTGAATCTATTATCTGACAGTCTCTGAGTTGTAGGGGGATTCTCTTTAGCAGGACCTGTTTTCTTTAATGCCCATACACTGTAACCCTTATTTTTATCTCTGTTTTTTTTTTTCAGCTCCACTTTCTTTGAAGAGGTAGGGGAAGAACAGTCTCATTTCTTTCTGCAGATTTGACTTTGGCCCTGCCCATGTATGACATCAGCATAAGTGAATTTGGATCCCACTGTCATCTGAAGATGTTTTTTGGCCTCATGTAGAGTGAGAAGTGTTGCATTCACAGAACCTTTATCAGACCCATGACTGAATACAGTGCCCCCTTTGATATATGTAAACCAAAACATATTGCTCATCTAAAAATGCTTCAAAGATATCTTTCCAAGAAAAATAAAGTCCTTAAATCATTCAACTATCCCAACAAATTAGCTCAACTCTATTTACACTTGGCAGCCTTCTGGTTGCTCTGAGGTGATTCAAATCTCACTTTTCTAACCATGAAAGACTCAGTGCTATTTGACCTCGTTTCTTTGCAAAACCAGTGGCTCAAAATATGTCCAACATGGACTTAAATTTACACCAACAAACATGACTTCTGGAAGGACAGGTTTCTATTTCTACTTACTCCCACCATATGAGATAAGTTACCACTACAGGCCAAACAAGGTGTTACTTTAGCTAACTTTAAGGCTAGTCTTGATGACTGGATGGGCAGACACAGATTTACAGCAGGCTGATCATGTACAGCCCTACTCAGTTTGGGAGTTGAGTGCAATCAAGTGCTTGAAAAGGGTAACACAAACTTTTACCCGTGTCTACTTAAACGTATATAGCTACACATCTTATGGCCTTTGTGATTGCTTTCCTAGCATCATTGCTATATTCTTATCGCCTCTAAGACTGACAGACCATCTCTGAAACATTTAACTTTGGTGCTTCACAAAGCTCAGTCTTTGTTCCTACCTTCTTCTTCTTTATTACTAATGAACTTCCTTCCACTATTCACCTCATGAAAATTACCCATTTTTAGAAGCCATAGTAAACCATGACTCTAACTCCATCTAAGCACACTGCACGTCTCTACACTCCAGCTGTAATATACTCTGTATCTGACTAGGCACACAGCTCCTTCTACTTACTGTTACAAAAACTGCTGCAATCTATTTTATGAATAATTCAGACACTCTAACAGACAACTGCCTTCTAACAGACAACTGCCGTACAACATACACCCCCCCCCAAAATCACTAAAACAACAGGTGAATCGGTACAAATACCTTGGTTTATCCCTTGACTTAGTACTCTCTTTCAAGATACATACTGAGACTATCTTCTCAAAAGTTGCACAGCAGGTGAAGACAGCTACTTACTGTCCAACCACCTCAATAAAACATCCAAGGCATCTATAACCTAGAATGCTCTAATCTCCATCTCTCTCTCTCTCTCTCTCTCTCTCTATCTCTATCTCTCTCTCTCTCCCCCTCTGGCTGTTCTGCACTCCTCTTACATTACCCACATGACTCAAATGACAGGAAATACAATCTGCAGTTTCATGTATCTTCAAGGAGCAGGCATCAGTGCTTAACACCCAGTAAGGTTATTTGGCCTTGTGTCACTGCTCAGGGTACTCTCCCCCTTTTCTCAGTCACTTGTAAGTTACTATGTAATAAATACTGCCAGTCATCACAAAATAACCTCACCATTACATCTTCCCATTATTACCTCTGGGGTTAAAGTAACGGCATTTTAGCATTCTAATGACCACAATATGTAAAAGCCATAGCAGAAAAGAGCACCCCCAGTTCCGACCAACTGCAATCACTTGTCCAGGGAAATAAGACAGATACATAAATATTCCAAATTTAGTAAAAAGTCAGCAGAACACCTCAAAAGGACCTATCCTTCCACATGCTTTAAGGACAATAAGTAGTCCAAGTCAAGAAAATTTCTAAAGAAAGGTAGACATCTTGTGTAAAAAGCCACCAAGTTAAACGTGTCATGTAACGTAGAAAAATATATGAACTTGTACAGTTGTTTACAGACACTTTTTTGAAATGTAAACCATTGAACAATTTTATCATGCTTAGATGCAGACACGAAGAGAATGTAACATTCTTCTGATCATTGTAAGTGATAAAATGGATTATAATTCTCTGGAATCAACTAATGTCAACTTAGAATGTCAACAACTGATTGTTCCTGTATAAATTGCCATAGCACTAAGGTCTTGGCTAAAAAGGATCCTAGGACCAGCCCAATTACCTTGTTAACAACTCAGTAAATAAATACATAACAAGTAAAATAAAAACCCATTGCTCCTCTAGCTTGAGAGGAGGCACAGAGTGATGACCTTTGAGGTATATGTGGCCACCATGTAATAACTGCTACCTGGGGCTTTTGAGTCTATCATATCAGTTTTTGTTGAGTGCAGTTTGGTAGACTTCAACACACTGAAAGTTATAGTTAGCTGAATTCTGACCATTGGCAAGGCAACATAATACATCCATCCCCAAGGTATTATAACTACCAGCTGGATATATAAAGTTAGGATGAGTGGGATGTGCAGCCCACCACATGCTTTGGGGCTTGCCTCACCTAAAAATGACGCAATATTTTTTAACTTCTTCATTTTAATTAGTGGTCTGAGGAAGTTTACTCATTTCAGTAAACGAAAGCGCTTACTAAAATATTCATTTTGTTCCAGTGTGATTTTTTTGTTGTTTTTACTAACTTCTTCATTTTACAAATAATCCTTTCATTAACATGTGACTCAGTGAGCCTCTGTAATAAATTATTTATTAGGTTAGCTGCTTCCTTATTTGTATAGTCATCTCTTCTTGCTTTGTTAAATAGATACCTCTGACTGAGCAGATAGCCAGGGGTGACCCATGAAGAAGAGACAATGTATGTAAAGAACACTGCTACATAGAATTAAATGTAAGATATATCAAAATAACATTAGCAACAGCTATAGCTGTGTATATTACAATTAAATAAACGGCATGCAGGAATTCTTTACATGGACTGTAATTATTCTCCTGGCTCAAACTAAGTTACATGTAGGTGTGATATAAATGTGTTGCTGTCATTCCTCAGTGCCACAACACAACTCTCCACCCACTCACATGCATAGAGAATGTGATGGTAGGGGGGATGGTATGTAGGATAAAAAAATCATTGTACTTCATAGCTATGCATTGTGCACTTTCCTCTTTCATAGTTATTATTTTGTGCAATGTTATGCACACTTCCTTATTAAATCATCTATAAATACATTGGCTGAAATGTCGTACTTACTGAGACAACATATTTACTCACACCGTACATTTGAGTTGAATACTCTTCAAATACTGTGTGACAAATGTAATTTATGGCTGACCTTGGGAAGAAAGGAAGGAGGCTAGTGAAAACCTCAGACCACATGTTTGACATAAATACCTTCTGGTGATGTTCCTGCTGTAGTCAATTTACAATACGAAAAATATGTTACATTTCACAAGTTATGAATGTGGTGTAAAGTGTGTTAAGGAAGAGCTATAAATAAATATTAAAAAATTCAGTGTAAAGGTATGTTGTGATATATTCAATAATAAATACATATAATTGTACAATAAAAAAGATGCAGGGCATGCTAATGGGTGTTGTATTTTGCATCAATAAAACAAGAGAAAATAAAATACCAAAAATATGCAACCAACCATATGACTGCATTATAATATTTAAGCAATAACGGACAACGTGGTGTGGTATATTGAAGATTTACCCATGGTTAGCATGGTTTGATCATGAGGGTGAAGCCTGAGTGATTAAATAAAGCCAACTGTGGTTAAATTTCAATATACCACAACCACAGACTCGGTTATTGCTATTATACAATGACATTATTTAAGAAAAACAATACTTACTTTTCTTAAATAATGTCTTTGTATAATGGCGCATTACTGTTCTTCCACGGCTGGTGGTATACTGCTTCCTTGTGCTGATGTACTGTGCATGCATATGGGATTTGTGTTCCCACGCATATCCAGTACATCAATGCTTTGAAATGGAAGCAACGGAGAAAAGAAAGTCTCCGTTGCTCCGTTTTGTTGTTTTTTTTTAATTGAAAAAAAAAAAACTTTAGGGCATTTTAGGGGTAGAAGAGAGACAGCATGGAAAAAATACAAGGGATATCAGGTACGTGTGTTTAATTTTAAATAACATACCTGGTTTCCCTAGTATTTTGTCCAACCTGCCTCTCAGGTATGTCCAAAGTCAGGACTAAAGATTTTATTTTTATTTTTTTAAGAAATAAAAATAAAATTTAAACAATATGCCAACAGAAAGAAGTCCAGGTGACCGGACCTTTTTCTGTTGGTATATTGTGGGATTTACAATGAGCACACTGGTTGGGCTAGCCAATCAGGTTGCACGTTTTTGAATATTAATGTGTAGTCATTGTATAATTACCTTTAGATAATGCTGTAAACATCCTTTTACCCTAGTAGATGATGAACTAATGTGATGAGTTGTTTGGCTAATACAGTGATCCCTTATTTCAGGAAAAGCAACCTGCTGACTCATGAACTATGTTTTCTGCTGTGTCACTTTGTATATGCACATGTCGAGACATTTGGAATATTCCTCAACAGTAAATTAAAGTTTCTGGCATAATCAGACAATAGAGATTCCATGCAACTTTATTTTCTGTTGTATTTTCTTTTTTTTTTAAATGAAACAAGCCATAAAAGCAGTATCAAAAATTAATTTACAGTTCCATCTGCAGCTTCTTCCAAGACCTTAGGTATCAGTAAAGAAGGAACCATTTTAATTTAGACTGGGTAGGTAATAAAACTAATGATATTTCCCTTGAGTGCCATGGGGATATCCATACTAATGGAGAAGCAGCTACTGGCTGGTGGATACAGTATAGAGAAAATCAAGGGCCATGGCATGATGTCATTCAGGAGTCACATGATCAAGTCAAAAGAAGGGAGCCACTATGAACAATGTAAGGTCGCATTTCTGAGCATGCAGATCATTATAAACAATATAATGGCTTCTGCATTTTAAAGGGCTTTATACATATGCCGCCCAAACTGCACAAACCTCACAGATTTAACTTCTCAGATAACACAGTTGCCTGGTTCTATAGCTACTTAAAAAACAGAACCTTTCGAGTATATTCCAGCAACTTTTTATCAAGCACGCAAACACTCTACATTGTTGTACACCAAGGATCAGTGTGGGGTACACTGCAATTTCCTTGTGTGTTAATTATTTAATTTATGAGAACCTCTCTTTAAGTATGGTTATGTATCCAGATGACCTCTTACTAATCGAATCATATGAATCTCCATCAAAGTACAGATGTGTAAGAACTCAACATAAAAGTAGGTGTCCTACTGATCACTGTTGCAGTATTCCTCACATATGGATTGTCATCGCTGATGTCCGGCTGGGGTACCAAAGCTTTGCTTTCTCTAGGTCAAATATCTGATGGATGACCTCAGCTCATATGCACTGGGGTATAAAGATGGACATACAAGCACTCTTAGACTATTTCCAAGTCAGTGGCCTGAAGACTACTAAGAGAGCAGACTGGTCAAGCTAGGAGGGGTGTAGCGCAAATTGGTAAGAAAACTCCCCCATACCCATGAAACACAGGAAAGGATAGAGGAAAGGGAGAGAGGCAACTAAAGATTGAAGTGAGACAAAGAAAAGGGGATGGAGGGTGGGATGGAATACTGCAACAGTGATCAGTAGGACTATCACTGGTAAGTTCTTACACAATTGTATTATGCCTTGACTGAAATCACTGTTGCAATATTCCTGACATATGGGTAATTTCCTGAGCTGAAGGAGGAAAGAAGGGTGGCTGGTTATTGATTAGAAGACTTGTCCATCAGTCCAGACAGGAATAACCAGGCAAGGCTGCCCTGGACCTGGAGAAAGTGTCAATGTTGTAGTGTTTGGTAAAAGTGTGTACAGAGGAGAAAGACAACCTCAAAGATAGACTTGGAGTCTATTCCTTTGTGAAAAGCCTATGAGGAAGTGGCTGACCAAGTGGAATGTGCTTTAAGGCAGGAAGGTAAGGTCTTTCCATGGTAATAGTAGCAGAAATAAACAGCCTTTGAAATCCAAGCTGCAATAACTTGGAAAGTGGCTGTCTTAGCTTTTGGGGACATAAAAGATACAAACAGCTGGTCAGATTTTCTGAAGGATTTAGTTTTGTCCAGGTAAAATCTGAGTTGCATGTGAATGCCCAGAGAACATAAGACCTCCCTCCCCCCATTTTGTTGATTGGGAAAGAAAGTGGGAAGATGAACAGCCTGCTTGAGAGACAGCTCATTAACTACCTTAGGCATGATAGATGGAGACACCCTGTCATTATGAAAAATAAGAAAAGGACAAGGTGACCATTTTGTTACAAGACCTAAACTGGGACACTTGAGGGCCGCCCTGGGAAGCCAGGTCTGCAATTCCATTCTCCCAGCCCCCATGGGAGTGGAGATAGGGCAGTCTTGTCATCTCGCACTGGGGCAGGCAAGTTGGCCTCCTGTCCTTCACCAGGCACTGTGGGGATGTCACTCTGTGAATAGCACTACCCAGGAGGCAAGAGGCCACATGCCAGGAGGCTTGAAGTGATGCACATTAGTCGGTGGCTGGCACCATGGGGGTGAGAGACTGAGGTGTGCCGCAAAAAGTGTAGAGATGGGGGGACCCAGGGCCATCTCCTTTATGAGTTTGAAAGCCCTAGGTGCAAAGCAAAGTGGAGAACCAGTGTCACGGAAGTCTGGCTGAGGGAATGGCTGAGGCTTCATGGACCAGCAAAGTTCCATGAGGCTGGGAAGATCCCCTGAGATGCTCCAAGAGCATGCGTGACACTGCATGATTTGGCAGAAGTTAGGAGATATGTAACCATGGAAAAGAGCTCTCTCCCCTGGGTAGAAGTGGAACCCCAGAGGGGTTCAGTCCCGATGGAAGTCCGGAAGGGAGAGAGAGGTAGAAAGTGATGGTACAGGACAGCTCTCACCTGGGGGAGGGGGTACAGACCATGCTCTTTCTGGGACAGAGGTCTGGAAGGGGGAGAGAGGCAGACAGTGTTAGGGCTGGGCGAACTCCTGCCTGGGTGAGTGGGGTCAGGCAAAGCTCCCCACAACAGAAGTCCTTAAGGGAGCACTAGGGCAGACAGCAGCAGGGCCTGGAGAGCTCCTGCCTGGGTGAGCGGGGTCAGGCACAGCCCCCCCCATGATGGAAGTCCTTAAGGGAGCAACTAGCGGACAGTGGAGGGGCCTGGAGAGCTCCTGCCTGGGTGAGTGGGGTCAGGCAGAGCTCCCCATGATGGAAGTCCTTGAGGAAGCACCAGGGTGGATGGCAGAGGGGCCTGGAGAGCTCCTGCCAGGGAGAAGGCATCCAACTTCACCACCAATCCACAACCAACAGCATCCTTACAAAATCTCAAAGTCCCCAGAGCTGCTCTGGATTTGAAAGCAGGGGGGGCTATAAAGCCATCATGAGAGCGGATATGCCCCTCAGCAGCCGAGGGGAGTTCCGGAGGAGCAGACAGGATTGGAAGGAAGCTCCACTGAGAGGGTATGAGAGCATGAACAATCCGGCACAATTTGGCAGCCTGCAGGAGACATGCAGGTGGCGGAGTCCCCTGACATGGGGGGCCACGGCCGGGGAAGGTCTCTTGGCCAGGTCGAAGTGGAGGACTGTAGGGTTTGGACCTGACAGAAGTCAGTACAGGAGCACCAGCAGATGGGTGTAGGGGCTGGAGAGCTCCTGCCTGGGTGAGTGGGGTCAAGCAGAACCCCCACAATGGAAGTCCTTGAGGGAGTGACTGATGAGAGCAGGGCCTAGATGGCTCCTGCCAGGGTGAAGGCATCCGACCTTACCCCATACCCAATAGCATCCCCGAAAAATCACAAAGTCCCCAGAACTGCTTAGGATGGGAAAGCAGGGGGACTGGCCACCCTGAGAAGCCAAGTCACCATTCAGACTGAGTGGTCTAAACTGGGACATTTCTGTGTCCCAAAGACAATGTTTGGGATTCCAGGACAGAGACTTCCAAACTGGGACTGTCCTGGAAAAATTGGGACCATTGGTCATCTTGGAAAAGGAGGAATGGCCATGAGAACTTGAAGCTCACAAACTCTCCTGGCAGAGTTGAGGTCCAAGAGAAGGATGGTTTTCCAAGTACAGAATTTTAGAGAAGATGAAGTAGCTGGTTCAAAGGCAGGCAGAGCTTTTCTAGCACAAAATTAAGATCCCAAGTGGGAGAGATGAGTTTCCATGTTGGGCTAAGATGCAGAACTCTCCTGCGGAAAAGCTTGACCTCTAGCCTAGCCATATGTGGAGAGCTAAAAGGGAGGCAGGCGCTGATAGACAAGTGAGCTTTTATGGAAAAGTAGGTGAAACCTGATCTAAGAAATGTGCAGAGGTATTGCAGTGCCACAAGGCCCTGTGTTAAGAGTGGATCCTAACTATGATTGCAGCACCAGTAGGAAAGCTTTTTCCACTTTGCAGTGTAAGATTTTCTAGTAGTGTATCTCTTGGCCTCTTCTAGGACTCATACAAACTCTTCAGAGAAGAGATGTTTTTGAGGGATTAAAATCTTATCATCCACATTGTCAGGCTGAGACAGGAAAGATTTGGGTGGAGCAGCAATCCTTTTTGCTGAGTTATGAGGTCTGGCTGTACAGGCATTCTGTAATTTCCCTTTGCCATGTGAAATAACAGGGGAACCAATGTTGCCTTGGCCAAAATGGGACTTGTAAAAGGAGTATGGGTACTTAATGTTGTGCACTAAGACAAATTTTTGAAAGAAAAGGCAGATGAAGGAAAACATTTAGGAACTTCCCTGTCCACTGGAAAGAGAAAGCATCTTTCCTCCAGGCTGTAGGACAATGGTGCCTTGTGCAGAACTGGGGGAGTTGATGGTTGTTTGGGGAAGCAAAGAAGTCTGTTTGAGGAATGCCATGATGAAGTGTGATGCTGTGGAATACCTCTCTATTCAAAGTCAACTTGTGTATGTCCTCCAGGGAGTGGCTTAGGCAGTCTGCTAGCACAATGTACTGAGAGGGAATTGATGTGTTTATGAGTGTGAGGTTCATTCGTGTTGCCAAGTTCCAAGCCTCCTACATTAACCTGAACAATTAGTAAGACTTGGTGCCTCCCTGTTGTTTATGTACCAAATGACTGTGATGTTGTCTGTGTACACTTGGAGTGGTTCCCAAGGCTGGATGAAAATCTGAACAGCTTGAAGAAGGCCCTCATTTCTTTCAGGTTGGTATGTTCCTTCAGGAACTGGGGTTGCTATTTGCCCTGCACTCTGTGTGATTCTGCCCATGCCCTCCACACCTCATCCGAGATGTCCTTGTGAGTGTGTTGAAGAGGAGGAGGTGTGAAATGCAATCCTCAGTTGAGGATGACCTGACTCTTCCACCAAAGTAATTCTATCTTGAGACAAGGAAGGAGGAGAATCAGGGTGTCCAATGGGTGGCAGTGCTGGGACCACACAGATTTTAGATACCATTGAATTTTCCACATGTGAAGTGTGGCCAGGGGGAGCATAGGGATGGTGGCTTCCATGAATCCCAAAGTACTTAGCATCTCCCTTGTAGAGCAGTGGATTGCAGAGGAGAGGCCTTGAAAGTAACTGAACATACTGAAAACTATCTCCTGGGGAAGGAAGATATGCATTTTTTTGTCTGTCTAGTCTGCATCCCACAAACACCAGGTCCTGTGTAGGAAAATGTATGATTTTTTTGTAGTTTATAGTAAAACCCAGACCTGTCAGAAGATGGATGGCAAACTGAAGGTGCTAACGAAAATTTTTGGGGGAGACAGCATGGATCAGAAGGTCATCCAGGCAGGGAAAATCTGAATTCATTGAGTGGGACAGAAAACTACTACAGAAGCTAGGAACTTTTGGATCACTCTTGGGGCTGTGGAAAGGGCAAAAGGAAGAGCAGTAAACTGAAAATATGAGAAGACAAAGAAAAAACATAGGAATCTCCTGCAAGAAGGATGAATAGGAATGGGTAAGTAAGCATCCTTCACATCTAATAAAACTAAGAAAGCCTGTGGGGGATGAAAGGTAGAAGAGTCTAAACAAAAGGTATTTTGAAAGATGGAACCTTAAGTTAAGTGTTCATGATAGATAAGTCTAGGATGAAGCCCTTCTTTTCTTAGGACTAGAAAAATCCTGGAGTAAAACCCTTTTTCCATGAATTCTTTTGGGACATGCTCGATGGTACCCTGAATCAAGAGGTCTTGAAAAACAGGAGTCAGAAGGGATATTTGGTTTTGAGGAAGTTGTGGCATGACTCTCAGAGGGGGAATGTTTTCCCAAAGCATGGCATGGCCATCCCTGATGATGGACAAGACCCACTTGTCTGTGGTAGTAGTTTTCTACATGAACAGGGAAAATGACAGTCTTTGAAAAGGAGAGTGATGGAGCTGAGGACAGAGGGAGGGTTACTGTAGGGGTAGTCACAGATTTTTGCCTCCAAAGGGCATCATCCAAGCTGGAGGTTCTTTTTAGGGCTTTTCAGAGTGCCTTTTCCTAGGGGGTTTCTTTTGTTTCTGAACTACCCTCAGATCCCATCTAATAATGGAGGACGATTTAGTCGAGTAGTTCCTATGGTACCTAGGAACTGAGGAGAGTAGGATCTGTCTGCAGTTTTTCATGGTCTTACCTTGGTCTTGGAGAGTTTTGAACAGACTGGCCACCTCGGGGCTAAACAGTAAGTCCAGTAACAGATCTTGGATTTTAGATTTGAAATCCTCAGGAATAGGCTGACTGTGAAGCCCTGCATATCTGCAGATAACAGATCTGGTGGCAGTTGCCCTAGAAGAAGCATCCACAGCAATGTAACTGCACTTAATGCTGTGTCTGGCAATCTGAGTGGTCTGCAAAAGTAAACTCTGCATTTGATGGTTAGACTCTTGTTGCAGGAAGATCCAATATAACTTTTGTCTAAGAAGTTAAGGACACATACAAAATACTTTGTCATTTGAACCTGATCATTAATGATCCTAAAAGCAAGGGTAGCAGAGGTGTAAACTTTCTTTCTCCATCTATTCATACTGCTTCTGTCTTTGCCAGTAGCTGGAGCATTAGCACTGGACAGAAGTTTAAAGGGTTTATCTGAAGAAAGAGATACTGCAGAAGGGTCTGCCACTAGGGTTTTATATAGATATTTAAGGTTATCAAGGACCTTGTAAAACCTGTCGGGTGGCTGAGAATGAAGTGCAAAAGATTTGGACTGAAAGGTGTTCTGGAAAACCTCAAGGACTGGGGGGATTGGAGAAGGGGCAGGGGTACCCATCTCCAAGAGGGTGTAACACCTCTTGTGAACAGCAGAGATCTGTGTGGCTGCCATCCAAAGTGTTTGATCATATTCTGTTTCCCCAAAGGAAGCTTCCACAATAGGGGAATCAGGTGTGAGGGAGTCCCCTTCATTAGAAGAGATTTGCCCTGGAGAGTGCAGCTGAGAGGAATAGTCCAGAGAATGGTTGCAGAGGCCCAAAGAAGGGAGGTTTCAAAGACATAACACCTTTGAACAAGCCTTGTGAGAAGCTGATCACTCCTTCTCCCTAGCTGCTGAGGGACAGGATACATGCTTAGTCTTCTGTTTTGTTCTTTTTAGGCATGACATCCACTGGATGAGATGCAAAGGTTCGGAACCATGTCTAACCTCTGCTAGACAGCCTGGGATGCTCATAATTAAAATTTGAGGACATCATGCAGCATCAGAAATGATGAGACACTGTTCCTCAGATGTATCTGCAGTCTGCAAGGCTTCAGGAGCCATACCAGCCTCCAACAGAGTCTTGGTAGTGAGCAACTGAGAAGTAGCCTGATGTACCATGGGTTCTATAACCTCAGTGGATATGCTGAAGTTTGAAAAGTGAGACAGAAGATCCATCTAAGGTCTTTTAAATTTTCTTTTCAGCAGTACAGGGGCATCCAAAGATGCAGAGCCAGTCATCTCGGACTGGGGCAAGTATTTAAGGCACTGCGTCTCGAGAAAGATATTGAAATTAGAAAGCCCAGACCTAAAGGTTTTGGAAACACATGCTTGGCAGAACAGATTTGTGATTGTGTTCTGGGCCTAGGCAAAAAAGACACTTGGTATGCAAGTCCTTGTTCGGAATCTACCTAACATGCTCATACTTACCCCTGCTAGCTGACATCTACAACTTTCAATAAAAATCACAAGATAAAAAGGAATGTTCCCCAATGAGGCACTTATCTGGATAAACAAGCAAACCAGAGGCACCCATGACCAAACAGTGAACAGTCCAAGATGCATGACCTGCATTCAGACTTTAGTCAAGGTACTTTGAGAATCCTCACTTGTGCATCCATCTTTACATCCCAGTGCATATGAGCTAAGGTTATGCATCGGATGTACGACCTAGGGAATGTAAAGCTTTGGCACACTGGCCAAATGTCAGTGGTGACATCCTACATATCAGGAATGCTGCAACAGAGATTTCATTCAGGACATCCCTTGAGGCACAACTCCAAGACAGTTTCTCAAAAATCTGAAAGTGATCTCTAAAAAAACACCAATTAATAAGCCCAAATAAATCAAATATCATAACCTTTTCTACAATACCAAAAGTTAAAGTAATTCTCGCTACTGAAATGATAATATAAATAAAATAATTCCCATCATCACTCAACCAAAGTACTTACACATGACTTTTGACCCTTTACTAACATCCCCTTAACACACTGAAAATGCAGTAAGTACAACACTAGCTCAGCTGAAGCTTTGTTATAAAATTTCATATTTCTTATTCCCCTCTACTAGGAAATCCATAACTAAGAATGTGCTTATTCCTAAAGGGAAATATAGTCTCGCATTACTCGCCTTTCTCTTTGATACACATGTGCAACAAATAGCAGAGAATACAATATTCAAATCTGCACTTTTAGTTCAGAACCAAATTTACCATTGCAACCTCCAAAACACAGCTAATTTGCTAATATTACAGAATGAAGCCACCTTACTGTTTAGCTCAACATTATTCAAAATACTAATCCTTTGTGAATGCTTAAAATCTCAAAGCTGCAAATCAAACAGCACATTTACATACTCAAAGAAACTCAGAATGACTATTTAAATTAGTGAGACTAAGATTCAAGTTGGTTATGGGGAAAAGGCATTTTCCAGATTAAGCCTTTCCACCTGGCACTCTGTCCCTTCAATATAAGAGCAAGTCACACATTGGCCAGTTTTAAGGCTGCTATAAATTAATATCTTGTGAATTATTTTCGAGATGTTGGTTAGGCACTGGTCACTTGTGCTGTTTATCTCAAAACCATCTTCATACAGACTAACCACAAAGTACTACACTTTACCTGGAATAATTAAAAGCTTTCTGTTTTACTATTTCTATATATGTTTACAAACATGGCAAAAAGAAGAAAGGTGTGTGTGTATGTGTGTGTGTGTGTATGTGTTTGATGTAGAATGTAAATGACAAAACATTAATCTACTCACTATTGCTTAAGTATGCTATGAATTGTACTCAATGAATTAAGCTACACTATTTCAAGTACGCCACAATTGCATTTGTAATTCATACTGTAACTGTATTCCACCATGAATGTATGTATGATTTACAGTGTGTGTGTGAATAGTACAAAATATTATGTAAATACTACAACATACATATGTGAATACTGCAATATATGATGTGAATATTATAACATAAGCATGTGAATACTACAACATATTATGTGAATACTGAAATATATTATGTGAATACTATAATATATGTATGTGAATACTATAATATATGTATGTGAATACTGAAATATATTATGTGAATACTATAATATATGTATGTGAATACTATAATATATGTATGTGAATACTGAAATATATTATGTGAATACTATAATATATGTATGTGAATACTATAATATATGTATGTGAATACTATAATATATGTATGTGAATACTGAAATATATTATGTGAATACTATAATATATGTATGTGAATACTATAATATATGTATGTGAATACTGAAATATATTATGTGAATACTATAATATATGTATGTGAATACTATAATATATGTATGTGAATACTGAAATATATTATGTGAATACTATAATATATGTATGTGAATACTATAATATATGTATGTGAATACTGAAATATATTATGTGAATACTGCAACATATTATGTGAATACTATAATATATGTATGTGAATACTATAATATATGTATGTGAATACTATAATATATGTATGTGAATACTGAAATATATTATGTGAATACTATAATATATGTATGTGAATACTGAAATATATTATGTGAATACTATAATATATGTATGTGAATACTATAATATATGTATGTGAATACTGAAATATATTATGTGAATACTATAATATATGTATGTGAATACTATAATATATGTATGTGAATACTGAAATATATTATGTGAATACTATAATATATGTATGTGAATACTATAATATATGTATGTGAATACTGAAATATATTATGTGAATACTGCAACATATTATGAGAATACTATAATATATGTATGTGAATACTATAATATATGTATGTGAATACTATAACATATTATGTGAATACTTTAACATTTTATGTGAATACTATAACATATGTATGCTGTTGTATTATATGTATGTTTTGATGATACACTGTTGCCCATTAGAGCCTGTGTCATGGTAGAAAAGGGTCAGCAGACCCACCATCTAGTTATCAAATAGTAAAAAATAAATAATAATGATATCGCCTTCTTCTCTGTAATATATGCACAAAATGTAATTCCCTTCCTACTTCCATTGGAACAGCTACCTCTTACTAATCCTTCAAACTCTAGCTAAAATACCACCTAAAAAGGAATAGCTTTGCTCCTGCTCTACACCAGGATAGCCATCTACTGTCCTGCTTAAAGCTCAAATCTACTTTCAGCTCCTTACCCATGAAAACATTTCTATCAGATCTCTGTTAGTGTCTCTATAATCACTTTATTTCCTTAATGTTTCCCCTAACTCCCCTAAACTGTAATATATCCACATATAAAAACCCTCATCCATGTGTTTCATATGTCAGTGAAAGCTCTATATCATAACCTCCATCTGTCTCTAATAAGTACTTAACCCATCTTTATCTAGCATGGTCTTATTGTTTTATTGCACTCAGTGTGATTCTCTTCTCACAATACTTACGTATCATGTCTATCTTCACTAAAATATGTGAAAACAAACACCCCCATAACCATCTTAGACTCTTATATCAACAGCTTATTTCACTCTATCACACCTACCATGTTGCCTCTCAGTTATGTAAATATTTGACTCTATGTACCTAGTTTATCTGTACTTTTGTATTAGTGTTTCACATGTAATTTTGTATTTACAGTTACAAATGTAAATTCTCTGTGAATGTGAAATGTGATCTATACCTGGAGCTTTTCTCCCTGGGCCACTGCTGATGTCCACATACCCAAACAGACTATCCTGGTAAACAAATGTGATATAAAATAAATAAAATAAAAAGAACCATAGAAGTAAAAAAACAGCAAATCTATAGCACATCTGGTGAATCATGTACTGCATTCTGTACAACAGGTGCAGTGTGTGCTGTTTTTGCAGCAACACATAAGCTGAGCTAAATATGTTAACTTTAAAACTTTAGCAAGAACATTCTATTGCAAGTGATTTTTTTTTCTGAAACAAAACATATCCTTTCTTTTCCACACAAATTACTGTTATAAAAATAGCACTGACATTATTACATTACTCAATGTTTATCAAACACAGCTACATATAAACAGACTCTGGTCTACCATTTTATGTATGCTCCTATTTGTTACATGCATGGTTGACAACATTTTCAGTGGCAGATGTTAGGATACTAAATGTTGGTTCTATAAATGTGGAAGTAATATGTATATATATATATTTTTTGAAATGCTGTCATCTTTTCTTTATAAGACTTTAACATTTAACTCTGGTTTGCATGAGTACCCTACTCAGACTCATATACACACACACACACACATATACAATTAAAATTAAAATTTTTTATTAGGATGCGATATGGGACTTTGCACTTCTTGGATGGCAATGGCCAATAAAGTGTGGAAGAGAATGCATCTAAAGATTTGGTAGACGTCACTAAAATTTTCCAGTGCTATTTCTGTTGTGCCATAGTAACACTAGCTCTGGAATGTGGTACAGTACTAAAACTGAGGGTCATGTGACCTTTAGCCTCTACCACGGACCATAGTTACCAATAATGGGAGGAAATCACTTATTTCATCTAAAAAGTTAATGAGAAGAAACAAGAGTTGCACTCCACAGAAGTACATGTACTGAATGAGTCTGCAGGGAAGTACTTTGATTCACAAGTTCATAAGTTGCTACTAGACTAACAACCACTAGCGCCCTTACAAGGCTAGTTGTGCAACCCAAACCATTTGGGTCACAAGTATCATATATTAGGCATGTTAATAGGCAGATGGCTAAGGATTTGTAAGGGGGGTTGTTAGGGTAATACTTTGATTATTGACGGTCATCAATAAAAGTTCTTTACTTTACTAAGAATTTTAACAATGTTTTGGTGGCAAAGAAGACCTACCTGACTTACCTAATCTGACAGGTCAAAGGGCAGACCCGTCAGTCACATAGAGCTAAAACTGACTGGACGACGTATAAATAGCTGCCCATCACTGCACAATCTATCCAGAAGGTGTTGTGCTCTCCTTTGCCTACATCACTACTGTTACGAATCCTAGTCTTCTATGAATGCAGAGCCAAAGTTACTCATTTGGAAACTGAAGCAGTCCTTTATCTTTATTTAATTCTAGGCCAGTACCAAGATCTGTAAGTTAACACATGAATAGTGATTTACTATATATAAGACAGCTATGCAAAGCTCTTAGTGTGATCTGCAAACCTGCAAGCCCCACTCAGTCAAATCTGGAGTGATTTCTCTCTCCCACCAAGAACTTCAAACTCTTACTTGTAAAATGCTTAAACCTTAAGTCAGACATGATTCTCTGCCTGAAATGAAAGGCCAGGCTTGAAGAGTAAAAGTAACTTAAATAATTGAATTGCAATACAACAGTGTGACAAATAAATTGATACTACCATAATAAATTAAATTGTACTAAAACACATTTAAAGCTCTAAATTGTGCCATGTGTCTTATCAGCCATATGTCACAAACTGCTTTGTATAATTTGTCGACGTGTCCTGTCCAAAGGGCCAGGAGAACAACCTCCTTCCTCCAACCAACAGCACAAGCAATATGGTTTGTTATCCACTCTCCGTCCATCATCCCCAGACATATAATATAACTTCATTCAGTACCATCAGTTCATGTTTGCATGTTTTATTTACAAATTATAAATAAAATGTATTTTCTTCTACTATGCCTATAATCTAAAACTGGTTCTCTCTGTTTCTAGCACATTACACCCAACACTCAGCCATTGAGTGGTACTTATGTCCTCAGTTTTGTATTAAAATAAAAAATGCTTTTCTTTCAGCTAGTGCACTCTCTTAATTCCTTGGTGACCTGGGAGATATAATAACAGTATTATCCTTCAAAGATTGCTTGGGACAATCAGAAGCAAAGCCAGAAAATTCAGTTTTGTACTCAAAGCCTCATAACTGGGTGGCACAGTGGTGCAGTGATTAACATTGTCGCTTCACAGCAAGAGGTTCTACAATTTGATTGTTGGCTAGGGTTCCTGCTGTGCAGAGTTTGCATGTCCTCCCTGCGTTCACGTATGTTTCCTCCAGGTACTTCGGTTTCCTCCCACATTCCAAAGGCATTTATCTGTAGCATTTCTCCCCAGGCCTCCTCTGAAAATAGACTCTGTCCTAGTTGGACTTTCCTGGTCAACAAAAGTTACACAAATAAATCAACTGTTGTCCCTCCCTTTTAATATATATCTCCCCAAACATTGGCCATCAAATGAAGTAATTGTTTCCCACTGATGACGCTACAGCTATAAAAATTCTCAAATATGCAAGCCTTTTTCTGAGCAAGGTATACATAAATCTGTGTTTCAGGCATTAGGATAGACACTTGTGGGCACAGTTTGGCCTCAGTCAGCTAGCTATATGTTTCTGAGAGATGATAAGTAATATACTCACCTGAGTACAAATAACATGCCTGCTTGCATCACTGGGTGTAATAATTTCACTTGGATGTTATTTTCTTTTTTTCCTGCTTGTGCAGAGAAAGCCACAATCCTTCTAGTCTAACAGCAATTTGGCGGGTTTGTAAATATCATGTCATTCACTTCTCACTTCTCCTACTTAGTAACATCTTAATCATATGAATGCCAGCCAGTTTACTAAAAATGAACTCAAGTTCTTGAGTTAGACAGTGCCTTATGATTGTGACTTCATTAGCCTGGCATTTATTTTTATTCATTTCCAGAGGGAAAATGCTGTAAAATTCTATAAATTGTACTAAGCATGTGTAAAAACACAGAAATTCATAAGATTTGATATTTTAGACTAAGAGTCTCTTTCAAGAAAATGTTAATTTCTTCTGCTAGTTTTTACTGCAGGTTTAAACTGGTACAAATGAGACCAAACACAAAATATGTTCCTATATGACCCATCATTTTGATAAATGTCCATTTACTTTCCTCCAGAGAAGTGTTTACATTAATACATACTTGAAAGTAAAAAAGATGTTTTAAATCAAACGTTAATGAGTAACACCAGCAACAGCTAAAAATGTCGATTCACTGTTATTAAATAATTGAAGCATTTGCTTAATCTATACTATGTAGGTATGCAGAAATCAATATTACACAATGACTGTCCATTAATATTCAAAAATGAGCATGCTGATTGGTCAGCCCAACCAGCGTGCCCATTGTAAATGCGAGAATATACCAACGGAAAAAGATCCGCTCGCCCAGACTTTTTTTCCATTAGTATATCTCGTAAATGTTTTACTTTTCTTTCTTTCTTTTTAATAAAATAACAAAATGGAAGATCTGAAATGAATGACAGAGATGATTCAGACAAAAATAAAAAGATAATCAGGTATGTTCTGCAAAACTATAGAAACTTACATGATTATCCTTTTATTTTGTCTGTCCTGGCTGTCCCAAACTCCCAAACATTGAAAGTCTCCCAGTTTCTTTTTTGTTTTCAAAAAAAAAAAGCAACAGAGATCTTCCTTCCTCCATTGCTTCCTTTGCACAGCACTGATGTACTGTGTAAGTGTAGGAACACAAGTCCCATACACATGTGCAGTACATCAGAAAAAGCCCCAGGATACCAGAAAAACACAGAAGGGCAGCACGGAGGCATTATGCAAAGGCATTATTTAAGAAAAGTATGTTTTTTTTCCTTAAAAAATGTCATTGTATAATAGCAATAACTGACTCCGTGGTTGTGGTATATTGAAATTTACCCACGGTTGGCTTTATTTAATCACTCTGGCTTTGCCCTCATGATTAAACCACACCATCTCTGGGTAAATCTTCAATATTCCACACCGATGTCATCGGTTATTGCTTAATTATTAGATGGACATGACAAGAAACAGCAATGGCAGACTATTTATTTAATGTGTAACTGTTTTATTTTTCTCTTGAGTCCAGTGATGGTGCACACATATGATATTATTTGGGAGTCACAATAAATAACTTTGGAAAATTGTCATATTTTACTATTACAAATGACAGGCTTAGTTAGACAACTTCCAGTACTTCTTCTTAGATGAAAGTGTAAATACCACAGTTTACCTACAAATTGCCATAATGGCTCCATTTCACAACTCAGTATTGACTGCCATCACAACTGAAAAGGTCTACAGTGATAAAAGATCATGGTTGCAAGTATAATTTCAAGGTAAAACTGTAATATGGAAAACCCTGATTTATAAACTATGTAATATTTGATTACTGATTACTTTTTAACATAAGCACAGATAGACTGTAGCATAGTTAGGGTGGGATAAGATGGCCAACTGCCCTGGGCACAAAGCGTCAAAGGGCATGACCAGCCCATCTGTCAGTATTGCATTTGTAGGCAAACCTGAGTGCTGTATTGCACCTTGTGTGGTCTAAACTGTAGCAACTGCTTGCCACACTGTAGCAAGCTGTTTCTACAGTTTAAATGTAAAAAAAAAAAAAACTTTTGTTTTAACTAAAACCTGAGCACTGTAGCACTCCGTGCAGACACAGTTTAAATTGTAGCAAGTGTTTGCTGAATTTGTAGCAAGTAGTTTGCTACAGTTTAAAAAGATTTTTTAACTAAAACATGAGTGGCCTAGTGATCCATACAGGCAGGGTAAAAACTGCAGCAACAGTTTGCTACAGTTTAAAAGAAATTAGTAGAGGGAGGGTTGAGAGCAGGGTACAGAAATGGAACCTAAATGTCTGAGGCAGGAGGGAGCAGACATGATGTGCATCTGGATACCTGGAGAGCTGTGGGGGAGGTCAGGGGCATAAACCTAACTGTAATAAGCTGGTCATTTGAAGAGCGGAGGGGGTGGGGCACTGGTTCACAGTACTGGCTCAGGTGTTTGGTTGAATGAGCTATACTTCTGCTGATGGAAGTTCTGTAACTCTCTCAGACCTCCCTGTAAATCTTCCTATGAGGAATCACACCTAGTAAATAACCAGATGATCTTAGTTAACTGAAATGTTACTTCTCATCCTCAACACCCCCTTTAGTATGTACCCCCAACATGCCCCCTTTGGTATATACCTAACTAGGCATCATACCAGTCAACCTCTTAGAGCAGGAAATCTGGACAAAGCCATAAATAAAAGTGGGACAAAGGTCCAAAAAGAGAGACAATTTTTAAATATTGCTCTTACAAACTTAGAAAGTTGTTAGAATAACAGGTTTTACATTACCATGAATTTTCTGAATGGTATGAAGTCTGAAACTCAAATGTCTGTCATTATTTCTTAACTTCAGTCTTTAATGATTTGCCACTAATTTGCCAGAAAACCACAATTTTATGAAAAATGGACCAAAAATATGAGGCAATAATCTGGACATTTTGTGAAAATCTGTACAGTTGAGAGGTATGCCAGGCATATCCAACATGCCCTATGTACCTAACCAGGCATATCCAAGAACTGGAACATTCACAGAGGTTCCTCACTAAAAGAATAAAGTGGTTAAGTAAAATGTCCTAGGCAGACAGCCTAAAGGTCCTATCTTTGTATTCTGTCTCCTTCAGGCTTTTGAGGGGAGATCTATGCCTGGCATACAGGGCATTGTCAGACCCCACTCTGATGGACCTCTTGCATATCCACAAAATGAACAGCACCAGAATTACCCATTCTAAGGACTTGAACCTCGTCTGTGATATAAATAGGAGATGCTGGAGAGACAGGTATGTATCCCAGAGATCATCCTGTCTCTGGAACAGGCTCCCCATCCATGTGAAGAGAGTTCCTTCCTAACCCAATTCACGTGCAACTTGGACAACTGGATGGGGAACAGGAAATTCCTCCCTGGTTTGGCACCTATCTCTCTAATGGACACTGGCATTCTATATATGGTTCATCTCCAAGGCCCTAGCTTGTAAATGTTTCATCTCCCAAGCCCCTGTTTACACTTATCAAGGGTATCAAAACTTGTCAGAGATTTGGGATAAATGGCTTGGCTTAAAAAGGCCCTTGTGGTCGTTGGCTTAGTAAACACCTATGAACCCATGAACACCAGCAAAACATTGTCCTAATATTGTCCCTAATCCTCTTAAGATGGCAGATGTATGCAGCTGCCTTCCATTTTATGGAAAAAATCCTTTTATAGCTTCCAACTTACTGAGTTATCTTCTCATTTTGATATCCTTTACTTGCAACAATTTTTCTGAATACAGCTCTGCCATTAGATTGCTGATCCTATTAATAAATGAAATTCCTCTGTTGTAAGTGCAGTCACTTCCTATCTGCTGCAGTTCACATATATGGAAGGGATTAGGCTGTTTCTCATACACCCTGTAATATATTGAAGAGACCACTCCATTATTTGTAGCCTTTTGTACATGGTTCTACCATCATATTCCTGCAGAAATTCATTACTGTACATATATATAGGACTAATGGCTGCATTTCACTAAATCTGTGTATCAAACAATGACACATTTCAAAGCTTTTTGCTGCTATCTCATCCAGAGCATGGCAGTGTTTTGTCACCTCTCATGCTGATATCTTATCCATAGCATGGCAGTGTTCTGTCATCTCTCGTGCTGGTATCTTGTCCAGAGCATGGCAGTGTTCTGTCACCTCTCATGCTGATATCTCGTCCAGAGCATGGCAGTGTACTGTTACCTCTCATGCTGATATCTTGTTCAGAGCATGGCAGTGGTCTGTTACCTCTAATTTTGATATCTTGTCCACAGCATGGCAGTGTTTTGTCACCTCTCATGCTGATATCTTATCCATAGCATGGCAGTGTTCTGTCATCTCTCGTGCTGGTATCTTGTCCAGAGCATGGCAGTGTTCTGTCACCTCCCATGCTGATATCTTGTCCAGAGCATGGCAGTGTACTGTTACCTCTCATGCCGATATCTTGTCCAGAGTATGGCAGTGTTTTGTCACCTCGCATGCTGATGTCTCATCCAGAGCATGGCAGTGTTCTGTCACCTCTTATGCTGATATCTCGTCCAGAGCATGGCAGTGTACTGTTACCTCTCATGCTGATATCTTGTCCAGAGCATGGCAGTGTTCTGTCACCTCTCATGCTGATATCTCATCCAGAGCATGGCAGTGTTCTGTCACTTCTCATGCTGATATCTTGTCCAGAGCATGGCGGTGTTCTGTCATCTCTCGTGCTGGTATCTTGTCCAGAGCATGGCAGTGTTCTGTCACCTCTCATGCTGATATCTTGTCCAGAGCATGGCAGTTTTCTGTCACCTCTCATGTAATATTTCATCCAGAGCATGGCAGTGTTCTGTCACCTCTCATGCTGATATCTTGTCCAGAGCATGGCAGTGTTTTGTCAACTCTCATGCTGATTTCGTATCCAGAGCATGGCAGTGTTCTTTCACCTCTCATGTTGGTATCTCATCCAGAACATGGCAGTGTTCTGTTACCTCTCATTCTGATATCTTACTCAGAGCATGGCAGTTTTCTGTTAGCTCTCATGCTAATATCTCATGCAGAGCATGGTAGTGTTCTGTACCTTTCATGTTGATATCTCATGCAGAGCATGGCAGTGTTGTATCACCTCTCACTGATGCCTTCAAACACGTATTTAGGTGGTACGAAATGGCCAGTCTGCACTACTTCCGGTACTGCTGCTCTTATATGTCCTTCACCCTGCTTCTTACCCCTGTTTTTATTCCACAGATGCATTCTGTAGTACATGTCACTCCTGTACAATGTCACTTGGAAAGTGATTAAAAATCCCCCTGCCCCCCCATATTTAAATGCATTACAGTAATAATTCTCCCTTTTGTGGCAGCATCCTCCTCCAAATGTCATTTTATCTCAAGTACTACAATAGCCCCCACTCTTTTCCTCCTAATCTAATGTGCCTGATAATGTTTTACTTTATTTTATTTTTTATTTATAACTTAAGTGAGTAAGGGACTCCTTTCAGCTTTGATCTCAGCCACAACTGCAAAGACAGCAACAAGTAAGAAATGCCCATAGGAAAACAAAGAAAAAATAACTGTCATTAAGGGATTTGATGAAGATGGCATGTGTAATACATAACCAAAGTGGGGCAGTGAGTAAATAAAATATTATATGCATTTACAAAAATGTATGCATTATTAATGCATAAATATACAATGTAAACATTATAAATCCAGAACCATAAGACAACATATTGCATAGCTCAGAGCACTGAAAGCTTATATTATACTGTGACAGATTAGGAATCATTTTGTGAATTATGTATGGCTATACCAAAATAGATGGGGTCTGAAAAGAACTTGGTTTAAGATCATGCTTAAAATTAAGTACACATTGCTTGCAGCCATACTGCTCTCCTCTTTCACTCAGCTTGTGAAAGAACTTTGTATCCATTCATTAGATGAGGCCTTCCTGTTATAACTCCGTGCTGTCCTTAATCTTGAATTTTTCAGAAGTGGTTTCATGATCTTCCTGTGACCAAGGTGAAACCTGCTAGGTCACTAGCATTCTGCATTTGATTTGATCCCTTTCTTGCAAAGGAGAATCACACACATACAGCCAACTGTACTTTGGGTACATTCTCCAAAGATTTGCAAAAACACTAGACAGGGGGTGTCATTACCTCTCCGTTTAGTTTCTTAAAATGTGATGGGTTCCAACAGCCTCAGATGCCTTAATTAGAACTAGCCTGGCACCAAATGTAAAGGTGGGCTGACACCATTTTCCCTATATGTGAGACACAGTTGGCAGAATGCCACCCACCAATGTCAAACTGGCTGAATCCCACCACTGCCAAACAAAAGCAAATTAATAGCGGAAAGTGTACACAAGTCTGTCTCAATAATTAATCCACAAAGTACAACCTGACTCCTAGAGCATAAAGGAAATATACACTGCTGTCCTGGGTATGGACTTCCCACATCTGCAGTTAGACTGGACTGCACACAGGCCACTTATACAGCCAAAGTCTTGGCCAAGAACTCCTACAGTCCCTGTCTCAATGCTCTCTGTAAACCAATGAGCAATATCTTAAACTATTCCTTTATCCATGGTTACTGCATTTCACACATACAAATCTAGGGAAGGCTGACAGAATTTGTCAATTTCCCCATAGCTTCCCTTCTGGCATGGTAGTACTGCCACCACTCTGGAGAAAGCCAGAAGCATCCAGTTACCTGATTTTCTTCAGCCAAGCCAAATATGAAATGCACCAATTAATATGTCTTCCCCTGGTAGTAGGCCTTAAGCAGTGCATAGCTTGCAGACCAGCTGTATAAATAATAGTTATCATTTTCTGGGATAAACAAGAGTGCATAAATATAATTATAATAAATAAATACCAACCACAAGAGCTTAAAGATTAATAAATGAACTTTACTTAAATAATACATAAAATAGTACAAATACAGAGTAAAATATATGTAAGTTACACAAACACACACAAACACACACACACACACGCACGCACACACGCACACACACACACACACACACACACACACACACACACACACACACACACACACACACACACAGGGGCATCAAATAAAAAGAAATAAAATCAACAGGATGCATGCAGAAAAAAAATAAGCTCAAGATATAGATAAATTAATAACTAGCACTCACAAATGGTTCCATACAAACAAGACAGCATCAACATCTTCTTACCACTTTCCTTCATATACAGTGATATAAAATGTCTTTTCCCAGATCTCAGTCTCCATGATACCATATTTATTGTTATTAAAACAAATAACTAGATTATCTCTTTTATTCATCACAGCAACCATGAGGATTGTCAATGCACATCCACATCTGTTTCCCTTGAATCCTGAATCCACCCTCTCGAGTCTTAAATCCATTCGCAATTACAGTCCACCCAGAGGTCAGTTCCTGGTCTTTCATCTTTTATTATTGCACTAAGACATAAAGTCTGGATAGCCAACATACTTTAAAGACATTCTCTGTTCTTAGGTATTCAGAAAGAGTAACATTCCTTTAGCCATGAGCAACACTCTCATTGAAAATGAAAAAGAAATAAAAAAAAGATTTTTTTACTACACTTTTAACTGTTTGCTTCAGTCTGTCATTACAGGTTCTTAGATTGGCACGCATGTACCTAATGGGCCTTTTAAGCCTATTCATGCTTTCCAACTGTATTTCACAGATTATGATGCAACTGCCTGTACAGGGGGTATAACTTGGTTATGAATGGTAAAGCATTTACAAGCTTCATCTTTCTAATGTTTCTAATGGGGACAAAGGTGGTAGACCAGGGATAGATTTATGACTACCTATCCACTGATCCAAGCTGTGCTTGAATAAGTGTAGGGAGGAAAGCTGTTTCACATGGATGAGAAGCCTGTACATAGATGGGATAGTCTCTGATATGCATACTTGACCCGTCAACATGTCTTACTTATGTTGCAGAATGTACAGGTCTCTAGATTGGGTGCTTTTGATGCTATTTGCTTTATCAATGTGCAACAGTTTCATAAGAGCTGGATTACAGGCTGCATTGAAGGCCTGGCACAGATCTCCCCTCAGCAGTCCATGGGAGACAAAGTACAAGGATAAGGCTTTGAAGCAGTCTATGGAGAACATGTTTTCTACACCATGCATTCTTTTTGTGAAGAACCTCTAAAGGTGCTCCAGTTGTCGGATATGCCTAGAAAGGTACATATAAAAGGAGGCAATGTAATCAATAATTGGTCTGATGACAGCGAAGTAAAACAAAACAATGACATTTTTAGACCTAGATGCCATACCGTTGCTTTCACGTTGTGCAGCATAGAATGGTTTCCTTACTAAAGCAGATACATGTTGGTCAAAGGCCAAGACACTATCTACATGTAGTTCAAAATCCCTGACCACAGAGTCAGCTCTTAGGAGTATATCAAGGCTTTTCATATTTCTGAAAAATACCATTATGCCTGTTTTGGCACTGAGTTTTATGTAACTATGACAAAAATCATTAGTCTGTGTCAGGCCTTCTTGGAGGATGTTTGTGTTGTTGGGGGATTCTATGACCATGCCTAATTTGCAATCATTTGTAAACTTGATCAGTCAAAGGACTTTGATGTTGGCCTTGACTTCAGAGAAGTAGATGCTAAAAAGGAGTGGCCCCAGCACTGAACTCTAGGGAAATTTGCTAGTGAATGGCCTTTTTTTTTTGAGATAAACTCACCTATCCTGGCTTCTTTTGTCCCATCTGTGAACTAACTGGAAATCCAGTGAGTGATGTAGGCATTTATACCTAATTTTGTGAGCTTGCCTACAATAACTAAGTGGGGTATTGGGTCAAAAGCTTTGGCCAGGTCAAGGTAGGCTGCTTGTTCATTGATTTGTTGACCTTCTCAAAAAACTTTGCCAGGCTGAGTAGGCATAACCAGTCCTTGACAAAACCAAACTAGGTTGGATCAAATCTCTAAAGGTTTCTTATGTTGTTGTTTATCATATTCATAATTATTCTTACCAGGGCCTTACATATGAGGCTAGTCAGGGTTATGGGTCAGTAGTTTTCCCTGGTCCATGGATTGCTTGCCTTTGTTCAGAGGGATAACAGTTGCAGTCTTCCATTCATTTGCCATAAAGCCTGTTTGGAGGCTAAGATTGAATAGTGCATCTAGTAGGTCTGATAGGTCATGCTTCATGCTATTAAGAAACCATTCTGAGATATTATCGGATCCCACTGATGCAGTGTTTTGGCTTAGGAGATAGCATTGAGGACTTATTCCCTAGTGATAGTTGGGAGAGCTGTTGTAGGGGGTATTCCCTGAGAGGTGTCCAGGGAGGGTTTAGGTGGCTAAAATTGGAGATGAATTTTGAAGCCACTAGGTTTGCTATACCCAATGGCTCAGCATAGGTGGTTCCACTTCCAATTAGTTCAGCACATTGTTATGTATTGACTTTAAGGTTTTGGACATAGCTGAAGAATGCCTTGTGGTAGTCCTTAGCCTGGGAGACTACTTTTCCTCAAAACTTGCTTTGCTAGACCTAATTAGTCCCCTGACTTCTTTATTTACTTTGTGTGAGCTCTTACCTTGCTGGGCATTGCGCCTTCTATTTTTGGCCATACTTTTCTTCCTTCTGTTATACTATTGATGTTGGAATTCCACCAGGGCGGCGTAGTCCAATGCATATGTGGGTAGGTACTGCTGCCTCTGTGTAGCTATATACATGATTGCACAGGGTTTTTGTGAACAACTCTGCATAGGCAGTGATATTGCCTGGGCTTGGATGCTTGAAATTTTTCAGGTTGTCACTTAAAAATAGGAAGGTAGCCTTGGAATAATTCCTAAACGTACCGGGATTACTTGATGTCTCAGGTTTTATTTTTATTTTCAAAGGAGAAAGTTTTATTGCCTGACCTGACCAGTGAGGACATTACATTCTGGGAAATGCAACATTCCACCATGTAGGTGAGGACAAGGGTGTGGATGTTTGTGCCCTTAGTATGCCTACCAACGAGTTGGTATAGAACATTCATGTTGACAAAGTCCATGAAACGTTCAGCCTGCAAGTTTGAGGTCATGTATGATTCACAGTTTATAGTGGGTTAGTTGAAGTCACCAATGATTATTGCATTGGGTTGAATGTACAGTGACTCAAGTTCATTTAAGTAAGTGGTATGTATTTCCTAGGTCATAGCTCACAAAGATATTGTTTTGGATTTTGATTATGATACGTTATACGTGGAGGAGCTCAACTGCATCATACTGCTTAACTGGCCTTGAGGTGTGATTATTTTCAATGTAAATTGAGAATTCCACCTTTTGTCTCTTTCTGTACAATAGCTGGTCAGAATGTGTGGAAAGTGTTATAGGCCTGCGCTGCCAGGATGCTTTCAGTGGCTTTAAACAATGTTTCAGTAACTACACAGATATTCACATTTGCCAGTGTGAGAAGAGCTTGCAGGGAATGAAGATGGCATTTAGCAGTATCACCTTTGGAATATTTTGGGTTAGTTGAGCTATACTGGATGATTTACCAGGTTGACAATGCCTAAAAAAAGGCACTATAGGGGTATACAAGGATTTAGCCAATATTCAAACACCGACAGAGGACAGGTGCAGGCCATCCTTGGTGAAGTATCATAGTCTGACTACATCCTTCCAGGCTTATAAATACTATACTCCTTTGAATGACACCAAAATATAAGCTAATTATGAAAATCAATTATTTTTTGCTCATATCGAGGCACTGGAGAAGGTAGAATCCTGCTCAATGTTAGGTGCATACCAGTCTCAGACACAAAGTCCAAGAGCTCCATCATGTGTCTCTTCATATAGTCCAGGAAGGTACGTCTCAGAACATGTACTACAATGGAGTCATATTGGGACTTGTGGTTCAATGACCAGAGTACATGTGTAATCTGATGGATCCTGGAACCTGATAGGCAAATGTCAGTAACCTTCTCCTTGCTCATCCTGGTGAGTGTGACATCAGTGTGCCTCACAATAGTCCCCTATGACCAAAATGTTGGATTGTGTGGTAATCTGCTTTATGGGCTTAGACGTGGATACACTGTGAGTTGCGGATGAATTTGTTACGGTTGGTGTTGCCTTGGTGGTGTGTTTTTGAGGTCATAGAGAGTGCTTATTGTAAGTATTGCATCTGAGAACCCTTTGAGAGTTTTGGTTTGAGTAGATTACTTTTAAGAGCTTCAACATATGTGGGTCTATGTGTTTGTCCTGGTACATATTATATAGCGGTCTATGTTTATGACAAACTGTTTGGAGTTTGGAGTGGCTGTAAGTGGGAGCTTTGCCAGCAAGACAGTATATAACTACATTTCTCACATACTGTATTAATGCTTTGAGAACTAGGTGGTTATCAGTAAATATGAGACAATTTCTACAGTGTCTTAACATGTCTATTTCTATCAGGTTGACTACAGAAAAGGTTGGAAAGTGTAGATGCATGCTTTCAGATATATGTATATATATATATATAGAGTTACACTTTATAATCTCAAAATACTGAAATGTTGAATTTCAGTATTTCGAGACTATAAAGCCGAAAGTGTAGTTACACAAAACTGCATAATAGTGAATGCGGAAATTTCACATTCACCATTATGTGTTCACGTACATGACGTGCGGTGCAGTTTGTGGATTTAGATGGGGTTTGAGGTAAATGGTGTTTTTGTAAGGGTATTGGGTAGGGATTGTAGTGTGTAAGTGTGCGTACTGGTGAGTTTTATGGGTTTGTGTGCTTAGTGCGACCTCGGAGTTAGTATATATAAGTGGGGGAGGTGCGGGGGGCGCAGCCCTCTGCTTTTAGCAAGATTGTTTGTGTGTGTGTTAGTTTTGTTGTGTTTGTGTGTGTTGGTTTGGTTTTTTGTAGTGTCAGCAGGTAGGTGTATTTGTGTTTGTGTGCTGTACTGTTTTGTTTGTGTGACATTCATGGTTTGAAAGTCTGCGGTTTTAAAGTTTCAGGTTTTTGATTCTTCGGCTGTATAGTCTTGAGATACTGAAATTTGATATTTCAGTATTTTGAGTCTATAATGGGAATATATATATATATATATATATATATATATATATATATATATATTATGTGGATTATGAGAGGATTGAACTAGAAGTTCACGAGAAATAAAGTGAATGAAAGCGCTAATTTTGGTGTCCGTATTTTCCTAAGCTACTTGGACTAGACCATCAGTGTTCATTCATCTGCTTTGTTGAAATTTTTGTGACAATCTATCTAGTTTTAGAGTAAGAGTAAGCAAGAGAAATACGGGCACAGGCATATGTATATGGAAAATTTTACAATACAAAAAAATAAACAAACAAAGGGGAAAGTAGAAAAGATGATTAGTAATGGAGAAGTTAACAAATAGAAATTTAAGTTATGGATGACCTGTGAAGTGAAGGATTAACGTAGAAAATCCAACTTTGGCAATGTCACAGCATAATATTACAATGCGTCCCCACATTAAGGAGAAATAGGTAAAACGAGAAGCATCTGGTCATCTGATCATTTGCCACATGAAGATACTCTGAAGCCTTCAGTAGGAAACCAGTATAAAAGTTCAGTTGGAGTTGCCCAACAAGGAAAGATGCAGGAAAGAGGGGCAACTCTGATGCAGTCAATGTCGTGGAGTGTTAGGCCAGGAGGTTCCAATATGAAAGAGCAATTCATGATGCAGGATGCAGCCAGTGAGTTCCCATATGAAAGAGCAATACATGATGCAGCTGAAGAGAATATGGCACAGGAAGATGTTCTGGAACTTTCTATAGAATACCAAAAGGAAGCTGAGAACAAAGAATGTGCCTGCCCTCAGTTCAGAATAAAATGATCTAAGGGAAGATTTGCTTGATTTAATAGACACAGATGGACATATAAAGATCGATGAAAGAAATAGAGCAATAAAACCTACAATGTTAGAAGTCTGATAAAAAAAATAACACAGTAATCAATACTATTAACAAAAAAATCATGTGATATAATAGAAATAAATAGAATATATTATTGCACTGCTAAATTAATAATAGATAAAGTCTTACTACAAAACCCAGGGAACTAAGGGAAAGGAAAGGAAGGGGAGACATCAAATGCTATCATGGAAGTATCAAATATTGGAAACAATAAAGCAATTAAGACAAGAAGTGTCCCTGTTAATAGTATAAAAGAGGGAAGAAATCAATAAAAATACTTATAAATATAGGCATGATAAAAGCAATGTGCAGTATCAGAACAGACCAGTACCTACAATGTGCAGTATCAGAACAGACCAGTACCTATAATGTGCAGTATCAGGACAGACCAGTACCTACAATGTGCAGTATCAGAACAGACCGGTACCTGCAATGTGCAGTATCAGAACAGACCGGTACCTACAATGTGCAGTATCAGAACAGACCAGTACCAATAATGTGCAGTATCAGGACAGACCAGTACCTACAATGTGCAGTATCAGGACAGACCAGTACCAATAATGTGCAGTATCAGGACAGACCAGTACCTATAATGTGCAGTATCAGGACAGACCAGTACCTACAATGTGCAGTATCAGAACAGACCAGTACCAATAATGTGCAGTATCAGGACAGACCAGTACCTATAATGTGCAGTATCAGAACAGACCAGTACCTACAATGTGCAGTATCAGAACAGACCAGTACCTATAATGTGCAGTATCAGAACAGACCAGTACCAATAATGTGCAGTATCAGAACAGACCAGTACCTACAATGTGCAGTATCAGAACAGACCGGTACCTGCAATGTGCAGTATCAGAACAGACCAGTACCAATAATGTGCAGTATCAGAACAGACCAGTACCTACAATGTGCAGTATCAGAACAGACCAGTACCTATAATGTGCAGTATCAGAACAGACCAGTACCTACAATGTGCAGTATCAGAACAGACCGGTACCTGCAATGTGCAGTATCAGAACAGACCAGTACCAATAGTGTGCAGTATCAGAACAGACCAGTACCTACAATGTGCAGTATCAGAACAGACCAGTACCTATAATGTGCAGTATCAGAACAGACCAGTACCAATAATGTGCAGTATCAGAACAGACCAGTACCTATAATGTGCAGTATCAGAACAGACCAGTACCAATAATGTGCAGTATCAGAACAGACCAGTACCAATAATGTGCAGTATCAGAACAGACCAGTACAAATAATGTGCAGTATCAGGACACACCAGTACCTATAATGTGCAGTATCAGAACAGACCAGTACCCACAATGAGCAGTATCAGAACAGACCGGTACCTGCAATGTGCAGTATCAGAACAGACCAGTACCAATAATGTGCAGTATCAGAACAGACCAGTACCTACAATGTGCAGTATTAGAACAGACCAGTACCTATAATGTGCAGTATCAGAACAGACCAGTACCTACAATGTGCAGTATCAGAACAGACCGGTACCTGCAATGTGCAGCATCAGAACAGACCAGTACCAATAATGTGCAGTATCAGAACAGACCAGTACCAATAATGTGCAGTATCAGAACAGACCAGTACCAATAATGTGCAGTATCAGGACAGACCAGTACCTATAATGTGCAGTATCAGAACAGACCAGTACCTACAATGTGCAGTATCAGAACAGACCAGTACCTGCAATGTGCAGTATCAGAACAGACCGGTACCTGCAATGTGCGGTATCAGAACAGACCAGTACCAATAATGTGGAGTATCAGAACAGACCAGTACCTACAATGTGCAGTATCAGAACAGACCAGTACCTATAATGTGCAGTATCAGGACAGACCAGTACCTATAATGTGCAGTATCAGAACAGACCAGTACCTACAATGTGCAGTATCAGAACAGACCAGTACCTGCAATGTGCAGTATCAGAACAGACCAGTACCTATAATGTGCAGTATCAGGACAGACCAGTACCTATAATGTGCAGTATCAGAACAGACCAGTACCTACAATGTGCAGTATCAGAACAGACCAGTACCTGCAATGTGCAGTATCAGAACAGACCAGTACCTATAATGTGCAGTATCAAAACAGACCAGTACCTATAATGTCCAGTATCAGAACAGACAGTACCTACAATGTGCAGTATCAGAACAGACCAGTACCTATAATGTGCAGTATCAGAACAGACCAGTACCTACAATGTGCAGTATCAGAACAGACCAGTACCTACAATGTGCAGTATCAAAACAGACCAGTACCTACAATGTGCAGTATCAGAACAGACCAGTACCTATAATGTGCAGTATCAGAACAGACCAGTACCTACAATGTGCAGTATCAGAACAGACCAGTACCTACAATGTGCAGTATCAGAACAGACAGTACCTACAATGTGCAGTATCAGAACAGACCAGTACCTACAATGTGCAGTATCAGAACAGACCAGTACCTACAATGTGCAGTATCAGAACAGACCAGTACCTACAATGTGCAGTATCAGAACAGACAGTACCTACAATGTGCAGTATCAGAACAGACAGTACCTACAATGTGCAGTATCAGAACAGACCAGTACCAATAATGTGCAGTATCAGAACAGACCAGTACCTACAATGTGCAGTATCAGAACAGACCAGTACCTATAATGTGCAGTATCAGAACAGACCAGTACCTATAATGTGCAGTATCAGAACAGACCAGTACCTATAATGTGCAGTATCAGAACAGACCAGTACCTATAATGTGCAGTATCAGAACAGACCAGTACCTATAATGTGCAGTATCAGAACAGACCAGTACCTACAATGTGCAGTATCAGAACAGACCAGTACCTATAATGTGCAGTATCAGAACAGACCAGTACCTACAATGTGCAGTATCAAAACAGACCAGTACCTACAATGTGCAGTATCAGAACAGACCAGTACCTATAATGTGCAGTATCAGAACAGACAGTACCTACAATGTGCAGTATCAGAACAGACCAGTACCTACAATGTGCAGTATCAGAACAGACCAGTACCTACAATGTGCAGTATCAGAACAGACCGGTACCTGCAATGTGCAGTATCAGAACAGACCAGTACCAATAATGTGCAGTATCAGAACAGACCAGTACATACAATGTGCAGTATCAGAACAGACCAGTACCTATAATGTGCAGTATCAGAACAGACCAGTACCAATAATGTGCAGTATCAGAACAGACAGTACCTACAATGTGCAGTATCAGAACAGACCAGTACCAATAATGTGCAGTATCAGAACAGACCAGTACATACAATGTGCAGTATCAGAACAGACCAGTACCTACAATGTGCAGTATCAGAACAGACCAGTACCTACAATGTGCGGTATCAGAACAGACAGTACCAACAATGTGCAGTATCAGAACAGACCAGTACCTATCATACACTATTGCAAATAATAAACTAAAGATATAACACATGCAAAAAAAAGTAGATGATAATGAAGATAAATATAAAGGAAAAGTACAAAATAAGCAATCATGGATGAATGAAAAAAACTTTATAGAGAATTATGAAACAAAGCAAAAGAAATAGAAGCACCACAAAAAGGAAGAAATAGACCTACAATGTGCAGTATCAGAACAGACCGGTACCTGCAATGTGCAGTATCAGAATATAACAAAGACGCTGAATGGAAAGAAGTGAACAATATAGTAAGTTTAACATATTTACATGATGATTTAGTCAGAGTAAAAACTAGACGAATGAACACTGATGGTCTAGTCCAAGTAGCTTAGGAAAATACAGACACTAAAATTAGCGCTTTCATTCACTTTATTTCTCGTGAACTAGTTCACGAGAAATAAAATGAATGAAAGAGCTAATTTTGGTGTCCGTATTTTCCTAAGCTACTTGGACTAGACCATCAGTGTTCATTCATCTGCTTTGTCGAAATTTTTGTGACAATCTATCTAGGTTTAGAGTAAGAACTACTTCTTTGCATATCCCGAACAGATACTAACCCTGTTAACAACAGGAAAAATGATAACCTGCAAATTATGGACCAATAACTTGTCTTCTGATGACGTATAAACTATATATGGAAATTAATGCCAACAAAGTGTATTGTCATTTACAAGAAAACTCAATTGTGGCAATAGAACAAAATGGCACCAAATAAAAGTTATATGGAAGAAGAATCATTTTTGTTGAATAAAGTCAAAGAAGAATTGTAAAAAGGGGAAGAATCTAAGTATGCAATGGATAGATTACAAAAAAGCATTTGACAGCATCCCACATTCGTGGATAAAGCAGTGCTTACAGATGTATAAGACAGATCCTTCATTGATCAGTTACTTTCCACTGACCATGAAACAGGTGCAAACCACTTTGCAGTTAAGCCATGACAAAGGACAAATTATTATCCCAGGGACAAAAATTCAAGGGGGAGGGGTATTCCAGAATGATACTTTGTCACTGCTGCTATTTTGTCTTGCCCTTAACCCATTAAGCTGTCTACTTAACAGATTAGATTGTGGTTAAAATTTGGCTTCCAGAAATTAACAAAGTGTTAAGACTTCTCATCTTCTTTTCTTTATGTGAATGATTTAAAATTGTATAGTTCATCAAAACAGGAACTGAAAGCACAACTACAAGTGGTCAAAACTTTTTCATATGATATAAGAATGTTATTTGGTCTTGATAATGCACAAAAGCAACATTTAAAGCAGGAAAACTGCAGCACCAAGAAACTATTAGTCTGGGACAGGAATGTGATATAAAGGAACTTGAGAAGGGAAAGAGTGTATAAATATTTGGGAATTAATGAAGGATTGACAATAAACCATGAACAAATGCAAATAAATCTCAGTAAGGAATATTTTAGAAGAATACAATTAATACTGAAAACAGGCCTGACATCTGAGAACAAAGCCCAAGCTATAAACCAACTTGCTCTTCATGTTCTAACTTACAGTTTTTTGGTGATTGGCCGAAAAAGTTCATTTGGACAGGAAAACATGAAAAATGCTTCATACTTATCAAATGATACATAAAAATCAGTGTATACCAACATTATGTATTGCTCATTCTGAAGGAGGTATGGGCCTCCTCAAAATAGATTACATGTATAGATTTGCAATTGTAGGAATGCATACATATCTGCTGACCTCACCAAATCCAAACCATAGTGAAAGTTTTAAAACATGAGGGGAAGAAGTCTAAGATGACTTCCCTGCTTAATTTAGCAGAAATATATCAGTGTCAAGCGGGAATGGAAATCAAACCAGAAGCAGGCAAAAATCAGGCAGCAACTGAATGTTCCAAAAATGTAAGAAAGTATATAAAGAGAAGGGTCAGATGAGAGGGAAAGACATGTAGAAAAGGCATAAATATAGTTGCAAGTACAGAAAACTCCTGGAACAACCTCATATCGTTCAGGATCTGACACATGAATGGTTAAGGAGAGGTGAAGTTAAACCAAAAGATGAAAGGTTAATATTGACAGCCCAGGATAGTGGACTACATGCACATTAGTTTACAAAGTCCACTGAACATGTGGGAGAAACAGACAAATGCAGGTTCTGTAAAACAGAACTGGAAGCAGTCGCACATCTTGTTGCTGGGTGTGATACACTAATGGCAGAGGGCCTTCAAACTAAAAGGCATAAAATGTGTCAAAACTGTTGCATTGGGGATTGTGCGAACATTTCCATATTTGAAGTAGCTCTGAAGCATTGGAAGCATGAGCCACGAAGCATTACAGAGAATGATAACATTTATATCACATGGGATCACTAATTACCAACAGTTCAAAAATAAATGTAAGGAAACCAGCTGTAGTAGTCCATGAAAAGAAGACAAAAGTAGCATTGACTATTGAAATTGCTATACCTAGTGATTATAGTGTTTTATGTACAGACAGAAACAAAGACATAAAATACCAGGATTTGCAGAAATGAGGGCAATGTGGAAGAAAGATAATCAGACAGTTCCAATAGCAGTAGGATCAGTGGGTCACATAAAAAGAATGTACAGTCTTATTTATATATGCTACCGATATATTTAAGTCCATATGAATTGGAGGTGTCATTTCTGGCAATATTGCAGGTACTGCGAAAAGCACTTTTGTCTAACATCAAAGACTGGAACAATACTAATTTCACAAACTTTAATCGTACTTTGACTTAGGAATGGGGTCCATTCCCATCATGGTATTAGAAAATCAAAAAACGTGGAGAAATCAGACAGCAGAAAAAAATGACTAAGCAGACAAACTAGTCCACTGGTCTATCACAAAAATACAGTTAAAGCTTTCTTCTGTGATTCCCAAGCTCAGAACATACAAGGCTACCCTGTACTGCTACTAAAGGTTAGACCTAACCTTTCATAATATAAAATCACACGAGGGAGCCCAATGCTTAGAGACTACAGAACAAGCAACAAATTAACTAGTAAACATTTCCTTACCAAATTATTTCAGTGTAGAAAACCAGCAGTTAAGATCAGTGAAGTATAGTGGTACTTTACAATGATAAAGTGCAAAACTACAACAAATAATTCAGCAATGCAGCAGCAGCACATTTGAGTGACAAACAGAAGTGCAAAATATCAATCTACAGCACTTATCTGTGCTAGAATAGCGCTGGATAGAAGCAAATCACTCATTAGTTAGTTACGATAATGTTATACAGGCAGAGAAGCTGATTAAACAGACAACATAGTCCAAATGGCCAACCACAAACACACACTTGAAGCTTTCCTCTATAATTCCCAAGCTCAAAACAGACCAAACTGTCCTCTACTGTAACTAGAGTGCATCCCTAAGCTATTTCGACGTAAAATCACACAAGACTGAGCACAAGGGGCACAAACTACAGAAGAAGCAATAAATGAACTGACAAGCACGAAATGTCTTCAGTACAGAAAACCAGCAGATTAGCGAAATAAAGCACTACTTTACAATGACAGAGTGCAGAACTACAAAAATAAGACTGCAATATAGCAGCAGCACACCTAAATAACAAAGAAAATTGCAAAATATTAATCTACAGTACTTACCTGCACTAGGATGGCAATGTATTGAAAGAAAATGTTCAGTAGTCAGTGGTGACAACTTTATACAGGCACAGAAACTGGCCTCAAAACTCTTTTCTTTTAGCCAGGCATTACTCCTGACTTAACACCTTCCATAATCTAATTTATGATAAGATTATAAATCCCCAACTATTTAACACAGAGTAGCAGTTCAACATTTTCAAGCCCTAAGGTCTTTCATACATTGACATTGCATTTTGGATTACACTTAATCATTACATAGTCTCAAACAGATCCGTTATCCTAACAGTCCACCTTTAAAAAATACTGTATGGTTACCTTGTGTAATAACCCATGTAGCCTGCATCCCTCCTCAATTAGGATGGTTTTGCAGTATGTATGCCAGTCACACCTGATAATTTGCTTGTTTTATGATGCTATTAGTTTGCAAATGCTTTAGCCATCACTTAAAAAGTTTTCTTGGTCTTTAATGTTATCAGATATTGACAAAAAATAACTGGAAAAGTTTCAGGGCATATGTTTGCAAGTTTGTTTTTCATAATGATAGTGGTGCAGATCTGGTTCAATTTTAATATATGTGTTAACAGTTATTGGATTAAAGACATACAGAAATACAGGAGAAGGACCGTGTAAAGGCTTGAACACAATATACTATGACATAAGAGATATAAAGATGGCTACATTATCTCCAGATTTAAAATTTGGAGGTCATACCTGGGCATGCACACACAGACACACACACACACACACACACACACACACACACACACACACACACACACACACACACACACACACACACACACACACACACACACACATGCACACACTAACACATGCACAAAGCATACAAACGCAGGCATGTATACATGCACAGATACATGTGCATGCAAACACATACACAAACATGTGCAAAGTGTCCTTCATTACTTAAAATTTAAAACAAATTCACTTCCACTAGTAGTCTTGTGATGAGGTCATTCAACTTAAGCGACACAATTTTGGCATGATTTATTAGTTTGAAGGACACAGAAAAGTAAATTCAATATATAACTGCAATAAATGTAACAACAGAAAATCAACTTACATTTTTTTTCAGAATTTTCACAGCATAAGGCTTCTGTGTACCCTTCTGCCTACATCGGAATACGACTGATGTTGCACCTCTGGTTGGAAAATAAAGAGTATCATAATTGTAGTCAGTTGACAATAGAGATCATTTAACATAGCTTACTTTTTCAACTGTATAATAACATGTTAGCATTAAGAACTAGTTTTCTACTTTATTTGCGTCTACTAGCTCTCAGGTACTACTACTAGGCACATTCTGTTTCCCTGCTACATGGCATGATAAAAAATGTCACAACCCCATATCTGTCATTCTGCAGAACCAATCAAAACAAAATAAAGTAGTAAAGTGGTATGTCATCATAACCTAATTCCTAAATGATTCCTAAAATGCAGACACTCATTCACTCATTTTTAAGTATTCAGGATTGAGGTGCCATTGTCAGGAAAAAACAAATATTTTTTGCAGGGGGGAGGCAAGCTCCCTGCATTTCCCATATTCCCTGATAATTATATATAACAGTTAAGATCACAACACAGTGGGGAACGAAGCAATAACCTGATCTCTGCTGTGCCGCTGTGCCATGATCCTACACAGTGATCTCATAACATTCACTCATGTGAGCATTCAATCAATTCATAGGCACATATCTATATACACATATATATATATATATATATATATATATATATATATATATATATATATATATATATATATATATATATATATATAGATATATATATATATATATATATATATATATATGGTTTACCTTTACATCGTTGATCCCAATTTGGGCGAAACGACTTCAGCAGCGAATACTGAAGTGTGAACGTCTCCAATGTCGAATTCCGAATAAGCGAATGACAAAACCTCGCCCCTTTTTGACCTATGGTAGCACTGGTGTGGAGGTGTGGCGCTGCCGAAAATGTCGAAATTTGACATATTTTCAACATTTAAACTTTTTTGCGGTTTTGGTTTGCTTAAATGAATCGATTAAGTGGCCGGTTGACAAAGTGTGATTGACAATATAAAGGTAAACCTATATATATAGATATAGACACACATGCACATGGACACACATGCACACACATATACATTCATTCACACATACACGCACGCGCACACCCTCAAACACATACACACACACACACACACACACACACACACACACACACACATTAACGTATACATTATGTCGATAGATATCTGTGTGTGTGTGTGTGTGTGTGTGTGTGTGTGTGTGTGTGTGTGTGTGTGTGCGTGCATGTGCATGTGTGTGTGTATACTGTATGCCTTAAAAAGCACTGGAGACCCAAAGTCATTTAAAAAAAAGGTAGCTTTACTATAATAAACCAGAAAGTAAACACTATTAACCCACTCAGGTTAGTATATTGGAGTGCCTTGGTCAGTAACGTTCTCTTTAGGGATACCCGTTGTTGAGAATAATACCAGTTCTATTGCAATATCTTTAGTAATAGCCTTGTGCACATGCACAGCTTCTGGTCATTGTCCAGCATACTCTGCTATGACCACTATGCATTGACGCCATTAATACATTATTACTAATGGTCCTGCAATCATCATGGCAAATGGCACCACTATGACAGGCACTGGGATCAGTGGACTTTTAAATATAGGAAGGTGTGCAATATTCTGGCATTACAGTCAAGACGCATGTGATTTTTTTCCCTCTTTCATTATGTCTGGCCAATAAAGTCATGCTAGTACTCTTGCATTACTTATGTCCATCCTCAGATGACCTTTTACCACATGAAACTGGGTTGACTTCATAAATAGTGTCATATAAGGTGTTGGCACTAGCAACAGATATAGACTTTCCAACTTATCTTTACTTGCTGTATGTAAGAAATCATCCTTTAATAGTTTCATAGTTTCATACTATAGTACTAGGCTATCTGCCCTGGGGCATTTGTAAGCCTAGCCATAGTGATGTGGCTTTTGCCACCCCATGAGATGGTACAAAAATGTACAGAATAAATTTAGAATACTGTGCCTCTGTCTAGTAGTGACACAATGAAGGTCCCCTTATATAATAGAATTAGTTTACTGTGCCCCTGTCTAGCAGTGACACAGATGTGACCCCTGGGGTAAACTTACGATCTCCCATCCACTCATCAAGATTTCTCTTAAAGAGAGTCAGTGAGGGGCTCTGCCTAATACGAACTGGGATCCTGTTCCAAAGCATGGGAAGCCTCTGGATTATGAATCTATCCCTCCAGCATGTCCTATTCATACTTGTGCTGAGGTTTAAGTCTTTAGCTCTCGTGGTCCTAATGGATTTGGATTTTTTGAGGTGGAGCATGTCCATCAGATCCTGATTGGACATGGCCTTGTACGTCAGGCAGAGATCACCTCTGAGCAGGCGGTATGCTACTGAGTAGAGCTGAAGTTTCTTTAGTCTGGCAGAATAAGACATATGTTGGAGACCCTTGATCCTCTTGGTGAGGTACTTTTGTGGTCTCTCCAGCTGTTGCAAATGCCGGGTGAGGTACATATCAAATGGGGCATTGTACTCAATCATGGGTCTGATGAGGGAGGAATATAGGGGTACAATGACATCCTTGGATCTGGATGTGAGTCCCTTCATGATGAGGTGTGCAAGGTAGAATGTTTTTCTAACCACTTTGGCAACGTGGGTGTCAAATGAGAGGTCGCTGTCGACTTGGGTCCCTAGGTCTCTGATTACTTTTTCCGTACTCAGTGGGTTGCTGTCTATGTGATAATTTGTGGGTGCTTTGTTTTTCCCAAATGGGATGACTATACATTTTTTGGCATTTAGTTTAAGGCCGTGACTCCGGCACCAGTTGTCCATTTCTGTGAGGCCTTTTTGTAGGATGTGTGTGTCTGCTGGTGTATTGACTATGGCGCCTAGTTTGCAGTCATCTGTGAACTTTGTCAGCCACAGCCCTCCCATGTTTGCTTTAACATCTGAGAAATAAATGCCGAACAAGAGGGGTCCCAGGACAGATCCCTGTGGGACACCACTTGTGACTGGCTTTGAGTCTGACATTGCTCCAGCAATTTTAACTTTATGGGTTCTGTCCTTTAGCCAGTTTGCAACCCATCTAGTGACATAAGGGTTTACTTTTAAGCTGTTGAGCTTATCTATGATGCCTGAGTGGGGTATTGTGTCGAAGGCCTTAGCCAAGTCCAGGTATGCTGTATGGACTGCTTTGCCCTCATCAATGGCTCTAGTGACTGTTTCGAAAAAGTCAACCAGGTTTAAAAGGCAGGATCTTCCCTTTACAAAGCCAAACTGGGTGGGGTCAAGTGTCTGTAGGTCCCCTATGTCTCTGTTTATGAGTTCCATAATGATTCTTTCCATAGCTTTGCAGACCAGGCTGGTTAAGCTTATGGGGCGGTAGTTTCCAGGGTCTGTAGAGGCACCCTCCTTGTGGAGTGGGACCACTGTCACTGTACGCCAGTGTTCAGGTACATATCCCAAAGTAAGGCTAAGGTTAAATAGCATTTTTATGTGTGGGTTTAGCTCCTCTTGGAGTTCCCGTAATACGCAACCCGGGATACCGTCAGGTCCCAGTGATGCTGTGTTTTTTGCTTTGTTTAGGGTGGTTCTCACTTGGACATCTGAGATGACAGGGAGATTACATTCAGCTGGGATAAGTATTTCTTCTTTTGGGGGTGAGGGAGGGGAGAAATTTGCACTGAACCTGTCAGCCAGAATGTTGGCAATATCTGTGGGTTCAGTGTATTTTTTGTTGTTGTGAACCAACTCTGAGCACATCTGAGGGTTTCCGCCCAGGTTTCTAACATAGCTGAAGAAGGCTTTGTGGTTATCTTTAGTGTCCTTAGTGATTTTTCTCTCAAAGTTGGCCTTGGATGTTTTTATGAGAGAACGTAGTTTTCTGCTAATGTTGATCAGAGATGTCTTCCCTTCATGGGATTTTGCTCTGACGTGCAGTAGCTTCCTTCTTTTGTTATACAATTTGTTTATGGCTGAGGTCCACCAGACAGGACGCTTACCTTTGGTGGAGAGGGACTTGGATTTATTTGGGATTGCATGATCCATGCATTCTTGGAGATGTCCATAGAAAGCATTTGTGAAGGATTCGGCATTGTGGGATGTGGTATCCACTGGCACAGTGGGCTTAAAGGATACCATCTCAGTCTTAAGAAGAGTGAAGTCTGCTTTTGAGAAGTTTTTCACTGTGGTCTTTTGTACTGAGGGTGGAGGTGGGATATGTATATCCAGGGTGATTAGTTTGTGGTCAGATCTCACTAGTGAGGGGTATACTTCCGGTGTGGAGCATTTTGTCCCCATGTTTGTGATGATCAGGTCTAGTATATTATCTCCCCTAGTGGGAGAGATGACTAGTTGTTCCAGTGCATTTGAATTTATGAATTCCAGGGACCTTTGGGCTAGGGTATTAGGGCTAGAATAATGTATCCAATCTATGTTTGGGTAGTTGAAGTCTCCCAGTATGATGGTATTTTGTGATACATTCATATCCTCCAATGTCTTCAGGAAGGCTGAGTGGGGTTCTTGAGATTGGGAGGGTGGTCTGTAACATGCTACCAGTTGTATAGCAGTTTTGCCTGTGGTTAGTTGCACCTGTATGGTCTCTGATGCTTCATGTGTTGCTACTAACCTGGAGGTGTGGGTGTCCTTGATGAATATGGACACTCCCCCTCCCTTTGTGGTTCGCCCGGGTTTTGGGGCGAAAAGCATGATACGAGGTATAGCCTGGTAGCGCTGGGGTGCTCTCAGGAGCCTTGAACCAGGTTTCAGTTACTGCACAGACATCGATGTTCTCCATGCTGAGGAGTGCATCAAGTGCCTGCATCTTGAGATTTAGACTTCTGGCATTGAGCAGCATTACCCTTAGTTTTTTCCATTTTTGTTTTCTAAGGAGGTGGGTTTGTCTTTTGAGCCTTGCCTAAAAAGGCACTATGGGGTGGCAAGAGCCTTAGCCAATATCCAGAAGCCCAGTGGTGACAGGTGTAAGCCATCCCTTGAAGCAGCGTGGCTTGTCCAACATGTCATCCCAGGCAGACAAACATTGGATCCCCTTAGAATGACACCAGTACTTGAGCCAATTGTTAAAGCTGATCATCTTGTCTTTGTATTGTGGTATCATTCTTGGTGAGGGCAAGATGCTGCTCAGGGTCAGGGTCATACCAGCCTGGGCTACATAATCGGAGAGCTCCTCTATGTCTCTTTTCATGTAGTCCAGGGAGGTACGTCTCAGGTCATTCACACCAGCATGGACAATGACGGAGTCATATTTGTACTTGCTTTGGAGTGACTTGAGTGCGTGTGTTATGTGGCGGATCCTAGCTCCCGATAGACAGCTCACAGTCACCCTCTCCTTGTTCAGCCTGGTCAGCGGGACATCAGTGTGTCTGACTATAGAGTCACCTATTACTAGTGTATCAGGCAAGGTGTTTGGCCTTAAGGGCTGTGATTGGTTGACACACTGACTTATTTAATACAAAATAAGGTTAAGAAATCACATCTTGCTCACTATCTTCCCCCACAATGTTGGATATATTCTCCCCTGCTCTACATAAAGTATCATTTTCCAACTATGCTTTTTAAAGATCATGTGGCTGTCCTGTAAATAAACTAATCAGGATAAATTTTTCACTAGCTTGCCTTGAGGTAGAAAGTATGACTACTTCCCCCAAAACATTGATACTACCACCTCATCTATGGCTACTTCCCCCAAAACATTAATACTGCCACCTCTTCTATGGCTACTTCCCCCAAAACATTGATACTGCCACCTCTTTTATGGCTACTTCCCCCAAAACATTGATACTGCCACCTCTTCTATGGCTACTTCCCCCAAAACATTGATACTGCCACCTCTTCTATGGCTATTTCACACAAAGCACTGATACTGCCACCTCTTCTATGTTTTTCTTAACAGAGGATTGTTTTAGACCAAAATCTCATTCGTGAATATTTCCACTATCTGAACAAGCTTCTTGAGACTTCCCTTTTTCATTAGATTTGTGTTCTCATTGTACAGAAACAGATTTAGAACTCTGCATTTTCATACTGGTCTCACTTTTAATACTTACTACCATTTATTTAATCTGATGACCTTCACTTAAATACAGTTCTTCTTCCGTATATCTGTCTTGTAACAATTTTTACTATAAAAATTTTAGTCAGTTCATGTTCATTTCCTATGCTGACAGCTGTTATTAGGATTCTGTTGTTCAACTGTTGGGACAGATATCTGATAAAGCCAGGGTCTTTTTTATTGTCTAACCACGATCATACTCTAGCCATTTTTACATATCTTATGCTTGCTCCTTTCCTCTGGTCTTATTTCTGTACTACTGTATGAGTATCTCCAACTCTTATAAAAATGGGCATTTTTAGCTGTTCTTTCACTTCTTAAGTGTATTATCATGTCATGCTATATCTATGGATTCTCCCTCTTCCCATGTCTTCCATACTGCCTTAAAATGAGAAAACATTTAACTAATATAGCAGCATGAGTCAAAAAGGGCTAAAGCTACAGAATGCATTAGAAATGCTTGAATTTCTTCATCTGTGAGAGGATATTGCTTTCTAACAGATGAGTGCATATTATCATGACTTTTTATTTTTGTTACTAATCTTATGCACACAAACCAGGCAACCTTTAACAAAGGTAACCAGGCTTCCATAGTCTATAGAGACTTGAACTTCTCTTCCTTCCACAAATACAGTACACTTCACTAGCCTAGTTGTAACACAATAGCGCACTGACTCATTAATTCTACATGGAGTCATATCACATTCTATAGGGACATCTTCACTGCTAGCATGCATCTCAGTTTTCACAGTTCTCCTGTTAACACATTCTCTTCAGTACTACTGATAGAGAATGTGGCCGTGTAACCCCTAGCTCTACATTTGAAACAAGTTTACCCATTACTTGCTACATTTTTCAAAAAGATTGTACATTTCTTATTGCAACTTTATATTTAGAAGGAAATAATTCAGTTCTATATAAATTGTCATTCATCATCTGGCTTTCTACTAAGTTGTTTACATGTCTGAGCATTTGGGATTGCTTTGCAAGATTTGAGTTTCTCATAGTCTGTCTAACTAGTCCCTTCCATGACCATGTAGGATTTTAGCATTTTCCCTGTCACTTGAGAAAAAAGTATCTTTACCCTTTCTGATATGTCTCAATTTTGTGTGTGTGTGTGTGTGTGTGTGTGTTGTGTGTGTGTGTGTGTGTGTGTGTGTGTGTGTGTGTGTGTGTGTGTGTGTGTGTGTGTGTGTGTGTGTGTGTCTGTGTGTGTGTCTGTGGGTGGGAGGCAGGTCATTCACATGCAACAAAATATGATTGTCAATCATTCTTCTTAAATATCTTCTTTATGAAAGACACCTATCAGGGAGTAACTATTATGTTACCCAGTCTAATTGTTGCTGCACCTGTACTAACTTCTGTTTTTTTTAAATAATTCCCCCATAACTGTAGATAAAAGAAAGCACAGCAGAAATTGGCAGAGAACAAAATTCTTATCAGTAAGTGCATTAGGAACAGCAGAAAAAAATCCCTGGTTACTAACTCCATAGAGAAATGTGAGCTCAAATAGATCATGCATTTAGCAGTACAGCTGTGGAAAGGAACAAGTATTTGTCAAATGCTTGACAAAAATGACTATGTACACACCAGCAATATAAGTCTTACAAGAACTGGAGTCACAACTTTATTATACCAAAAGAGAAGAAAAAAATTAGCCCACATAGCTTAGTATTGCTATTTTACAATGTGCACAGTGCCTTCCTAAAAGGATTTCTAGTCTAAGTAACCAGTCTAGTAACAGTGTTTCCATCCTCAGGCTCATAAAATGATAAATCACAGATGTCTACCCTGACAGGCCTTCCCTTCATCTTCATCAAACAGACACATTTTCTGCTGAGTTTACCTAGGGATTTTGAAATTCACAAATCTATTGATCAGAATACTCTGCTCTAAGCCAGGATGCATTTCTGGGTGAGAATCCAAATTCAAGATTTGCCTTCAATAGGCAACCTCCTTTTATACATCACCAAATAGATAACTGATTTCCTATTAACTAATACAAATGATCACATGCCTGAAGTGCTGTAATAATTGTACTGGGATGAGTCCCTTCACATACCTTTAAAAGATATTCTCAATTTTTTTTTTTCAATAATCATTTTTATTGTTTTGCCAAACCATTATACATTTCACACACTATTTACATTATGTACAATATTGCTTCCAATGTTTTAGTTCCATTTTGAATTTCCCTATAATACATTAAGAATAAATATCATTTTAACCAAGTACAGGAAATTAAAATCACAAAAAATTAAACATAAAAGCATCTACAATAGACAATTATAAACCAACTCAAGCCAATAATTTGTATTATTTCTACATTTTCTATCTAATCCAAGAATGTGTTGGTACACATACAGAATGTCCTGACGGAAAGTGGATAGGAACCGCCAAAATAATATTAAAGATTTGTTCCCAAATTTTTATGCTGTTTATACTTTTCTTATTATTTCTAATTAACAATTTGTGCGCTAATATATGTTTAATCGCTAACAGCCTGAAGTTTTGCCACGACACCTGTGCTGGGTTCAACCAATTTGTGGCTATATATAATTTCATTAGTAAACTAATATTCATAATTACAATCTTTTTTGTTTTGTCCAAATTCTCCGGTGGAATATGTAAAATCAGAAATTCCCAGGAGAGTGTTGAGTTTTGGTAACCCATTTTTTGTAGTTGTAACTTTAAAGAATTCCATAATTTATAAATGCACTTGCAACTCCAGAACATGTGTAACAGGTCTGCTGTCTGATCTACACACTGTGGACATTTAGGTGACTTTTTTAATCAAATTTATGAAGTGTAAGATGGGTATAATATGCATTGTTAAATATCATCAATTGAGTAAAGACCAGTTTTTGAAGTGATACGGATTTTAATGTTAAGTTAAACGCCTCTACTATTTTACTGTCATCTAGGGATGGCAATTTCTCTCTCCAGTATTTGGATAACAGAATATGATTATTATATTTTCTCTCTTTTGCCATTTTATACGCTGAGGATATATATTTTCTATCTTGTTGCAATGCTTCCCACAGATGACCTGAAATAACTAGTTCCTCTTTTTTATTTCAGAACTGGTAAAATAATTTATGGCCAAATCTTTTAACTGCCTCATTATAATTAAATAAGAGATGGGAAGATTCATCTCTTTTAAGATATCATGTACCGCTACTCCTAGGAAGGGGTATAAATCCCTTACAGTTAATTCCTTAATAAATGGATATTTCTTTAAGTCTATCAGTTGATTACCAATAGTTATATTAGGATTTCCATCAAACGGTTGAAACATCATCATATATTTTTAAAGGTTCAAGGAGGCAAACAGAGTTTGAGTCGCCACTGCCCATACCTTGATGTGTTCCATTAACTCATATTTACTCAATGTTTTTATATTCAAAAATGGTACAGCTTTAACATTAATTCTCTTCCCTTTTATATGTTTATAATTTAGCAGTACCCATTTGGGTATCCATTTTCTATTTTCACTATCCAAGTAAGACACCCTTAAATCCTATTGGCCTGAATCACTGTATAATACATCTCAAAATCTGGTAAATCCAACCCCCCCCTCGTTTTAGGAGCCATCAGTTTTTCATAGGATATTCTCGTTTTTCTGGGTTCCCACAGAACTTTCCCCAGTCCTATCTGAAGTTGCTTGAAAAAGGATTTCGTGATTTTAAGTTGTGCTGCTCTAAAAATATATAGCATTCTGGGGAGAACGTTCATTTTTATTATCGCTGCTCTTGCCATCATCGGTAGCTTCAACTTACTCCATCTTTTCAAATCCATTGTTATTCAGTCTCCAGTTGCCTTAATATTGTTGATAAAAAATTCTCTATTTTCAGTTGAAAAGTCAATCCCCAAATATTTTATTCTTTCTTCTGTCCTTATTCGTCCTATCAATGGTAGCATTGAAAAAGGTGTAGGTGTCTTTAGAGGGAATATTTTGTTTTTTTTTTAAATTTAGTTTGTAATTAGCAATTTTCTCAAAGGTTTGTATTAAGATATTCTCAATTTTTTCATACACAACACACTTAAAGGCGCATTCAATCATTGCATATACAACCTGTTACAGGATATATATATATATATATATATATATATATATATATATATATATATATATATATATCATATATATTCAAAATAACGAATGGTATTCTCAAGGTTGTGAAAATACAAATAAAACAACTGAAAAGCAACCAAAAATGGAGAACAGCCATAAAAACACAGTATACTTTTAGCAGTTAAGTGCTTTCGACCTAATCAGTCTTCTTCTGAACTGTCTCAGTCAAAAACACTAATTTCCTAAATACACACCCTTTTATTCACATGATCAATGAAAATACCTTTACAAAAAATGAATGTTGAAATACTGTATAAAAATTATTCTATATAAAACTATAATAGAATTATCAGTAATTACATCTACCTATCTACATATGTTCAACATTAGATTCCTATTAGTAATTAATATTATTGTTCAGTCCTGGTGAAGTGTATGTATTAAATATTATCTGCCACTTTAACTCCTTATATTCCAACTCTTCCTCCTTATCATCAATAAAATCACCAGGAACATAATCAATAATATGAAACAAAAATTTCTTGAAATTACTAAATTCAGTAGAATGTTTTCCTATGACATTGTCCATATGTTTTGTCTTGACAGCATACAGATTTTCATAAACCCATTTTTAAAACTCACAGCTGATTTTTCCCATGTAAAATCACTCACAGGTGGAGCATTTACCTAAATAAACTACATATTTAGATGTACAAGTGAAAAATCCAGGAGCACTGTGTACTCTGTCTGTTCTGCTGTTTATAAAGTATGGACTCTCTGACATGTACCTACTCAAAGAACAATTGTAACATTTAAAGGTGCCCCTTCTTTTAGCAACATTCACTAGATGTTTCTTCTCAGTCTCTTAGCATTCTTTTTAATGTCGAATGTAAGCCAGTTAAATGTGTAAAGACTACCTTTATGTCCACTTCCTTTGCTAATACTGGCCACTAAACAAATTTTAAGCAATTTTAATCATTCGAATGTGCTCTCATTTTAAGGAATTCATATTTATATTAAACACGGGTCTATATTATAAGAACAATGTTTTACAACTTTGAACACCATATGAGCGACAACATATGAGCAAAGTTGTAAAACATCGAAACCAAAATAAAAAATGTAAAAATAAAAGAAAAACCTACCTGATCGCACTGAGCAGTGGGGCAAGCCACCCTGCACCCCCACCCCCGCTACTTAAATATGCCAACCCCGAAATCGCACTACATTGAAGTAAAGGGAAGAATTCCCTACGGTGATCTCCATTCACACTTGTGAGGTTTTAAATATTCGACCATTTGGTGTCGCCCATATGGTGTTCGAATATTTAAAACTTCATTCTTGTAATGTAGACCCTTAAACACCTGTGGTGAGTTTTTATTCTTTGTAGCACCCTGGTGGATATTTTATCTATATCTGCTTGTTTATTAGTTAGATCTTACTGAGACAATGCAATTTTCTCAGGTAATTTAAAGTGATATATATATAATGACTATAAGGATGTCTGACCATTCACTAGATAACACTTCTTCTCTAAGGAAGTGACATGCTAGGGGTACGGGAATGTGCAAAGAAACAGGTCAGACACTGGATAAGAACACATAATAACAATAAGTGAATAGCAAAAAAGAGTGGGAGGAGCTTGTATAAGCTAATGATATAACAAGTAGAAATTACCTGCATAAATATAGAAAAGTATTAATAATAAAGTAGGTCAGTAAAGCAACTTGCACAGAAAACAGTAATATAAAATATGATCATATAAACTTTATGCAACAGGGTGTAATAGCAATTTAATATTGTGTATCAGAATAGTACAAAAGTAATAAAAATAAGACGGAAAGATCAGGAGTTAAAGTGTCAAATGAAAAACAATAGGACAAAAGAATTATACATTAGTACTGTAAACATTGTGTGAACTGTATACACACACACACACACAAACACACATATATATATATATATATATATATATATATATATATATTTTTTTTTTTTGTATCAACTGATCTGCTATATTCACTGATGGGGCTGCAAAAGGCATCTGTGCTCATGATAATAGCTGGATTCATCAAAAATCCCCTTAGCTATGTCTGGGTAACTGCAATGGCAAATTCCAGATGAGAGATATAACTTGTCTTGACACTTGGCAACCTCAGAGTTAGATATACAGAAGGTCCCTTGCCCACATAGCTACCCTTATCCAAAGAATCAGGTTTCTAGTATGTACTGACAGTATACAGACGGAAGAACAGAATGATTTTGAAACAGATTTCACAACTTTGAATGTAGTGCATGGGGTGTATTGAGAGTGATTCCCTTTACTTCTACTAATTATCTGGTGATATGCCGAGAGAGGGAATAGTCTGTATTTGTGTTGACAAAAAGGGAGAAGAGTGAATGTCAGTTACTCTGAATACTGTCAGCAATTCTGTATGGGAGGAAGACAGGGGTTGCTCACACTTGCACTGGTTTGCTATTGTAATGCAGATGGTTACAGAGACTGAATACTGAGGGTCAGTGGATGATATTAGTGATAAGGCTGTGGGTGTAAATTACAACACAGGAGCACAAAGAGCTGACTGTAAATTCAGGCAGGTGCCTGCCTGCTTCTGTTTTGTCTGTAAAAATGTTGGACTAAGGATGGAGTCACTCATAGTCAGCATGCTGGGAACAGAACTAAGCAGATGTTGCTAAGCAACAACATGATGTACAGATTAGTAATACTGTTTTAGCTGAATATGGAAAAAGCACACTGGATTCTTTATAATTTAAGAAATGTTGTGCGTTTTATGTTTGCCATCAACTGGGTCTTACCCAGTAGCCTCCTCTCCTTTGCTCAATTTACCCATTTTCTCTTCACTCAGGGATGATAGCTATACACTTTCCAGCTCAGGTGATAGCCTTACTGCTTATTCCTTCCCTGAATGAACAGCCTAGTGATCCTATTCATTCCCCAGAGAGGTGACAGCCAGGTGGTAGGGAGTGGGTCAGGCTTGTATAGCCAGTGAACTCCCCTCACCTTGGAGCTCATAATCAACTGATGCCTCACTAGAGTGCCACTAATGCTGCCAACCATGACGGGCCTGCATGCTTCTGTGGGCGTGTTTATCCCTGGCCCTAGATAACGTGCCATGTGGGATCAAACTCCACAGGTGCTACACCCACTCTCCCTATAGGTGGCACACAAGTACTGAGCAAGAACCACCTCTCTCACCCCAGGATGGGTGAGCCAACAGCAGCTGCTCACCCCCCTCCTTCACAGTCTACTGCCTCCAGTGCCTCCACTGCCCCCACTGCCCATATCTTTAACTAAATACAGTAAGTCTGGGTTCCAGTCAGGGCATCACCTCTGTACCACAGGACTGGGGTAGTGAGATTTTTTTTTAAGTTACCAGCATGTATAGTTCTCTCTGTAAGAATGTCTGATGAACATTTTAAGAAGATGCAGTATTGTTACAGGAACTAGAGAATTTTGCCCTAGGACATGTGCATAGTGTGTGAATTGACAACATACCTCCATGGATTTCTCCATTTTTAGGTATTAGAGCACAAATTCAGTTATGTCTATGGATGTGGAAAAAGTTACACAAAACAGCTTTGGCATTCAGAGCATTTTTGAAGAGAAGACTGAAAGATTATGGGATTATTATTACTTTTTTTTTGCTAATCATGAAATTAGTATCCAAAGTGACATAATTAATTTCAGGACTGATAATATTAAGCTATCTTCTTTAACTTTAAGTATATCTTTAACTCCTTACTTAGTATGTGTGAATGCCACACTTTTAGCAGCCTACTGACATGTTAGCATTCCTGACCATTTGTTTTTTTTTTTAAAATCAAGTTTAAAAATGAAAGGCAAACAAATACAAATATACTAAGAAGAGTAATTCCCATCTAAAAAAGAACAAACAGTAATGGTTTTACAGTAATAGTTTTTCAGTAGTAGTTGTTCTTTACAATTGTGGCCAAGATATCAAGGAGCCTCAGTCCTCACCACTGGCAACAGTGAGGGAGTACACAGTGGAAGGATGACAAGCACATGGACAGTAAAGTACAATTTCCCTTAAGAGCACACAGAGATAACAGTCAGTCTGGGGGCTGGTGGCTCCCTCTTTCTCCAGATCCCCAATAAGACTCTCACTGGCACAGCTATAGAGTTGAGTCCTTAGTCAGGGTTCCAAGCCAAGTCCTCCCAACACTCTCTCTGTCCAACCAGTCCTTCGTGTCCATGACCAAGTAGCTCACACACACACACACACACTTTGAGATTCCATTTATATACAAACACACACCTGGAAAAGGCTGGCATAGGTTTACTAGCTATGCCCCCTTCTGCCCAGACAATAAGGTAGTTATCATTGCCACCAGAACCCCTTATCAGCTACTTTAAGGCCCTTCCCAAAGGGTGACCAATCCTACTGTGTAATGTTACTATTATCCAAATGGTAAGTGTGACCAAGAGCAAGGCTATTTAGGAGTGGCCTGTACAGTGTCACCAAATACATATGCAAGTATTCTAAGAGCTTAAATATCTCTAAACAAACCAGCCACAAAGATGGGTTTAAATATATTTAATAATACATAATAAAAGAACAAGAGAATACTCAAGCAACAGAGTAACTACAGAGTTCAGAATCACAGGAACTATTTGAAAAAAACATTGCAGGACAGTCTCAAATAAATACAAAAAACATCTAAACTAATCTTTACTATATTCCTGTCTAGATCTAAAATATACTATCCAAAAAATAAAAATAAAAGCAGGCAGAGGCAAGGCTCCAGTTTCTTCAGCTGATTTATTACAAGACACACAAGCGCTTTCACCACAAGGTTTCTTCAGGTGTATAAAAAGCAGCACTCAACACACCCATTCTTATACTAAGCATTAGCTAGTCACATGATTAAAAGAGAAAACTCTTAAAGGCACAAAGAACAATTGTATTCAGCCCACAGTAAAATGCATAGTAAAATATATAAAAAACTTCATTGCAAAAACCACATTTCATAAAAGCAATATCACAAAAAATACATATTACAAATACACATAAACCACATAAATGTAACAGATTCTACCTACGTAATGGTCTATTTTTCAGGATGGGTTTCAATGGTACATGGTCATTAAGACCATGTCCTGTGTTAGCCAGGGGCGGCTCGTGGCATAGGGCTGCCGGACTGCAGCCCCCTCAAAAATAAAAAAAGAAAGAAAAAAAAATGAAAAATAAAAAAAAATATTTTTTTAAAATTCGCGGGGGACACAAGGAGACATCTGTGCACTTTTACAGTGCACAGACCCACCAGGATTATGGGACACGTCCGGACTGCAAGAGGAGCAGCAGGGACTCGGGACAGAGCCTTAGGGATCTCGTCGGTGTCGGGAAGGAGCATTGGGATCTCGCGGGTCTTCAGTATTGCGCGGGAAGGATGTATGTACAGACGTTAACTCTGGATGTATTCATTCAGGTAAGGTGCCTTTTAATTTACAATGTTTATTTTTATTGAGTTTGTGCTTTTTAATTTACAATGTTTATTTGCTTTACTGGAGTTTGTGCATGTGTGTGTGTGTGTGTGTGTGTAAATGCCCCAGGTGCTTATGGTGGTGTGGTAGGGAATGCCTCAGGCTTGAACCCTGTACCCTGTATGCAGGTGTTAAAGACTTGAGTTCCCTACCCACCACCATTTGTAAAAAAATTTCAGATTTTTACCTCATATTCGATCTGATCTGTTCCTCATAATATCTGTGGTTTGTAAATGTTGCAATGCTTGATATTTGATGGTGTAGTAGTAGCATTGTTGCCTCACAGCTGCAGGTTCTTGGGTTTGATTCTTGGCTGGGGTTCCTTCTTTGTGGGGTCTGTATTTTCTCCCTGTGTTTGTGTGGGTTTGCTTTTGTGCCTTCCCATGTTACAAAGACATGTCTGCATTATTTCTTCCTGGGCCTCTGCTGAAAATTGTTTATTTGTTCCAAGTCAGACTGTCCTGATTAAAAAATGTTAAATAAAATTCACAGGCATTTGAATTTCAGACTTAAGGGTTTCTGAATGTTTAATTCCTTGCGTATTTGATGGTGCAGTGGTAGTATTGTTGCCTCACAGCTATAGGTTTTCTGGTTTGATTCTTGGTTGGGGTGGCTTCTGTGTGGAGTCTGCATCTCCTCCATGTGTTTGTGTGGATTTGCTCTGGTGCCCTGCCATTTTACAAAGACGTGTCTGCAGTTTTAATCCCTGCTGAAAATTGGTTTTGTTCTGTCCGCAGTAAAATTGACAGGCATTTGAATTTCAGACTTCAGGTTTCTGAATGTTTAATTCCTTGTATAATTGATGGTGCGGTGGTAGTATTGTTGCCTCACAGCTATAGGTTTTCTGGTTTGATTCTTGGTTGGGGTGGCTTCTGTTTGGAGTCTGCATCTCCTGCCTGTGTTTGTGTGGATTTGCTCTGGTGCCCTGCCATTTTACAAAGATGTGTCTGCAGTTTTAATCCCTGCGTCTGCTGAAAATTGTTTTTGTTCTGTCCGCAGTAAAATTGACAGGCATTTGAATTTCAGACTTCAGGTTTCTGAATGTTTAATTCCTTGTATAATTGATGGTGCAGTGATAGTATTGTTACCTCACAACTATAGGTTTTCTGGTTTGATTCTTGGTTGGGGTGGCTTCTGTCTGCATCTCCTCCCTGTATTTGTGTGGATTTGCTCTGGTGCCCTGCCATTTTACAAAGACGTGTCTGCAGTATTAATCCCTGCATCTCTGCTGAAAATTGTTTTTGTTCTGTCCGCAGTAAAATTGACAGGCATTTGAATTTCAGACTTCAGGTTTCTGAATGTTTAATTCCTTGCAGATTTGATGGTGCAGTGGTAGTATTGTTGCCTCACAGCTATAGGTTTTCTGGTTTGATTCTTGGTTGGGGTGGCTTCTGTGTGGAGTCTGCATCTCCTCTCTGTGTTTGTGTGGATTTGCTCTGATGCCCTGCCATTTTACAAAGACGTGTCTGCAGTATTAATCCCTGCGTCTCTGCTGAAAATTGTTTTTGTTCTGTCCGCAGTAAAATTGACCGGCATTTGAATTTCAAACTTCATGTTCTTCAGAATACATAGTAGCACAACCTTTTTTCTAGCAATTTTCTAAGTTTATAAGATGAATATTTTAAATTTGTCCCTATTTTTGGGACTGTATTCCCCCATTATTGGCTTCGTCCAGGTTTTTGTGCTAAGGTTGACAGCTATGGCAAGAACTGAATTCACTGAATATGGACTGTAGAATTGTGCATATTTACTGATAAAGGTGCACTGTAGAATTGTGCATATTTACTGATAATGGTGGACTGTAGAATTGTGCATATTTACCAATAATGGTGGACTGTGGAATTGTGCATATTTACTAATAATGGTGGACTGTAGAATTGTGTATATTTACTAATAATGGTGGACTGTGGAAGTCTGAGTAGACTTTTTTTATGAAAAATGTTCTCAACTGGGCAGTTTTGCCATTATGGGTGCATATGTTTTGTTTCATTGCTTACTGGAAAAATGTTCAAAACAAATTTAAAACACCCTCTAACAAGTGTACTGTATTGTACAAGGAATATAATTTTAGTACAATGAGGAAGGTGTATCAAAGAGCACATGTATGTTTCATATGCAAGGGGCCTATGATTAGAAAACAGCCCAAAATTAATCTTTATCTGCCACTGGCAAAATGTATTTTCTTTGAATGTGGGTTTCAATGCTGTTTCAATGAATGTGAGTTTCAAGGGCAGAGAAGTTTTAATGCTAAGTTTTCATTGTGAGACTGCATTGCTTTGTTTAACAGATGACTTAATGTTTGTGCTGTAAAATACAAAATAAAACTTTCAAATGAAGTCCAACATCATTGAAGTAAAGCAGTATGCACATTAGTGTTTATGGTAAATGGAGTGAAATAGCCAAGTAATGTTTCATTGGAATGGCTGCAGAGGCTCCATTCAACCATTATTTTGTCAGGGGAAGGGCAGCAAACTCAGACAGGCCCAGCTGAACTATACCTCCCAACTGTCCAGATTTTCAAAGAATGAATAGATTTTTGCTTATTATTTTTGGTTTGTTGTTCATAAAATTTGTAGTTTTAATTCCTAAATGATTTGCCAGAAGTCACTAAATAATAAGTTTCAGACTTCATAACCTTCATAAAAATGCATGTTAAAGTAAGAGCCGTTCTATCAACTGTCTCAATTTATACAAGAGCAATTTTAGTACTGTTTATATGTGCCCCAATATATTTGGCCTTGTTCAGATTTACTGCATTAACAGGTTGAGAGGTACATGCAAATAAATTGCTTTATAGAATTAGGCATAGCCAACCTCTCAACTGTCCCCAATTTTTGGCTCAAAATGTTGCTCTTCCCCTAATAATCCCTCCAAAATAGCAATTTTGGAAGAAAACATGGAGGGTTTACAATTAAGAAATAACTGTAATAATCAAAGTTATAGATTACTTGAAATGCATGTAGATTCTTTTATTTTGTCAGCTGCTCAAGGTAGCAGTACTAATATTAAAGTGTCCCTTCTTTGACAGGTAGAAGCTGTATTGTGTGTCTATTTTATATTTTTGCATCACATTTTTGGTCCATTTTTCATAAAATTGTGTTTTTGGCAAATTAGTGACAAATCACTAAAGACTGAAGTTAGAAAATGACAGACATTTGAGTTTCAGATTTTATACCCTTCAGAAAATTCATACTAATGCAAGACCTATTCTATTATCTTTCTAAGTTTATTAGAGCAATATTTAAAAATTGTCCTTATTGTTGTGCCTTTGTCCCACTTCTGTGTATGGCTTTGTCCAGATTTCTTGCTCTTGAAGTTGAGAGGTATGACAAATGTGTCAGGGCCATCACAGTCAGCCAGAGAGATTTCAAATTGTGACATGCTTGTTGCACCCCACTCCCCATGTAGTGACTCTGGATGTGTCCAAGCAAGGCAAGGAGTAGTTGTATCTACCTTGGATGGGGAGGACACACTGCATAAGTACTACAGTGGCTTTTCATCTGTCCTTGATTTTGCAGAATGGTCTGGTTTCTGTCATATTTTTGTACTGTTGATTTATGCTTATTACTCAAAGTGCCTGTTGCTCTGTGTTTAAGTAGCAATGCTTTAATGACCATAAGGTAAGCTTGTCTGACATCGTAAGATGCAAGTAAGCTTTAATAAGCATACTGTTAAAGAATTGCCAACATTGAAAGCCTTTCTGTTGTTGCCATGCAGAGAATACTTGACTAGATAATGTATAAGCCTTGGGTATTAAAGGACAGGATTCCATTATTTTAAAAAGATAGATTTTTAGCTATATAGTTTATGTACAGTATTTTGTTTTCAAAGATGATGCATGGTCTGTGATGTTTGTCAACGTATTAAATGTTTCAAACTTATTTTTGGATGTTAGTAGTGGTTTAAAGAAATTCTGACTCTGACTCCTTTCTCCTATTAACTACAATGTGAATCAGTAAAAATGTTGCCTACAGATAATATAGTGTAACTCTTGACATGCATAATGGGAGGAAGAATCTTTGAAGTGAGGGTACAGGGCTGTCTCCACACAAGATTGTCCACTAGATAAGACCAGTGGCTGAAGGGAGAATGGATGATTTGCTACTGATAGAGGGCATGAAGAGATGGCACTTTTGCCACAGTTTCTTAAGACAAGCACAAATGACACAGGCAATGAGTGCAATAAAGACAGGTACATAAGGCTGCTCTGAAGGAGGTAGGCCTGAAAAAGAAAAATGAAAAAAAAAATCAATTATTATATATTTATGTTTTTGCTAGTGCCTCTCGGCTTTCACCTTTCAACCTTCCAGCATTAACATACCAGATGAGGGACCATCCATCAAAATAAGCTATAAGTAAGTGGGGCTCAGGTGAATGACAAAGAGAATGAGCAGATCGTTAAAGGTGTGAGTAGATAATGGAACATGACACTAAGCAGGGACCAAACAATGAAACAAAGCAATTCCCAAAAATGGATAAAGTGCTGCTTCTTACGTCTTAAGCACATTCCTTATATGGAACTACAGGACTTGAGTATTGTGGTCGTTTGGATTTTTTAACCCAAATACATAACAAAAAGCAGCAGAACAACTTAATATGATTTATAACTCGGTGTGTTTGTGTTCTAGTACAGATATAAAAACGTATGTGTCAGATGCATAATATGCTCATGGTATGAAGGCATGAAAATGTACCCAAAGAGCAATCCAGTTTTCTGTACCAGTCATTTTAAAGAAAGTAATAAAGTTGATCTGGACTCCAACATTGGTAATTATTATTTTCATTTGAACAATATCTCATTTAAATCTTATTTCTTACGCCTTTATCTATGCAGCCTTGCCTTTTGTATTCATGCACTGCCACTTGGACAAACTACTGCAATAATCTTCTGAGTACTTTATTTCCAAGCCATGAAGAAAACAGTGTGGAGAATTACAGCATGCAATAAATGAAACACCTACCTTTCAGAAAACCTATTTGTCAAATCCCTGCACTGACTTCCTGTCTAATTATCTGTATGTCAATATAACCTTCGTGCTGGTGTCCAGACCTCTGCAAGGAATAATTCTGCAATACACATTCTGATTTATGGGCAACCATTAGCCATCTGTGCATATTACATTCCTCTTGCAGAGACTAATAAATTGTATCAGCTATTGGTCTTTATTTTACTGGTGCTTTCTCTTTCTGTTTCTTGCATAAAAACTCAAACATTTTATTATATTAATGTCTGCCTTTTCCATATAAATCTAAATTCTGGATTTCCTGTTATAAAATTTATATAACAGTATACTACAATATTACAAATGTTCTACAACTTCTGCAATAATTTCTTTTGGAAATCATGCTTCGAGTCAGGCAGCACTTTTTAGTGCATGTAAGCAGAAAATAAACATTTAGGTTACTGCAAAGCTATCAGAACCCCCACCGCAAATATGCACTTAGACAGAGAAACATTTATAGTGAATCATGAAAGTTAAAGAATCTTTATGACAAAAGTAAAGTAAAACTGTTGGTTCAAACACCACAGTTCCGCATAAGCCATTGCAAGAAAAGCATAATAATCCAAGTTCCGCTTTCATGCAATGCAATCGTGTCACGTGACCAGCAGTGCTCTTCGTCATATAAAGCTGTGAGACATGGAATACCTGTACACTCAACTAATTCATTGGGTCTTTTCAAATTACAAGTTTTATTTATGGTTCTTCCACTATCATCAGCTTTCGATACATAACTTACCCTACAGCAACTACTACTTTGAAATGTCACTGCTCTGTAACTTATCAGCACACAGAAAAAATGATTATAAGGACTGCTACAGAAAATGTTGTCAGTTCTCAGGAATGTTTGTGCCTTTTGGCTTTTCCCGGTTAAGGGTCACCACAGCAGAACTCCGGTCCGCTAATGATTGGCAGTTGATTTTTACGTACCGGCTTGCCAGGCCTGACGCACAACCTTCAACAAAGATACGCCCATTCACGCATGTCTCCATGCAGAAGACGCTCTAATATTTATTAATAATCCAGTCACATATCGTTTCCTTACAGCATGTAATAACAATATCAGATAAGGATAAAGAGAGAGAGAGAATGTGTGCTTTATATTCAGTTTTTTTGTAAGCCGAGGCCAGTTTATCACTTTACAGTACGCCATTACTGATTTATATAAAATGCATCAGCATATATAAATAAAATGCATCAGCAGCTTGGTGATGAAGTACATGAAGCCAACAGGAAAACCCTAATTGTAAACAGCATTTCAAAATAAAGCGCCAGACAAGGACGTCATGAATAAGTAATGAGTGACTGTAGAGCTGTACCAGTCTATGGGTAGCACAGAACATCCCTCCTCTGGTCTGCGGGTCATTGCTCTCATTAACGTAGTATTGCTCTTCGTGTTCAGCCAGTAATGCTGGTCATGGAACAGCTTGGCATATTGTTAGATGTGTGCAAGGTAGAATTAATTAAACAAGTTGTGACATTTTCTATGAAAGAAAGAATAGTTGTGTAAAATCTTACCATAACCATAGATGTCCTTCTCTTCTATATGCTGCAATATCCATGATATGAGGGAGCCCGCCTCCAGCTGACTGGCACATCCGGCTGTTATACCAAAGTTAAAATGCTACTGCATAGGTATATATGATGGCCCGCATCGCACAGCTTACGTCGGCTATAAATGGACGTCAAGTATAAAGCGGATGTCAGCACGCACCTACCTCAGCACTGAATGCTGCCAAGAACCAGCCTGAAGGGAGTGAGTACCCAAGAGTCAGGCAAGTATCAGGGGGAAGGCAGGAGGGGAAACTGTACTGCAGCATATAGGAAAGAAGGACATCTATGATTATGGTAAGATTTTACACAACTATTCTATGTCCTTCTATTCATATGCTGTAGTATCCATAACATGAGGGAAAATGCCAAAGCTCAAGCATAAGAAGGATTGGGAGGAGGAGCAGAGACATTTTCCACAAATCCAATCGAATAGCCATGGCAAATCCTGCTCTGGACCTGGAGATAATATCTAATTTGTAGTGTTTGGTGAAAGTGTGAACAGATTACCATGTAGCTGCCTCAAAAATGGAAGCTGTATCCAAACCTTTAAAGAAGGTCCCAGAAGAAGACACAGCTCTAGTAGAATGTGCCTTAACTGGAGAAGGAAGATGCTTCCCATTTGCAGTGTAACAGAAGGAAATGGCTTTTTAAATCCAGGAGATAATAGTTTGCTTGGAAACAGGATGTCCCAGTGCTCTTGGGTGATAGGAAATAAAAAGCCTATCAGACTGGACTTGGGCTTTGCCAAGTAGTATCTGAGCTGTCTGTGCACATCTAAAGTGTGAAGGATCATTTCACTATGGGATTGTGGAGATGGGAAGAAGGCAGAGAGATTGATGTCCTGATTCATTGGAAGCTCATTCACTACCTTGGGCATGAAGGATGGGTTGGTACATACGGATACCCTGTCCCAATGGAAAACTGTAAAAGGAGATGATGCCATGAGGTCTTGCAGTTCAGAAACCCATCTGGCTGAGGTAATAGCCACCAGGAGAACCGTTTTCCATGTGCAATGTTGTAGAGAAGAGGCCTTGGCTGGCTCAAAAGGAGCTTAGGTAAGTTTTTCCAACACAAAGTTGAGATCCCATGGGGAAGGAATTGGTCTCCTTGGTCATCTGATGTGCAGAACTTCTATCAGGAACAACTTGACTTCCAACCTGGATGCTAAAGGAGGAGTCAAAGGTACAAGCCACTTTTCATTAGTTCACACGGGTAACACAGGGCCACTGGCAGCTCCGCAGACAGTGGTTGTAAGTTGTTTTTTAGAAACCAGACAGAAAACCTCTTCCACTTGGAAAGATAGGATTTTCTGGTAGCAGGTTTTCTGGCCTCCTGCAGAACCTGTAGCATATCCTCAGTGTAAAGGTGTCTAAATGGAATCAAAGCCCTATCACCCACACAGTTAGGTTTATGGTGGACATTTGAGGATGTATTAGAGTTCCCTTGTCCTGTGTGAGTAGGTCCATCCTGAGGGGTAACTTGTGGTGATTGCCCTTGGCTAGGTGATGAAGAAGGGGGGGACCAATGGTGTCTTGGGCAAACGGGGGTCACCAGCAAGATTTTTGGTTATTCTTTCTGAATTTTCAGCAGCACTTTCTGAATAAGAGGGAAGGGGAGAATGCATACACAAACATCCCCTTCCAGGGAACGGAAAGAGCATCCACCTTCCATGCCCTGGGGAGTGAATCCTGGTACAATATTTGGGAAGCTGTCTGTTCATGGGGGAGGCAAACAGATCTACCTGCGGAGAACCCCATCCATGGAGGAGGTCCAGGAACACATCCCTGTTTAACATCCACTCATGGGATTGAGTCATGGGCCTGCTTAGTGAATTTGCCATCACATTCTGAATTGACGGGATGTAAACTGCTTGTAGAGAGATGTGACTCTGTTGAGCAATCTCCCAGGCATACACAGCCAATCTTCAAAAGATGTAGGACTTTGTCCCTCCCTGTTTGTTGATGTACAAGAGGACTGTGGTGTTGTTTGTGAACCATTGCAGCACTCCTGGTAGGATTCTGGGCTTGAAAATTTTTAGAGCAAAGATCAAATCCCTCATTTCTTGGATGTTGATATGCTGACTTGACTGAGGGGGTCCAGATGTCTCTCACCCTCCAATTCCTTAAGGTTGCACCCCAGCCCGTGTCTGATGCATCTGTGTACAGATCCTGATTGGGGGGAAGAGGTTGGAGGGGAAGGTCTGGATTTTTTGTAAGCTGTGAAATCCACCACTTTAGTTCTTTTGTTAAGCAGGGCAAGAGTGGAACCAAGGGTACCATGGGAATAGTGGAAGCAATGAACCCCGGGAGTCATAGGAATTCTCTGTCAGTCAGGGACTGTAGTGGAATTAGTTCCTGAAAGTAAGTGGTGAGAGACAGGATTTTTTCTGGAGGTAGGCAGGCCATCATTTGGAACATGAGAATTCTGCAGCCCAGGAATACATGGTCCTGGGAAGGGGTCAGAGTAGATTTCTGAAGGTTTATGGTAAACCCCAGACCCCTCAGAAGAGACATGGTTTAGTCCAAGAGCTCCTCCACCAACATCAAGGATGAAGCCTGGATGAGGAGGTCATCCAGTTTAGGGAATATCTCTATACCCTGCATTCTGCATAAGGCTATGACTGGGGCCAAACAGTTTATGAATACTGTGGGGACTGTAGAAACATCAAATTGCAAAGCACAGAACTGAAAGTGAGAAGAATCCACAGAGAACTGCAGAAATTTCCTGAAATGTGGATGGATAGGAATGTAAAGGTAGGCATCTTTTATGTCCAATGACACCATGTATGCCTGAGGGAGAATTAGGGGAAGGAGTGTAGAAAGAGTCAGCATGCGAAAGGAAGAGACCTTGAGAAGGATGATTAGATGAGATAAATCTAAGAAAGGCCACCAGGGGCCTTCTTTCCTGGGGACTAGAAACATCCTGGAGTAGAACCCTTTTCCCCTTTGATTTGGAGCAACCTCTTGGATGGTACCCTGGGATAGCAAGAACATGCAGGACATCGGGAAAGAAAGCCATTTGGTCCAGAGGCAGTTGTGGGATGCCTCTGAAGGTTGGCCTGGATTCCCACACCATGAAATAGCCTTGTTCGATAATGGTAAGGACCCAAGAGTTCTGGGTTATCTGTTTACAAGCTGGGAGGGACAGGGATAGGTGAAGAGAGAGAGGGGTAGAGGGGTTTAGGGCCTGGCAGTCACAGGCTACCAGGTTTTGCCTGAAAGGCTGCTTTTGAGAATGCGTGAAAGGGGAGGATCTAGGGGTGATTACTTCCTAGTATCCCTTTTCCCCTTGGGAGTGTGATACCTAGAGGCCTTTCTTACAAAGGTGGTCCTAGCTGGATAATTTCTCTGGAAGTGGCGAACACAAGAAACACAAATGTGCCCAAGATCTTGTAGCTTCTTCCCTTTTTCCTGAAGGAAAGAGCTCTGCAACTGCAGAACCAAATAAGATCGTGTTGTCTAAAGGTGCATCCATGAGCTTGGCTTTAATATCATCTAGCAAAGTCTGTAACCTAAGCCATGAACACCTCCTTAAGACAGAGCCTGATGCTGCTGCTCTGGCTGAGGCCTCCACAGCATTGTAACTACATTTTATTGAGTGCCTAGTAACCTGGCTGTGGGATTTAAAAAAGGGGTATCTGGTAGTTCTGAAATGAGTTTCATAACATCTTCCATAAGAGCCAGGGAATATTTAGCCATATGGGTTTGGTAATTCATGGCTCTGGAAGACAGAGTGGCAGACGTACACATTTTTTTACCCAACCTCTCCATAATTTTACTCTCTTATCAGAGGGAACCAAGGAGGTGGAGAGTACCAGCTTGGAAGTTTTATCTGTAGCTACAGAAATGGTAGAGGGGTCAGCTGATGGAGCCTTAAAAAGGAACTTAGCATCCTCAGGCACTTTGTAGAATATATCAGGGTGTTTAGTGGCTGGAGGTTGGGAGTCTGGGGAGTTGGAAGCAGCAGAAAAGGCATCCAAAAAGGCAGGCAGGACAGGGAGGATGGCAGAAGGGTTAGGGGACTCCATTTGCAAGAGTTCATAATACCTCTTCTGGGTCTCAGAGACCTGACAGCAGTCCCAGTTGAAAAATCCTTCATCTGCAAAATCGTCTCCCCAAATGTAATGTCCTCCCCAGAAGAATCTGTGCCATTAGCCTCCTCCTCTGGGGAAGCATACCCCAGAGAATAAGCAATCTGTGAGGAGCAAGTTAATGACTCATCTCAGGAGTCTTCCTCCTCAAAGGAAACTTCTCCCATAAGCCTTTTCCCAGGAGTGGATGGAGGTAGGGCCTGTACAGGAGCTGGAGGTTGGTGTAAGGCCATAAAGGCTTTAAAGAGGCCTTGAGGGGTTTGGTCAGAGGGCATAGCCTGCTGGCCAGAAGAAATATGTTTTGTTTTTTGTTTTTTTCTTCTTAGGGCCCTCTGACAAATGGTAAACAGTAGGAGGGCCAGATGTTGGATGACATTCCATGATGTTCGAAAGAGCGTCTTCTTGAACCACAATCTGAGTAACCTCATGTGGACCTTTGGAAATAATAAGTCATGGTCCCCCCCATGACCAGTTCGGAAGCCTGCGAGTCCCTCTGGGATTTGCTAACAGACTCCTTAATGGCTTTCCCAAGGTACCCGTCAATAGAGATTCTGTAGTTTTCGATGTGGCCTCCGGGCCTTTATCGGCCTCGGGAGGAATGCCCGGAATAAAGGGAGCAGCACTAGGGTCAGGTTGAGGCTTCTTGGCCTTCTTGGGTTGCGGCTCTTCCGAAGGTCCCAATGTCAGGTCCATATCCCACTTAGGTGCTTAAGTAATTGGTATTCCAAGTACAGCCTAAGGGAAGAGAGATGTATCCTAAGGGTTTTAGGAATGAAGGCCTTGTAAATATTACAAGAGCTCATGGGCATCTTTATGTGGAATCTGCCTTCCACACTGACACTTGCCCTTCCTAGCTGACATTAACTCACAAGAAACAACACAATAGCAATTTAGATAACAAAAAACCCCTATGGGTACTTATCTGAAATACTAGTTAAGCACAAAGGCGACTTTCCAAAGTGAGCGACAACCAGAGATGGCATTCAAACAGGGGGCAGAAAAGTTCCGAGGTAGGTATTTTCTGACATCCGCTTTATACCCGATGTCCATTTATGGCTGACATATGCTGTGTGATGTGGGCCATCATATGCACCTTTGCAGTAGCATTTTAATTTTGGTATAACAGCTGGACATACAAGTCAGCCAGAGGCTGACTCCCTCATGTTATGGATACTGCAGCACATGAATAGAAGGACATCTATGCTTTGTTTCATGAGCTGCATGTACATGTTATTTTGTGCTCTCAGAGTGCAATGCAAAGGATAAATGTAGTTTGTAGAGACAGACATACTTGTCTGTGATTGCCTGCTTGGAGGATGGGTGAGCTGGAAATCACTCAACAGTTCAATCAAGTTGGGTCAATGAAAGGGAGGGGAAATGATTATGGGAAGAGGACGTTAGAAATAGGTAAGGAAGCCAGTAAGAGGAAGTGAGAAGGCAGATGGAAGTGTGTGGATTTAGGGGAGGGTTAGGTATATAAGGTTAGGTTAACAATGTCATCAGCCTCTTTGGCACTTATTTTAGGAGCTCACACAGCACCTGTGTCAGTGTCCTTAGCGACCAGTAGGTGTGTTGATCAGCGATTGAGTTGGGATTATAAGGGTAAGTGAGGTACATTTTATTCATTGGGATATGTATTTAGTCTGTATGGGAGGTTTTAGCATTAATTAAAAAAATGAAGAGGAAGAATTATGGATATTGGTATGAGTTGGTAGGGTTTGGTGAGGGGGCAGGAAACTTTGGGGAATTATAGGACAAGGCAGTGGCAATAAAGCAAAAAAAAGTTAACAAAGTAATATGTATGAATACTAGGGTAGACTCTGTGATGCTGTGGTTAGTGTTGTCACCTCACAGCAAGAGGTTCTCCGGTATGATTCTCAGCTGGGGTGCCTTCTGTATGATGTCTGCATGCCCTCGCTGTGGTCACATGGGTTTCCTCCAGGTGTTCCAATTTCCTCCCACATTCCATAGACATGCAGTAGGTGGATTGGATACTCTAAATTGATCATAGGTGAGTGTGTGTGCGAGTGAGTGGTGCGAATGAACCACTGCAGCAGGGCTAGCCACCTGGCAGTGTAAACCTTGGCTCAAGATGATTGTCACTGCGGAAGTGACACCTTGACCTCATGTGCAAAATGGGAAAAGGGGTTAAGGAAGGATGGAAGTATGAACACATAGATGAAGAATATATACTGAGTAAAGGGAGCTAGCGAACTAAAACTAGGTGGTGAAAAGGCTGTTAGGTTTAGGGTGGAAGGAAGTCAGTCAATTAAAGATTAAATTCAATTTCTTTCCTGGTTGGTAGGTCACCAGTGAAGTGAAGGGTTCTCTTTAGAACTCGTAGAGTTGGCTTCTCTCTCAAGCAAGGTTTTTTCTCAGCTACCACTAAGGCTCCTTCAAGGCTTGGCAGGCCTTAGGGAGGTCAGGACAGTAGTTTGTGGGTTTGCTCAGTAGTGTAATTATGAGCTGAAGTGGTCCCTGTATAAGGCAGTTGGGTCAGTTTATCCACTGCATCCCGGGCAGAACATTTCATCAGTGGGCTTGCAGTGATGGTTGGAACTGCAAGGCCTTGAGCATTCAGAATCTGAAAGTATTTAGCTTTGGTTTAAGGGGAGGTACTGATGGAGAGCCCTTCCTGTTAAGGAGACTTTTGTGGGTTTGCATGCCCTGTGGTGCATCTTTTTGGTGAAAGGCATGCATTCTGGTTGGCTGTTTGGGGGTTTGGGGGGGCGGTGCTTCATGGCAATATGGCTGCTTTCTGGTAGGCAGTAACAACAGGGCCAGTCAATTGACAATTGGGGTAATGTGGGGATGGTCTTCCAGGGGAAAAGCAGCAGCTGGGTTGATGATAAAAAAAATTAGATGTTTAAATAAAAATAGATGCACTCTACCACTGGGGCACAGTACCATTTAATTATATATTATCAGGGAGGTAGGTATGCAGCTGGTTGTGGGGCATATATAATTAAAAAAGAAAAGCTGTGCACTCCGCAAGGAATTCAAGCAATCAGAACTTTATGCCACTGCAAAGGGTGAAATTTGGGGGAGAGCTTTGGGGAGACTTTGACTCACTGAGGTCCCACATTTTACAGACCATTCCTGTTTTCCCAAATATCCTGCCATGTCCCTTTAAATCAACTTGCTCGGGGAAAACAGCACACAGTACATTAGGTTCCTAAGTGCAGAGGCTGTAACTTCATACATCTTACTGGCACAAAAGCTCCATGTTATTGTCCAGGATTCTGAAGCAAGTATATAAGAAGTTTGGCTGTAGAAGTAGTGTGGAGTAAGGGTGGCTGTCTGTCAGGAATGCCCCTGACAGTCAGGAGATCAGAGTGTCTGCAAGAATCCAGTGTTAGCGAGTACTTTTCAGTTAATTTAAGGCATTCTGAGAGCTGACATATTTCTGAACTATTCTTTTTAAAATGACTGCTGTTTCACAGAGATTTATATCTGTATTTAATTGTCAAAATAAGCTTACTGTGGCTTCGCTGGCACCTTGGTAGATCTGAAAGTTGGCAATAACTAAAGTAATCCTTTTCATGAGGCATATTTAAGGAAGTGCAGAATGTTTAAAATGCCCTTTATATAACTGAAGCAATGGAGCAATCTTACAGTTTCCATTTTATGTTCTCTGTGGTAAAATTATTCACACTTTTGTTTTCAGTACAATTTATATTGCAGACATGAACAAAATCTGGATTCAGGAAACTTGTACACATTTATACTTTTATACATTACAGGAAATGGTGTACAAATATTATTGATTCTATTCCTGTCCTCTTTTCCTCTGTATGGGTTCAGACTCCAATATGTATTATAATATAATATAATATAATATAATATAATATAATATAATATAATATAATATAATATAATATAATATAATATAATATTTTCAACAAGCATAATAGTTGCCAAAATAACAAGGAGTAGTTTGTAGTGTTAATGTGGTCTTATAGATACTGATGGGGCCATGGGTTAAGGATTTAATGCCTGAACTAGCTGTACCGAGCAAGATGAGACTAGATGGGTTAGGACTAGAATGTGGAATGACCGGGTGCTCAGTTTGTCTCTATAATGGCAGTGATTTAAAAGAAGGAACCTCAGTGGGGGTTGCTCAGCTGACTTATTTCCAATACTGGCAAAAGGACAGCAGGCTGCTTGAAGGAAGGGTTTACCTGTTCTAGAGTGCTGCAAAGAGCATGGGGTACTGTTAGTTGAAGACAAGCAGGAAGGACCCTCTGAGGATGGCCTTTTTGTACTGGAAGTGGATGCCAGTTTAGCATTGTTCAACTCATGCAGTAGTAACATATCAAGCCATGGAGCATCCCAGTGTTGGGCATAGCTGGGTGAAGTCCCATACTTCTCAACTGTACAGATTTTTGCAGAATGTCCAGATTTTTGCCTCATACTTTTGGTCTGTTCCTCATAAAAAAATGTTTTTTTTTGACAAATCACTGGAATGATTTAAGTATTAAGGTCACTAAATAATGACATACATTTTGTTTTCAGACTTCATATCCTGTAGAAAAATGCATTGTAACACAAATCCTGTTATTCTAGAAACCTTCTATAAGAGCAGTATTTAAAATGTGTCCCTGTTTTTGGACCTTTGTTCCCTCATTATATCAGGCTTTGTCCATATTTCTTACACTAAGAGGTTGAGAGGTATGGTCAAGGAGGATTTGGGGAGGACCAGGTATCCTCAGAGGATCAGCATCTATATATCTATGCTGCTGACTGATTAGGAATGAGAACATTTTATACAGGTGATGTTTTGAATGTGGTGACTCAGTTGTTGGCCTGCTGAGTGAGGAAGGACATAACTTCCTTGGAGATGATACTTATTTTGGCTGCTATGATAGTCAGGCATGAGGATTTGATGAATGGGAAGGTGTTTTTTCATTTGGATAGTTTGGCTTTAGTGGGATGGTTGCTGAAGCAGTTCTGGGTAGGGTCATACAGGAAATATATATATATATATATATATATATATATAGATAGATAGATAGATAGATAGATATACACTGCAGTGATAAAAACAATTATGTCTTTCAATGGGAGGGTGTGAGTTTCAGAAAAGTCATGGCCAGCTAAGTTAGTTGCTAAGTATTTAGTGTACAGGGGGGAGTGGTTGGGAAGGCAAGGGTGCATCTATTGGTTTTGGTGTTTTGCAAAGCCATTTTCCAGTGTTAAGTGATGTTAGTGAGTACTGATGTCTCATGCGAATGATGGAAGGCTGGATGAGTATGTGGAATTTGTCTGCAGATAATAGGCTTCCTTTGGGGAGTCAGGTGATTCAGTTGTTGCATGGGTTTTTAGGAGGGGCCAGGTAGCTATGACAGGAATGATGTGTAGTCCATACTGTCAGTTGTAAGGCATGAGGGTTTGTGTCAGTAAGTGGTTGATGTATCTGAAATGCAGAGATTTTTGTATTACTGAATCTGTAGGGGTGGGGCTTATCATAGGTAAAACAGATCAGTCTGTAGGGGTGGGGCTTATCATAGGTAAAACAGACCAAGTTAGAAGAGTGCAGTAAGTAGTTTTGTTTATGCATGACCAAGGACAGGATGCTATTCCCTGTTGCATGGGTAGTTGCCTATATTTAAAAACAGCAGAGTAGGTGAAAAAACAGAGTTAATATTCTAAATGTAGCTTGGTAGTTAGTTACAGCAGGTCAGTCTGTCACTTCAATCACGTGGGCCTTGGCCAGCCAGGGTGTTGTTGGGGACAGTTATTAGTTGTGGTAGCCCTACTATAGGATACTACAATTAAGGGGTAATGAATAGGGTGCATTTCGTTTATATCAAAACTTACATCACTGAAGCAAATGTTTTGGAGTGGTTTGATTTGGTAAATGATTTTTCAGAGATTAATTTGTGAGTTTTGCAATTATTTTTAAAGCTGCAGAGATGGTTCACATATTTGGAAACTTTATGGTGACCACAGCAAAATCATTTGAAATTTACATAAAGCAAAGCTGAAACTTTCAGTCTGGGACTCAGTTTGGTACAGGAAGGGTGGAGTACACATGAGTAAGAATGGGCTGGACTGGCTCAATGTCCATTTGTCTTCCTTAAGAAGTATTTACTGCAGCTATATGGGTGGTCTAAGAGACATGCAGTACAAAAGTGGGGGGTTTGGAAAGAAGGAGGGGTCAGGCTGCCTAGTGAGCAGCCTGGTGGGTGTACGACAGTATCTGCCCTTCTGATGTACAAGTGAAGTCCTTTGTTTCTCCTTCCCTCCTTTCCTCCCTTCCTTTCCTTGATAAGTGTAGCCGTAAGCAGTGGGTACGCTGTTCCAGGTGGTCTGGTTGATGGTAGGAGGCAGTATTTTAGCTCTACCAGTGAATTTGGTTTATTTGGGGTGAGCAGTTTTGTAAAACTGTCAGTTCATTTGACTTATGTGGGGTGAGCAGTTTTAATGCTGCCAGTTCATTTGGTTTATTGGGGTAAAAGGTTTAACACTGCCAGGTCATTTAGTTATTTTGACTGACATGAATTTCAAACATCTTGACTGTCTTGAATGAGTTGAGATGTGTTAATGTTTTACTTGCAGTGACAGTAAAACCTGGCTAAGTTGGTGTGGTTATTTATGTTGGACAGGGGTTTACAGTCTAAGTGGAAGTTAGAGTTGAATCTTAATTTTTGGTGAACTTGGGTATTTTTCCTGAGTGTGTTTGTAAGCACAAATAACATGCAATGTGAGCACTAAGCTGTTTCAGCTTAGATGACTGCTACTGTTGTGAACCATTGTCACAAATGTTTTCCTTGTATCTAGCTGTATGTGCCTCCTGTTGATAAATGTTAAGTTTTCTGAATCTGATGCTTGACATCTATTCTGTATACATCTGCAATTAGCAGATCCAGCAAATTGTATATCACCATAAAGCTATACAGGACACAAACTGACAAGGAATGTGCATTACAAACAGAAAGAAAATCAGGAAGTTTATAACATATACTGCAGCAAACAGTTGACTAAAGTGCTTCTTTCCAGGAGCTCTGTCTGTTTATCAGATGCTGAGTTACACAGCAGGCAAAAGAATTAAACCATAAATGCACGATGAAGATCATTTGTTAAACTGTCTTCTTAGCAGAAGTGAAGATTAACAAAACTGAAAACAACAGTGATTATTACAAGCAGCAGCTTGACTGTTTTAAGATTTTTTCCTTCCTATTTATGCTTCATGGAAATTACGGAGTGAAATGTATGACAGACCCTTCTGAATTAAATATATGTTGTTGATATTTTCATAATATTATTCAACTCTGCTGAACCAAATTATTTTTTATTGTTTTGCTCGACCTACCAGGTTAAACATTTGCCAGGACAAACAAGGTTTGAGAACTTTGTTACGTGTAAAAAAACAACAAACTAACTGCTTTATTAAAACGGGTGTCTACAGTTCTTAATGAGTTTAACAGAAGAAAGATGTAAAGAAAATGTTAAATTCCTACCAAAAAGGAAATCCGTTTTTATTGTGCAAGATTTTCAAAACGAGTTTGCAGTGCATATGGTTGGTGTTAGGAAAAATTCCACACCACAGGCTATGAAATTCAGAAGAACACCACCAATGCAGCCTACAACAAATAAAACAACTGCACAACACTAGATGCAAAGGAACAAAGCAATTATGCTAACAAATGTTCTCAGATGAATAATGTGCTGTGTGTGTGAGTCACAAGGGGTACAACAGAGCATCAAAGTACTAAACCTGAACCCCATAACAACATAATGACAGGCTTGTGCCAACACATAGAAACTCAATAAACATTTCCCAGAGCCACATGCAGACGTGATGCATTGCGCAGCAGGATATGAGGAGCAGCATAGTACAGAGTACAGTTATCAAGTGCAATGACTCCTCCTCTTCCCAATGAATATCCATATGCACACATGCCCAGTGAGGCAGACACCTTCATAAATCACACTGCATTGTCAATGCATACCAGCAAACCCAATAACCGTGGTCCTGCCCTACTACTGTACACTCTGTATGTATAGTATTTGACATAGCATCCACATTACCAGTAATGTGCATTGAGCAAACTACCTGCCTGCCATGGTAACAGCTCTATCTACAAAGCACACATGCAATAACTTAAAGCTACAAGATGTGTGAATTGTTTTTCATATTTAAAGTTTGGGATATTTTATAAAAGTATAAGGAAGAGTAATACTTTTTCATATAATAAAAAATGTACATTTTATAAAGGTTTCACACAAATAGGTTGAGGAGTTTTCTAACATTATAAAACTGTGCAAATGGAAAAAAAGAACTTGCCTTGGTATACAGATAGCAACAATCCTTAGTGGAGGATGGTTTAAGCACTTGCTGAGGGAAAAAAACAAAACACATCCTACACATAATCTGTTGGGAAATATGTACGATATCCATTTAAAGTAATTTCACTAAATAACACCATGACTAAAAGTAGCACTAATGTAAGTCATTCCAGCATTGTTGTGCTAAAACATTTTATACATAGCAATGGATATGATAACACAATCTCTTCTAAATGCAAAAGCATTAAACCTGTTGTGATACACTAGGATACATGAAGCATGATGGCGTTTCTTGGTAGAAAACAACTACGTATCAGACTGGGGGAGTATTTGGATCTAATTCATACTTTCTGTAGACAAATTCTCATTGACCTCTTCCCCATTAGCACTTCTCCGTCATGCCGCCTAGCCATTGCACCACACAGCTGCGTTAAAACTACTCCACTGTCACTTTTTTTTTGCATGGGGTTGTGCCCTGTACCACCATTTTGGAGGTTTCAATGTCACAGCCCATTACTAAATACACTGCTAATTCTGAGGCTACAGTAATTCACAATAAGGGGAGTATATATTTTTTCCCTCACATCCAAAGTCAATGCAACATCAGAATTAGTATATTTAATGAACAGGAGTGTGGGGACTAAGCCCTATATTTCATATAGCTGATAATTTTCATTACAGATTATGCTATTAAAGTTTTGAAGAACTAAATGCACTGACAAAGATGGTAGTAATAAATACAAAAATGTATGACAGTGAGTGACTGAGAAGTGACCTCCATTTGAAATGTTCCCTCCAGTCAAATGCTTTATTATAAAATAGTGTAAAATTGCCTGAAGGATATGAAAGAAATTAATGGGAGTACTTGACAAGTTTATGTAGATGCTAGCTTTGGTAACACTGAATTAATTCAATGTTCACATGTGGATTTTACATTATTTAAGAAAAGGAGTGTTACTTTTCTTAAATAATGGCATAAATCACTTTGCTGCCCTTCCGCAGATGTCTGGCATCCGCTTCATCTGCTGGAAAGAGCTTGCGCAGTACATCAAATTACACAAACCAAGAGGAAGCAAGATCTCCGTTGCTTTTTGTTGATATGCCCTGGTCCATAAAATGAGTTTAACATGTCTACAAAAAAAAAGAGACGGACATCTCTTATTCTGAACTGTAACTAGCATGTTAAACCTATAACCTAGTGATATTCTTACTGACAGAAAGGAAGACCTGTTTCGCTATGTTAAATGGGTTTAACATGGAGACAGCTTTAAAATAAGCAACGGAGATCTCCGTTGCTTATTTTAACTGTCTCGCTATGTTAAACCCATTTAACATAGCGACAGTGTTTAAAAACGAGTTATACTAATGGAAAAAAGTGCGGGCGACCGGACCTTTTTCCATTAGTATAACTCGATTTACAACGGGCACGCTGGCCAATCAGCGTGCACGTTTTGGGGGGTCATGGTATAATATAAAATAATGTAAAATTGCCTGAAGGATATGAAAGAAATTAATGGGAGTACTTGACAAGTTTATGTAGATGCTAGCTTTGGTAACACTGAATTAATTCAATGTTCACATGTGGATTTTACTTAGAAGACAAAGGAGTTTGATATATGATTTCAGTTCATCAAATCCTAAATCACTAAGCATTTAATATGATCACTACTGTTTCATCTGCTGGAAAGAGCTTGTTGCATCAAATTACACAAACCAAGAGGACAGGCATGCAGTACTTGATTTGATAACTTCTTTTTGTCGATATGCCCTGGTCCATAAAATGTAAGCTCAACATGTCTACAAAAAAAAAAAAAAGAGACAAACAGCATCTATTCTGAACTGTAACTGGCATGTTAACCTATAACCTAGTGATATTCTTACTGACAGAAAGGAAGACCTGTTTTGGTATATGTTGTTAAAGGGTTGGAAGTGTTGAATTTTAAGTGTGAATTAGGGAGAATAAAAACACCAAAATCACAATATATTACAGCATTCCTCCTACACTAAGGTATAGTGATCTCATTGTTATTATAAGTAATAATTAAGGGTGTACGGTGCAGGAAGGCTTATGCTTTAAAATGTAAGCATGGGTCTTAAAATTTGCTATCACATGGTACAATCACACTTTTAGTGTGCTGGACTTACATTATTGGTTCTTGCACTTCTAATAGGGAGGAGCTGCTGATAAAACTGAAGATTCTATGAAAAAAATCCTTGCCTAGTGAAAAGCAAGCAATAATTAGTACTGGTGGGGTATCCTGAAAGTACCAGTGTCTTTCTTAGAATTAATTTGAAAATTAGACAAGTAAGTTCTGAGGAGAAAGTACAACATAAAATAATATCTAAAATAGATACCAAAAAGTAGGCCCAGTTTCTATCCTTAATAAAAACAAGAAAAAATATTAATGAGTGAATCAGAAAAGAAGGCTGCTTTGGAGTACGCAAAAAGAAAAGTTTTTTTCCTGCTGTTAAGCCAAATGCCCTTGAATAATGGCGCAGTAGAGGATTGAGGCAGAGGTGAGTAAGAAGGACAAAACCATACACCGTCTGAATCAAGAACATTAATAACACCAATATCAAACTGAAGCTGCAGTCTGCAATCACCATACTAAACTTGCTGGATCCTGAGAGGTAAAACAGATGAAACAGGTGTGACCGTATTCATTTATCGATTACAGGATGGCTATGACACCACCATTCAGGAAGACAAGCTGAAGTGCCACAAAGTACGATTCAGCTGAAGATGAACTGAAACCGGCAAGATGAGTGTCAGCCTTGACAGAAATCTCAAAGATGCAGGAGATTCCAGCACAACTGGTAACTTTGAAAGTGAAGATGCCAACACACTTAAAGAAAAGCAAACAAAATGAAAGGATGAATAAAATATGTAGCTGTAGTCTTTCCTTCTCAGTAACATAATTCTCTGTAAGACCACACTTTTTTATCTGAACTATAATGCTGACTGAGATAGACACATATATTGGCACTCAAAGAATAGTATCAAATCTTTCAGGAAATGATCTCACTAAAGGGGGGAAGAATGACTGAAGGGATCAGCATATGTGTCACTCAGAAGATAATATAACTTCTAGCTAAGTGGCAGTACACAGATACACACACACACACACACACACACACACACACACACACACACACACACACACACACACACACACACACACACACTGGACTCACAATGACTAACAACAGGCATTTGTTTTACAGAAAATATCCCAAGGCTAAAGCAAAACAGGTTATGATCTCTCTGTAAACCTTTTCAGAAAGTTCCTGAATGTATTGTAATTTTGCTTTTTGGCCTGGGTCATGCCTGAAAAGGGTCCTCAGACCACTAAACCCACATGGTTAACAAATGTATAAGTACATAAATATATGAATGGATAGATAGATACTTTCCTCAGGTGCTTTATACAAACCACTCAGACAGGGTAAGTTGTTCTAGTAATAACATGGAAACTACGGGAAAAGAAAAGCATAACATGCTTTAGTTCATAGGGTACATGAAAAAGTACATCAGGAAATCAGAATGTTTACGTTGTGCCGCAGTTAGTAGAGGTTAGTGTTTCTAAAACCGGTGAGAGACAGACCTGGAACATTGTATACTATCTTGAAAACCTGATTTTCCTTTGTACTTATTATCCTTATCCCCCATTTCCTTAGTAATGTGTTCCTCTCTAGGCGAGACATTGAGAAGAAGCTGTAGGCTATCCAAATATGGACACTGTGGAACCACACTGTGATAATGTCATCCTTGTCCCTTTTCCCAGGTCCTCAGTAAGATGTTCCCACATTCCCAAATAGAAACAAAAAAGATGCCATAACCTACTGAGACATAGCCACTGCACAGTTGTCTTATGAATATATGAAGCCAGTCTAGTAAACCTCATATGAATGTATTGCTCCCACCAACCTGAAGGGCCCATTTCCTGTTTTGCCCAGTCCTTTACCAGCATGTCACCTGTCATGGAAATTTCTAACATTTGATTGTACTGGTACAATCTAAATTAATGCAGTCATGGTCTATGCAAGACCAAGAGAACATACAGCATTCAACAGTGACTAGTCAATACTGAGAGTGAACACTGACTCACTGACGGACAGGAAACTGAATCCTCTGAACATGTGTAAACCTTACCTGTTTTTCAATATCTATTGGATGACAAGGATTTAGAGTCATAAATAAGCCCTGTGTGCTTACATGGTGCTACTTTCTGAGAGGGGTCACCACACGTAGAGATACATAACTAAAAGGGCTTGTAATAGGCAGTAAATTGTGCTAGCATGCCAAGAAAGTGACTGCATAATTAAAGAGAGGGATAGTGCTAATGAGAGAAGCACCAAAAGACTGTATGATGGCTGGAGCAGCACTACATCAGGAAGCATTACTGATACAACATACACCATAAGGAAGGCAAAGGGTCTGCGTTATACACTCGAAACACGAAAAACCTGAATCCGAATCACGCAACACATAAAGTGCGAACCGCAAATACATCGAACGTACTAAAGAGTGAAATTGTAAACTTCGATCCGTCATATTCAGCCAACCCACCACCCGCAACACACTACCTACCCAAACACAATAAAAAAAAACACATACATACACTAACCAAAACTCTACTTCTAACCCTAAATTAAAGCACCAAAATCCTACTGCTAACCCTACATTAACCCCACATACACAACTATCTATGCACTATCCTTAACCCCTCCCTAACCCTAAGGTCCGTGACTACCACACACTTCCACTACGGAGCTATACCCAAACAAACTAAATATTCCACACACATACACTTAACAAAACCCTACACTAAACCTCACATACATTACCTACAAAAACCTTACATACACTACCTACCTATGCACTTACCTTAACACCTCCCAAACCCTAAGGTCCGTAACTATCGCACACTTACCTTACGGAGCAATACTGCAGATGGGCCAACTATGCAATTTCGATATTTCCTCTTTCGCGGTTTTGTTCGACGTATTCACAGTTCGCTCTTTACATGTCGCGTGATTTGGATTCGGGCTTTACAGCTTTCGAGAGCTTAAAGTAGACCTGAAGGCAAGCTATATCATCCAACTCAGTGAACACTCATGTGTACATATGACCTACATGATAAGGAAGGCAAGCTACATTGTCTGACTCAGTGAACACTCATGTGTGTACACATGACATACATCACAAAGAGGGCAAGCTACATTGTCAGACTCAATGAACGCACATGGGTATAGATATGACATATATCATAATTAATGCAAGCTGGATCATCTGACTCAGAGAACACTCATGTGTAGATATGGCCTACATCTTAAGGACGGCAAGCTAGATCATCCAACTCAGTGCACACATGTATGTGTAGATATGGCCTACATCATAAGGAAAGAATAGTTGTGTAAAATCTTACCATAACCATAGATGTACTTGCCTTTCATGTTGCAGTACTCCTAACCTTTGGATTATCATCTGTTCTTCTACCTGAACGTCCAGCCAGTATCCTAAAGCATTAGTCACTGCGAGGTATGTGGGATGCTGACATTGGCTGTAGGGAGTATGGGGCATAAAAGTGGCATCTACATGGACCTACCCCAGAAATGTATGCCCCAGTTAGACCCAGTCCCAGGAGAGCTGCACAAGAACTGCATCATCCAGCAATATATTATATATATATATATATATATGTATGTATATATATATATATATATATATATATATATATATATATATATATATATATATATATATATATATATATATATATACACACATACACACACATATATATATATATATATATATATATATATGTGTGTGTGTGTGTGTGTGTGTGTGTATAGAGGATAGGAGAGAATACAGCAACATGGAAGAGAAGAACATCTATGGTTATGGTAAGATTTTACACAACTATTCTGTGTCCTTCTATTCACATATTGCAGTATTCATAACCTTTGAGTAAGTGCCAAAACGCAAAGAGAAGAAGAAGACAGGGGTTTGGAACTGTTTTCTAAAATCCATGCAGGATTGCCCTAGCAAAACCTGCTCTAGAGCTGGAAATGTGGTCCAGTTTGTAGTGTTTAGTGAAGGTATGGACAGATGTCCAGGTAGCTGCCTCTAGAATGGAAGCAGTGTCCAGCCCTTTGAAGAAGGCTCTAGGTGAGGCCATGGCTCTAGTGGAGTGGGCTGTAATTTTTGAGATTAGATGTTTGCCATAGTACAAGTAACAAAAGGAGATGGCCCTGGAAATTCAGCCTGAAATAGTCCATTTTGTCACTGCTTTCCCCAGTGCCCTGGGGTGAAAACAGACAAACAATTGCTCTGATCTCCTAAGGGACTTGGTCTTGTCTAGGTAGAATCTTAGTTGCCTGTGAACATCAAGGTAATGCAGGACTCTCTCACTGTCATTCTGGGGATGTAGAAAAAAGGCAGGGAGGTGAATACATTGTTCAGGGACAGCTCATTCACCACCTTAGGCATAAAGAACTGGTTATTCCTTAGGAGCACTCTATCCTTGTGGAAGATTAGAAAAGGTGGAGTGGCCATGATGGCCTGGAGCTCTGACACTCTCCTGGGTGATGTCAGGGCCACCAAAAGTACAGTTTTCCAAGTGCAATATTTTACAGAAGCTGTAGCTGCTGGTTCAAAAGGAGCAATGGTGAGCTTCCTTAAAATGTAGTTCAGGTCCCATGGCAGTGGAACTGGTCCCTTGGGGGGCCTGAGATGCAGTACTCCCTTTAGGAATAACTTCACTGGAAGTCAGGAAGCAAGAAGAGGGTCAAGAGGCGGACAATCAGAAAAAGCAGCCAGGTGGGCCTTAACAGAAGAATATTCTAGCCCTGCCTGTAAAAATTCACAAAAACAGGACAACACTAAGGGGCCCTCTATTTGAAATGGGTCTAGCTGTCTTTTAAGACACCAAATAAATAATTTTTTTTCCATTTGGACAAATAACATCTAGTATTGGGTTTCCTGGTCTCCTGCAGGACATTAAGCACGCTCTCAATGTAAAGGTGTCTGAAAGGGATCAAAACTCTATCACCCATAGGGTTAGGTTCAGAGATTCCAAGTGGGGATGGATTAGGGATCCCTTGTCCTGTGTGAGAAGGTCCACTTTGTGAGGTAATTTGTGATGACTGCCCCTGGCTAAATGCAGGAGGAGGGGAAAACCAATGCTGTTTTGGCCAAAATGGAGTCACCAACAAGATTTTTGGTTTGTCCTGCTGAATTTCAACAGGACTTTTTGTAAGTGTGGGAAGGGGGGAATGCATAGAGAAACATCCCCTTCCATAAGGTAGAAAAGGTGTCCGATGCCCTCACTTGGGGCCTGGGTGCCCTGGTACAAAAGCGTGGGAGTTGTCTGTTCAGAATGTAGGCAAACAGATCTATTTGTGGAATACCCCACTTGTGGACTATGTCCAGGAATACATCCCTGTGTAGCATCTATTCGTGGGATTGTGACATGGACCTGCTCAAGGTGTCTGCCCGAGTGTTCTGAGTTGAGGTAATGCAGACCGCCTGCAGGGTGACTCCATGTTGGGCCGCCAGTTCCCAGGCCTGGAGTGCAAGTCTGCATTGCAAGAAAGATTTTGATCCCCCCTGTCTGCTCACATACCAGAAAACTGTAGTGTTGTCTGTGAACAATTTCAGGGGGCCTTGCTTCAGAATGTATTGGAAGGCCCTCAGTGCAAAGATGATGGCCATCATCTCTCTGATGTTGATGTGTTCCCTCTTGAAGGTGCCTGTCCACGTGCCTTGGACCTTCAAGCTGCCCATGGCAGCTCCCCAACTGAGGTCTGAGGTATCTGTAAACATCTCCTGCACTGGGGTGAGGGGTTGTAAGGGAAGTCCTGGGTTGAGAGAGACTTGATCCATCCACCATAGGATCTCCTTCCTTAGGCATGGTAGGAAGGGAATTTTGTGGTCCAGGGGGTGGGAGTGTTGATTCCATGTGGACCTCAGGTACCACTGAAGTTTCCTCATGTGGAGTCTTCTCAGTGGCAACATGGAAGTAGTAAAGGCCATATGTCCTAGGAGTCTGGGATATTCTCTTGCTGACATTGCAGTGGCATGGAGGACAGACACCAGGTATTCCTTCAGACTTTCCACCTTTTGTGGTGGAAGGAATGCTCTCATAACATCTGTCCTGATTCTGCACCCTATGAAAATTTGGTTAGTTTGCACTTGGGAAAATTGATGTTGAAACCCAGAGACTGCAGAACAGAAATGACTCTTTGGGGATGGATACGTAGGGAAGTGGGGCAATCTGCCCTGGATCAAGAGGTCATCCAGGTATAGAAAATTTTGAATCCGTTAGACCCTGCAAAAGGCTATCACTGGAGCCAGACACTTGGTGAATACCTTTGGAGCCATAGATAGTCCAAAGGGTAAAGCGGAGAATTGAAAATGCGAGGAACACACGGAGAAGCATAAATACTTCCTGTAATTGGGCCTCATGGGGATATGCAGATATGCATCTTTGATGTCCAAAGTGGCCAGAAATGCTTGAGGCATTAGCAGGGGAAAGAGAGTCTGGAGCATTAGTATGCCAAAAGTGGGTACTTGTATAAAGAGGCTGAGGTGGGAAAGGTCCAGAATGGGTCTCAAAGAGCTGTATTTTCTTGGGACTACGAAAAGTCTGGAGTAAAAGCCTTTTCCCTTCTCTAACAGAGGGACAGGTTGGATAGTCCCTTGAGCAAGGAGGCTGTCTAAGACTGTTTGGAAAAGGGGAAGTTGGTCCTTCGGTGGCTGTGGGATGCCTCTGAATGAGGGAGAAATTATCAGAATCATGAAGTAACCCTTTTCTTTAACCAATATGACCCACTTGTCTGAGGTAATGATTTGCCAGACAGGAAGACAGTGAGACAGTCTTTGGGAAAGGGGGATGGAATCTGTAAGGGGTGGGGAAGAAGGCAGGTAGTCACAGACTACCGGCCCTGTCCTGAAACTGAGGTTTCTGAGCTGGAGTCGAAGCAGGCCTAGAAGGAGGCTGGTGCTTCTTGGTGTTCTTTTTGCTTCTACAGTGAGGAGTAGAAACAGAATGTTTTCTGATGAACTATGTCTTGGTGGGAGAATTCCTATGGAATTTAGGGACTGGAGGCACAAACAAATGTTTTAAATCTTGTAATTCTTTCCCTTTTTGCTGAAAGATCTTGAAAAGCTCTGCCACCTTGGCCCCAAATAGGGAAGAATTGTCCAAGGGTGCATCCAGAAGCTTAGCCCTGATACTGTCAGGTAGGGGCTGGAGTCTCAGCCAACAGTACCTTGTAAGCACTGAGACAGAGGCTGCTGATCTGACCGAGGCCAGTGCAGCTTCATAACTGCATCTGATCAAGTGTCTTGTCACTTGAGAGGACAAGGAAATGAGGTTAGATATTTGAGATTTAGTAGGCAAGTCTGGGAGTTCAGCCAAAAGTTTAGAAACCTGAATCAAAAGGGCCAGGGCATACTTAGACGTGCATCTGGTAGTTAACAGCCCTAAAGGCCAAAGTGGCAGAGGTATATACCTTTTTGCCAATGCATTCCATAGTCTTACTCTCCTTATCAGTGGGAAGGACAGATGTGGGATGTAGTAGCCTGGAGGGCTTGTCTGCAGAGACTGAAATAGTGCCAGGGTCTGCAACAGGGCATTTGATCAGAAATTTAGCCCCTTCTGGGAACTTATAAAACCTGTCAGGTCTTCTAGGGGCCGGAGATTGGGATTCAGGAATTTTACAGGCTACATAGAAGGGGTTTACAAAGACTGTTAAGACTGGTGAAATGGCAGAAGGTAAAGTGGTGTCCATTTGTAAAAGTCCATAATATCTATTTTGAACCTCAGTCATTTCAGTGGAGTCCCATTTAAAGAACTCTCTCATTCGAAAGATGGTTTCTCCAAAGGTGAGGTCCACTCCAGGACCTCCACACACACACACACACACACACACACAGCACAGTCCTCCTCTGGGGTGGCATATCCAAGAGGGAAAAGCATTTGAGAGCCATGGAAAAGGGAGTCCTCTGAAGAGGAGTCTGAAGAGTCTTCAGCTTCAAGTAGAATAAGATCTTCAGAGTGAGGTCTAGGACTGATGACTGGAGGGGAAGCAGCCATTGAAGGCCTAAGGGCCATGAAGGCATTAATTAAGCTCTGGTAGAACGTTTGCCAATTAGGCAGGCTTTCAGAAGGTGGACAGTTATGTTTTGTCTTTTGCTTCCTTTTTAAGGAAGACAGGCCTGGAGGGCGTAGGGCCTAAGGAGGGCCTAGGTTCAGACGGTTGTATACCAGTGGAAGGGCCAGTCTGGACATCTGTTGAGAGCTGAGGTTCCCCCTCATCGTTGGTGCCTGACATCTGCATAACCTCCATAGACATGATTTCAGCCCTAGTTTCTGTGGCCTCCGAAATGGTACCCATTATACCTGAATTGGCTGGTTCTGTACGTTCCTCCAGGCAAATGTCAGCCACAGGAGGAACGTCAGGTGGAGGAGGTGCAGCAGTAGTTTTAGGCCTGGAAAATTTGGCCTTTTTTGGTGGCTTGACAGCCTGACTGGATGGCCCTTCCATTGCTAGAGCCAGGCATTTAAGATGTAGGTTTTCCAAATAGATGTTTAAAGCATGCAGATAACTGCAAAGAGTCTCAGGAATGGAGGCCTGACAAATCATGCAGGTTTTATGGTCATGGCTGTGCCCTAGGCAGAAAAGGCAGAGGTTGTGTGCATCCTTATGTGGGATCTTACGTCAGTACCTACACTTTCCTATCCTGGATGACATGAACCTAAGCAGGCATGCAGTGACCAAAATAATAATAAGCAAAAAGGCCCCAACAGGGTGCTTATTTTAAAGAAGAAGTATCTGATGGCAGTGATGGAAGGATGAGCTGACATTTGACTGGCAGCAGAGAAGTTCTGTGGAAGGTATGTGCAGACATCACTTTTATAGCCCATGGTCCCTACGGCCAATGTCAGACATCCCACATACCTCACAGTGACTAAAGCTTTTGGATACTGGCCTGACGTTTGGGTAGAAGAGCGGAGGATAACCCAAAGGTTAAGAATACTGCAACATGTGAATATAAGGATATCACAAGTTACATCATCTGAATCAGTATATGCACATGTGTAGATATGACCTAAATCATAAGGACTCAGTGCATGTTCACGTGTGCAGTGTGGCATCATGTAATTGCATCTCATGCTCATCTGGTACACAAACAGCAGCATATCAGCCATTAGATAGATCACTGTGTTTGCACATAGCAAAGTCACAACCCTGTTCACCATATAAACTGAGAAGGAATGGGATAAATGGGAAAGCTGGATAGGGGAGAATAACAAACATAGTTTATATAAAAAGGCAACCATAAGGTGGGTGGAAAAAAGCAATGGTAATTTTATTAGGGAAAAAAATACTTTTTTTCATCTAAATAAAATAAGGGCAGGTGGGAATGTTATCATAGGAAGGTTTTTGATTAGATAGAGGTGGAAAGTAGATATCAGCAACAGCCTGACAAACAAAAAACACAGACTCATACACACATGTATGGTAGATGCACAAGAGGTTAGGAGAGTAGATGGACACAGATATATACAAGTGGGGCAAATGGTGATGGGGATAGATGAACAATAAGCAAGGAATGGGGAATGCCACTTATGGGAAGGAAAATATGTCCATGGTGATAGGCTAGAATCATGGCATGCTTTGATGCTAGTCCAAACCAGCGTGCAACAAACCCAAATATGACTCAGCTTGGTGGCCTATGTTATGGCTCAGTTGCTCACCAAGGTGGACCAATGAGTAGGGCCTGCAACATCACAAGCTGTAGCTGAAGGCAGATCACACAGTTATTGTTGTACCTTAGCTACAACCACCTGTCTCTGGAACTGATGCCAAAGAACCCCCCCCCAGATCACTCTCAGAAGAACAGCCTTTGGCCTATCCTCCTGAGAAGTGGATGTACAGGGCAACAGTGAACCCTCCAGGTCACATCTATCAAGGGAACAATCAATAACCCTTTGGTGGTGACTGGTGACTTTGGCCAGACCAAGATGAGTGTGATCTCACCTCCACCTCTTCCACAGTTGGACCCTCAACAGCAGACTGGCACAGATGTCATACACATCTCACTACTGGAAGAATTGTTTTCCTTTCCATGACATCCAACCATATTTATTTCATAACTCTCCATACCTGGAAAACAAAGTATACAATCTTAACCCATTAATACCTATGTGGTGTGGAATGTCACACTTCTAGCAGCCTACACACATCTTGCATTCCAGAGCATTTTCTAAAAAATAAGGTTAACAAATGTAAATATCTTGTGAATGATAAAAGCCATTAAACCTGTACAAATAGTAATGTTACTAGTAATAAGTATTCTTTGCAGTGATAATAGTGCGCTCATATTCTTTCCATAACTATTATATTATAATGCATGCAAACCCTGCATAATATTTTTCTTAAACTTTCACAGTCATATCTTGTAAACTGCATACCTAGACTTGTACTGCTAGAATATTTTTGTTAACAAGACATAAGCTTTCACAAGACAAGAAATTCCTGTATGAGTGCATGTTTATTGAGATGTTGACAGAAATATAAAAACATGCTTAACGTAATTATTAATACAAATAACACTGAATATAACAAAAGATGTGCAACTTACAATGCAAATGAGTTTTCATCAAGAACATCTACAATTCCATCTAATGTCATGCAACAGTTTTTCACTCACTTTGTTTTTTTTAAGTATTAAGTTCATATGGAAATTATTTTCATAATTGCTAACAAACAACTAGCAATATCTAGGGTACAGTGCAATATAAATGGACATTGACAATGAAGTTTCCTGTCTCCCACCATGGTATTTCACATCATGTACCTCAATAATAGGTAGGGCTCTCAGGTACTAAAAATCTTAATGTCATTTTCTTAATAAATCTTTGCATTTTTAATACCGCCTATTAGCTGATAAGTCACTTGATTAAAGAAGTCAAGCCCCAAAAAGGTCTGCACTACATAAGGATGTATGGATGTGAACTGGAAACATATAAAAAAAGGTGTTATAGGCTTGAGTGAGTTAATTATACATGTAAAAAAGGGTAAGATACCCAAAGGCATTACAAACAAAACATGATTAGAATGCATTTGTTGCTATTGCCTGCAAACTTCAGCTTCCTACTTTTGAAGCAGATCAGGGTGGTTCCTCCTAAGGTCAATGTAACAATGGCGATATTGCTTGCCAGAATAGTTGGTGCCAATAGCATCACTCAACATCTTGGCAAGGTCTATCCAGGCATGCACTTTAAGGAAAGGCCTGCAGCTGATAAACAGGTGCATGAAGGGGTAGAGCCTGTTGCCACAGATACAGTAAAGAAAAGGGGGGAGGCTGAGAATAGCATTAAGTTTGGCTCATAAATAGGTACATAAAGGAGGGAGGCTGTGGCTATAAATATGGATATTTTAGACTATACTATACACACCCAATGACTAACATGTTTTGCACACCTCAGAGGTGGCACACGTACTGGCATAGCCAGCTGAAGAGGCAATGGCAGGAAAAGTTCACTGCCAGTAGAACTAAATACTACTGCAGGCCCTTTACATACATGACATATATTTTCTGGGCAATGCTGCCATAGGCAAGTAATATCAGGACCAGATTTAGCAGGGAGTGGTGCAGGGTGTGAATTCTGAGGATGGACATAACAAGTCTCTGCAAAGGGTTTGAAAAAAGGTTTCTTATATGATACTCTATACAACGGATATGTCATGGGATGCTGCAAAAGACAGGTATATCATGTGGGGGTGTATCACCAACCCTAAAGTGCCACAATGAGGTTAAGGAGGTTTTTGGTGTTACTCACCATTTAAGGTGGATTAACCCTTCACACCCAGGGTTGACTTGATGTAGGAGCTAGTCTGGCACCAACAACCTGCGTGTCAATTGGGGATACACCATATTAGTAATGTCCATTACAGGACAGTGTAACATGCTACATTGCATGTGAAGGGAATGATTGACCAAGAGACACTTAAATTCTGACTTTCCAGACATCTCTGGTGTGCAACTGCAATGACTCACACAACAAAAAGTATACTATGGCTGGATTTTAATGTGAGGTACTATGCATGCCAAAGGTGGTTATACAAGCAAATGTCTGGACAGAAAGAGTGTTGTCATTTGAGTTCCTGCTTTCATAGCTTCCACTAGAGAGTCCATCACAAGTAGGGTTGCCACCTTTTCAAATGCCCAAAGTGGGACATTTTTGGTACAAACATCAGATTTGCAGAGCAAAACATATCCACGGCCAGTACAAAGGACAGAACTTCACTTTTTTGCCTAAATAAAAGCTTATTCTTATAGCATTTTAGTTGCTTATTCTGTTTCTTGTATCATGTAGGTGTTTCAGATACAGAATAACTGTTTTATGCAGGTAGTACATAAAATATAGGAAATATTTTTGTCCCTAAATCTCAGGACATTTGCCATTTTTTCAAGTTTTTTGCAGGACACAACTGCCTAAAGAGGGACTGTCCCTCGCAAAGTGGGACAGGTGGTAACCCTAATCACAAGACAGCAACACATTGCTAATGTCAGCAGGACCCTTTTGGCTGATGATTATGGCAACACCCAAGTAGTATGATCCAATGGCACACTGGAAATGTATGCGACACTATCGGGGAAGGAGTCACCCATATTTACCATTACAGAGGTACCTGTAGAGGTACAGGTTGAGCACACAGCCTCACTAGGGCATGACAGACAGCTTTTACCCAAGAGTCCCTCATAGCTTCCACCTGTTCCCCCAGTGCACACAGCATTTGAAATGAGTGCTACCTCTGAGGTGTGCATGCTCTCCACATGGGATAGACACAGAGTGATTAAATGCTGCCATAACTCCAGACCCATCTCTAATAAGGCTACCACACTTGTCATTAACCAGTACATGTTATGGTTAATGATCCAGGCACAATGAACAATGGGCTATTGCCAACATGGCTATGGAAATACTGAATGTGCACCATAGATCCTAGGATAATATGCAGCAAGTGGACAGTGACACAGAGTATAGAGATAGGGATCAGACAATGCTGCTGAGGTCACTGCTGGCAAATTTTGCCTCTGTCAATGCCTACATGAGACACAATGCTATTTCCCTCAAGTTTGCCTCCTGACACATTAACTTCCATGCCAGTATTAAATTCAGGATGCAGGGAAGGTAGTCATATGCTACCTCAAGTCAGAGTGCTGAAAATATTGGAGAGATGACAAAGCTGACATCTGTGAAGAGTAGTCTCCAATGCTCAGTCATGGACATTATCAAGGTCATGGCCAAAGGCACTCTGGCTCAAAATCAGGGATGCTTCATCGGCCTGCATGCACACATTTAGGTCATTCTAGTCTTTCCCTGTCACCTGTGGGAACATAGGCTAACTCTCCCACTTCATGGGTCATGAGTCATCGGGATCAGTACAAGGTATGCCCCATCAGGATGAATACACACAATCTCATAGTTCTATACATTCCTTGCCATGGAGCACATCAAGTCACAAATATCACAAGCCAACTCAGAGGGCCATGCAAATGGTCATGTCACGGTAGTTTTTCCCCTACCTGGAAGATGTGATTTGTGACTCCCTACCACCTCCCACAGTACATGTCTGCCAACCTCACCTCTCATGACCCATCCCCATCTCATAGAGTTGCACTCACATATCATTTGACCCTTACCTACATGTGCATGTGATGATGACTGTGTCCTACCCACCCCCTAACCTGTGTGGGTACAGTTATGTCTAATACACATCACAGTCAGGCCATTCACTGATCTGAATAGCTCTGGTAAGATAACTCATACATCATTTTATTTTGTTTTGTCTGTGTCATGGCCCACAGGTGTGGACCAGATGCCAGCTCTTTTGCAGTGCTACAATGTACTACACTCACATCTGCTTTAGCTGTGGTACTACTACTGCCGCATGTTCCTCACCTGACTCTTCACCTTACCCTTTTGCGGCTGGTACAACTAGTATGGGAAATCTTGCTAAGATGTGGATTTAATACTTTAGCTGTTTGTGCAATACCTTGTTGTGCAGCACTAAACATGCAGCAAAAATCTTACTGCAGATTTTGGACTGTATTGCAGTACCTCTCCGGTTGTGTCTTCAATGTCTTTCGGCTTTTCCTGGTTAGGGGTCGCCACAGTGGAACTCCGGTCCGCTAATGTTTGGCAGTGGATTTTTACAGTGCCGAGTTGCCAGCCCAACACCCAACCTTCAAAGAAGGCACACCTATTCACACACACACACCTACCTGCATGTCTTTAATATCAATCGACCATGGGGAGGACATGCAGACTCCACACAGAAGGCGCTCCAGATGAGAATCGAATGGGAAAACCACTTGCTGTGAGGTGACAAGCAATGGAATTGTACCTTGAGTAGGCTAAACACTCACTCCACTATATTGTTTTGGCATGTGCTGCATTGTAGACCACATCCTGCATGGTCTGGGAGCTGTGGATGGGGAACATCTACCAGGGCTGTAGGGCACTTATTCTGTAACACACAACTAACAACATATTACATATGAGTAACTCCATGCTTGCATCATACCTCTCTATAGACCTGCCTGTATATCCTGTGTGTGCACCTACCAACTAGATTACCTTGTGGATAATCCCTTCATAGGAACCTTTGGTGTAGATCAGACATATGCCAGATGTTAGAATCAACAGAATTGCCTGGGTTTTACACATACTTCTTATAAGTAATGCCCTGTGTATTATAGACAACCTGGTAGTTAAGGGTGAGGGATGAAAACCTTTCTTGTTGAGGTATCACAATCTCTCTGGTTTATGTGAGGACCTGATGGAAATATGTATGTGATTTGTGGCTGCCAGGACCTCATGAAAATGGACAATGTCATTAAATGCCCACATGGTATTAGTTTTCTCCCCTGAAGACCCAGATATGTTCCCTACATGCTACAACATGTCAAGGAACTGGTTAAGGATTCATTAGGCTAACATCTGCAATATCCACAACATGGCCCCATTAGGTCATTAAAAGGGACCTGTAGCTAAGATGGCTAAAGCCACATATGCCTTAGTATCCACAGGAATGAGTATACCATGCATGCCCCTAGATTCAACATGTGGCTGAAGCAGTACATCAAAGTTCTGTATAGCCTCCCTGTCCACATAGAAATGGTCCACAGTTTGCTGATTATTTAGCTGGTAGTATATTAGGTGCTGGCTGACCCTCCTTTGTTGGCACATATGGTAACATCATCCAAGGATAGCCTTTAGCACATGCTGCTGAGCTATGGCTGCTGCTGCCCTAAACATCACTCCTCTCATGTACACCATGATCCCCAATGTAATAAATTGGTGTGTGGCATGCTGGTCTATTTTATCATTTTTCTGAACTGGTCCACTATTTTGGGTGATGTTATCTGCATACAGTATGGTTCATTTGTAGTGGGTTTACTCATTTCTATGTCATTCTGCCTTCCTTAGATTGCTTCTAGGTAATCCCATGCATGCTTAAATCCAGTCCTCTCAAATGTACCTGTTTTAGAGGTACAGACCTATTTTCAATCTTAATTTTCCCATTCATATGATATACTAACTTTTGGATGAACTTTCCTGTTTGCAAGTTTGATTTATCCCCTTCACATTGCTTTATGATTCCCCACTCCTGTCACACACAATTTTGATGTCGATTTAGTAAACAAGAAACCAGACTATATGACCAAATTGCTGGTGACACCAATAATTAGAAGGAAGAGGACACAAATCTTATATCCACCTTTTTCAGAAGTAAAAATAAATGACTGAAATAGATTTTTCTAAGATATTTCACTGATGGCTCCGTTGGTGGTGCTGCGGTAGCGTTGTTGCCTCACAGTAAGACGTTATCCTGTTCGATTCTCAGCTAAAGCGTCTTCTGTGTGGAGACATGCGTGAATGGGCGTACCGTCATTGAAGGTTGTGCATCAGGGCTGGCAACTCGGCACATAAAAATCTACTGCCAATCATTAGCAGACCGGAGTTCCGCTGTGGCGACCCCTAACTGGGAAAAGACGAAAGACACAACAACAACAACATTTCACTGATGTCTCCAAGTTTTACACTGTGTCTTTAATGATATGATAATATTTCTGTCATTCTCATTTTTTTTAATTTGTACTTTTAACTAGTATCCCACAATCCTTCCGGAAGTGGGAGGAGTTATATGGCATCTGATATTTAAACTGATCCCCCCACCATGGGATGTGACTGCTTTTCAAGAGCTTTTGCACATATTTTGATGTCTACAGGTTGTGAGGTATGCTAAAATTGAGGAAAACTAGCTGAAAAGGAGAGGAAGAATGATTTTCCAGTTTAGCACTGAAGTATTTAAAGCTGGGGAAGAGAGAAAGATGTATAAAGACTTGCCATGGAGGCAGTTTGATGGCATATGAAAAAGTATGAACAAGTTTTATGGATCAAATACCCTGGTAGCCTCCATGGTGGAAGTAATTTTTTTCCCTCTTGTTCTGCAAATTGGGTTTCAAGATCACTTTTTCCACAACTTAGTACAGCTATATTCCTTTTTTATGATGTTTGATTAATACCTGGTCTGGGAACATTTTTTTCCTACATTCATTACCTCTAATTTTCAGAGCTGTATTTTGTTTTGTTTTTTTCTGTGCAACATAAATGTAGTACTTTCATAAAAATAAATCCTTCATATAGCACTTTTTACAGTACACAATTTAAAACTTGCATACTTATCTTGTGCGTTTTTATTTGTTAAATTATGGGTTATCTTTTTCCAAGACTGGTATGACAGCAACAGCTCTGACATTGCTGACTTTTATTAAAATTAATTTTACACAGAATGGGGTCATGAAATTAATTACCTAACTATCCTGCTAAAAATACCCTCCTACTCCTTGCTTTAACAGGCATCACCCTCATAGCCATGCTTATCATACATACAGTTCGTCAAAAGCAAAACTGTTACTAAGCAGTAATCCTCGACTCTGCATGGGGATATCAGGATTTACTCATAGTTGGGTTGGTTTGATTTTATTAAAGAATGCATTTTTATAAGGGCACTTCAGTGTTCTTCCATGTCGTCTTCCCTATACTGATGTAATACGCTTGTGTAGTGCACAGTGCATCAGTAGAGTGCAGGAGAAGTGATGGAGAAAAGAAAATCTCCCAACGCTTTTTTTTTTAACTATTGAAAAACAGACATTTATGAGGGACAGCGTAAACACATAAGAAAAATCAGCTAAGTTTCTATTGCTTACTTTTGCAGAACATACCTGATTTTTCTTATATTTTGAACTGTCCATCAGCATATACCCACAGATATTCTGGCTGCTCAAAGGTACTTTAGTGACCAGACTTTTTTGTTTTGGTATATGCTCAATTTACAATGGGCACCCTGGTTGGGTTGTCCAATCAGTGTGCTCATTTTTGAATAGTGATGAATATGTATTGTATAATATTGATTTTGTGTTCTCTCCTTCTGTCAGGCAAGAGGAGCACATCTCAGTTAATGATTGGTGCACTACTGAAATATGCGGAGAACTGAGCATGCTCAGAATGCCTTACATTTTCCCAAACTGAGCAGGGAGCATGCACTGTCAACAGAATGATTCTGTTAGTGAGCTGCACCAATAACCATACTGTACTTCAACCAGAATATGGCATTTATCTTGTAAACATGGAGGATGGTGTCTACGAATCCTAGTGATCTCATTTAAGGACACAGGTTTCTGTACATGTAGGTATAGACATATATACAGGCTGACAGACAGAAGAGGGAGTTAGAAATGGTAGCCCTACTACACCCCAGAAGGAGATTCTCTGAGCCACAACTTCTTTATACTCTTCTCCTTGACAATGCTGCCATTTCCACTGAAAGGCACTGGTGGGGAATCATGCAGGCACTAAGTGCCATTTCTGGGTCTTTGCCTATGCCTCCTTGTAGTGTGACCATGGAGTTGATGATATTAATTAGTGGGGTGGAGGGTGCAAATCTCCGTATAGGGTGTGCAGAGGGATTTGGGCCCTGCAAAAAACAATGAAAACAGTGGTTTTAAGAAGTTATCTTAGGTTCATAGATAGGTACTAGGCTATCGGCCCAAGGGCATACATAAGCCTAGCCAGCAAGGTTCCATAGCTTACGCCACCCAAGAAAGTTATTTTCCTGCGCCACTGTCCAGCAGAGACACAGAAGTGATCCCCGGGGTGTATTTCCTATTTCCCATCCACTCAAAGGTTTTTCTTGAAGAGTACTAATGAAGAACTTTGCTTGACATAAATGGGTAGCTTGTTCCAGAGTATAGGAAGGCTCTTGGACAGAAATCTATCCCTCCAGCATGTCCTGTTTATTGTGGTGACAAGGTTTAGGTCCGTAGAGCGTGTAGCTCCGGGGGACTGGGATTTCTTTAGGTGTAGCATTTCCAACAGCTCTGGGTTTGACATAGCTTTATATGTTAGGCAGAGATCACCTTGGAGTAGGTGATATGCTACAGAGTAAAGCTGGAGTTTTTTGAGGCGGTCAGTGTAGGACATTTGTTTGAGGCCAGTAATCCTCTTTGTGAGGTACTTCTGTGGCCTTTCCAGCTGCTGCAGATGTCTTGTGAGGTACATTCCAAAAGGGGCGTTGTACTCTATAATGGGTCTAATGAGTGACGAGTAGAAGGGAAAAATGACCTCTTTTTTCCTGGATAAGAATCCTTATATGATGAGGTGTGCCACGTAGTAGGACTTCCTGACTACTGTGGTGATGTGACTATCAAAGGAGAGACTACTGTCCACCTGGGTCCCAAGGTCTCTTATCACACATTTGGTGTTAAGTAGATTGCTGCCTATGTGGTAGTTCACGGGTACAGAGTTTTTACCAAAGGGGATGACACTGCAGTTTTTGGCATGGAGCTTGAGGCCATGGCTCTGACACCAGGCATCTGTGGCAGGTTGTCGTTTAGTGAACAGAGACTTGTGGGATTGTGATCCATTCATTCATAATGTAAGTGCTAGAATTGCTATGTTTGTACTTCTATGGCAGTTTTGATTAAATATCAGTTCCAGAGAAGTGAAATGTTAAAATATGAAAATTAAGAGCCTAACACTTCAACTTCTCTTTTCATGGTATTCCTTGTTACATAGTTAGGAGCATGCTACAAACTGAAACAGTTTATTAAGCAACATTCCAGTAATACCATATTCTGTGACACTGTATTCTTATCACCTGCCAGCAAGTTTAGAGGAGTTAATTCGAAAACCAGACACATAACATAGAAGGTATTTGCTTTTGGACTTACTTTAAACTGATGGTGCTTCTAGGCAAAAAATTCTCACTTCTTAAGTGGTCAGACCTAGCTGACCTAGCTCGACTACCACACTCACTGGAAAATCAGGTATGTTTCTGCTGAATATACCTGACTTTTCTCTTATTTCACTCAGTCCTCTAAGCATATGCCAATAGAAAGTCTGGCCACTCAATGATACTTCAATAAACAGACTTTTTTTCTTACGATATATGCTCAATTTACAATGGTCATGTTGGATGGCCTGTCCAATCAGTGTGCTCATTTTTGAATAGCAATGAGCTGTTATTGTTTAATATGCATTCATTAAGCCCAGGCCTTTGATCTTGGCAGTCATCAGTCTGTCCTCAATCAAGTAACTGCTCTTATCTCATCTTTCCAAGCACACATACACAGCCATCACTCCACCACGTGTGCAGAAATAACATGTGACTTTCTCGTGTGACACTTGCCTTCTAGACAGGAGTAAACGTGTTGTCACATGAAACAGCATAAAGTAGCTAACATGGGGTCAGTCTGCAGAAATTCTGGTTAATCCACTAAGGACATCCACTGTTTGTATTGCTGCAACCTCAGAACATGACATGGAAATTTAAAGGCACAGGGGAAATTAACTTCTCAACAGAAAATAGCAATTTGGCAGCTACGCATCTGTCAATTGGTAGTACTTTTTTCACCTAGCTGAATTTTTTCTGAAGCGTCCCATAGGCCATTCTAATTTCACAGATCTTTCCATGTTCCTTTTGACTGATCATCTTTCTTATATGGTAACAATATTGTCAACTGCTCTATAACTGGTCTCTTGAGGTTCTTGTCAACATTTGCAAAAGCTATCTATGAATTCTTACACAGACTGAAATGCTTTTAACTGTACTTTGTTTCTAAACCAAAACCTACTGTTATTTTTTATTTGTATCTATTTTCCCAACCACTGAACATGTTTCCTGTTTACAATATATGGATCTGTGGTTCTCATGGATGTACCGTACCATCTTTACATAATACATCTGTTGTGATTTTTTTATACCAGCTGGGTTTCCCATGACAGCAGCCAAGTTTGTTGTTGCCCAAGGAATTCTACTTCCCATCCCATCCCATGATATGTTTTATGACTGCCCTTTCAGCACCTGAGCTCTTTCTATCTCAAGCTTGTTCTGTGGCTTCCATACTTCCATACATTCTGCTTCCTTCTTCTGTATAAAAGTTCTCTAACCCTCGGTTTTAATGACTGTTACTTAAAATCATATTACTTCAGCTGTGTAAAAGTACATATGCTGTTCGTGATACAGCATGCAAACCTAGTTTATCTTCTTGCAAATGGTTAACTTCTGAAAATCATATGTGCTGCCATTAGGATTAATTTTCCATCCTTTAATATCATAAATTGTTCTTATCTGCATTTTGTTTTACATTTTGCACAGTACTGAGGGTACTGTAATTTCCTGGATCATACATAAAAAGAGGTAAATATTCTCTGCTGTGTTTATTCAGTTTATCAAGAAACAAAACCAATTAAATACATTACATTTTGACTTCAGCCTGGAAGAGGACCTTACTAAGCTACTGCAAAAGTAACTTGTGATCAGCACATCTCATGAGGTCATTTCCAATAAAGGTGTATAAGATGCTTTGGGAAAACAATTTCAAAGTCATGCTGCTAAACTGAATGTGGCATTTGAATTCACAGAAAAAGACAATGCTGTCATTATATTGTGAGCTGTCTCCATTAACAACTGAGTGCAACTCTTACCAATGAGCTGTTCTGTATTTTATAACCAAATAAAGAATACAACGTCCCCAAGATATGTTAGGGGACACTGCAAACATAACATCACAAGGAATGCAGGAACTGAAAATCTTAATATGATTAAAAAAACTCCTCAATTAATTTTCTTTTTGTTTTTCAGAGTCCCTGCACTTATTTCTACAATTAAAGATACTTCAGAGTCACATTGCTACATTTATTATGGTATCAAACGGTATTGATGACTGCTTTAAGTATCTCTCTCTCTTTGCAAGGGAAAATTTTCGAAGGTCTTAAAATATCATGTGTGTGTGTGTGTGTGTGTGTGTGTGTGTGTGTGTGTGTGTGTGTGTGTGTGTGTGTGTGTGTGTGTGTCTGTATACAAGTGTTTGCATGCATGTGTGGGGTTTGCTGGTGTGGTAGTGTGCATATAACATTTTAACTGATGTTCCAGCAAAATGTAATAATATGAGCTTCCACTGTGGACCAAAATTACCCATTCTAAAGACTTAAACCTTGCCTATGATATAAATAGGACTTGCAGGAGAGATGGGGTAATCTCTCAGATACATACCTATCTATGGAACAGGCTCCCCATCCATGTGAAGCAGAGTTCCTCCCTAACCCAATTCAAGTGCAACTTGGACAATTGGATGGGAAACCAGAAATTCATCCTTGGTTTGGCACCTATGTCTCTAATGGACAGAGGTAACCTGTAAATGGTTCATCTCCCAGGCCCATGCATACACTTATCAAGGATATCAGAACTTGTCAGAGATTTGGAATGCATGGCTAGGATTAAAATGGTCATTAGCCTAGTAAACACCTATGAACCTATAATATATAAGCAGCATGGCTGAGAAAGTTACCTAAGTGAAACTTTCTTCAGACATCAGATGCTGTAGTCTGATGCATAGATTTCTTCAAGAAACGCTTTGGGAGAATCACGCAAGAGAAAGTACAGTAATACCTGTTCCAGCTACTGTTTCTCCAATTGGCAAATTCAGGTTTGGAGGAATAGCTAAGTATGCACAGATATATCAGAATAATACACTACTATGCTCAAACATAAAAAAAGAGACAGAATCTAAAGTAAGCCTTCCAACCACCTGCTTGGCAAAAATAACTGACAATAAGTCTCACTTCCCATAAAACTACATTGATACACATATATATATATAATATATATATATATATATATATATATATATATATAATATATATATATATATATGTATATATATATATATATATATATATACATATAATATATAATGTATATAGGCAGAAAAGTCAAAAGAGAGACTCAGAAATGTTACAACTTAAAAGAGAAACTCACAAAATGCCTCAAAAGAGTGAATCACAAAACACTGTATACTTCTCTCCTCCTAAAACAAACTCTGTATCAGTAAACCCCAGCAACAAAACCTAGCCCAAGAGTCGTCTCGGTAGTGATACTGCTAGGGAAAGGGTTTTAAGCAACATAATGTGAAGGTTTAGGGAAAGGAACAGGGCTACTGTTAGGGTTATGGTTTAGGTATGCACATATGATTAAGGTGGGCAGGGAGGGGGGCACTTCATGGGCAGTGAATGAAAGTCAGGACTAAGACCTGGAATCTGTAGTCATCAGGTAGGGATCTGTCTCTCACACACACACACACACACACACACACACACACACACACACACACACACACACACACACACACACACACATACTCACACACATTGAAGGCATTAACAACATTTCTGCTCTCATACATTCAGAGCTTTAATGTCTAAAACAAATTTTACTTCAGTTCCCCGGACACTACAAGAAGATTCAGTATTAACTTTGATGTGAAACATCTAGACATTGCTCCTGGGCTAAATCTGAAAAAGGGCCAAGTGGATCAGTGCTCTGCCCTTGTAACAAACAAGGAAACAAACAAATGCATAACAGATGTCAGACAGACATCAGAGAGAAAACATTGTTTTTCTAGAACTAAATATCACATTTTAAGCCTGTACATTAAACTGCCACCCTTAGTCATAAGAATGCATATTGTGTGATGAAGATATATTTACTGAAACTATTTATTTCTGTCAATAATGGATTGACACATGTGAACTACAGGAGTGAAGTTCTTTTTGAGATTTCAGCTCAACACAGGATTTACAAGTCAGTTGAGGAACACTTAAAACTCTTTAAATTCACCAGTATAGTGTCCTTTTCACTATCGTGCCCAGGAAAGGAATGATGTTGTCTGGTCTCAAATGTGAAAAATGCAGGGTCAGAAGCATAAAGTGACAGTGACATGAAAGAACCAAACTCAGTGCAAGAACAATACAAATTTCTTATGCTTTAATATTTAATTAAATTCATACAAGCTTGGTTTTAGTGCAAGGTACGGTTGCAAACCAGACCTAAGATGACCCTCAAAGGGAAAATTTTTAGGTGTAGGAGTATTTTACTGGTTCATCATTGTTATGTGCACTGGAATAAAGTTTGTGTAACATTTAATATTGTATTTATTTATATATCAATCATTTCCAAGTCCACAAGCTGAGACAAAATTATTACAAATGTACATTTTTCAAATGAACAGTAATCAATATGTACCTAAAAAATGATGTATGTTGATAGGAAGTAACCAGTATAAAGCTTACTACATTGCTAACAGAAAGAGTAAAAAAAAAAACGGAATGCATGGACATACATATATACAATTTACATAAAATCAAACAAAACAGTACAAAAACACAGGGAATTAACAACACAGTTGAATAATTTTCTGCTTTGCTTCTGTCATATTTTCTGTTTCTAAATTATTGTCACTGATGGGTAGCTGCCTGTCATTACTCACAATCTGAATGAGTGCTTGTACTGCATTCTTACTGGATATATATATACATATATATATATATATATATATATATATATATATATATATATATATATATATATATATATATATATGGGTCTACTACCGGAGATCAAAATTACACTATTTCAAAATCCAGTAGTAGATGCCCACTAACGCGAAAGTGCACTTCACCGAAAGTGCACTTTAGCGAACACCACTTGAATGAACGGGCAATGTCCTCCACTGTGGTGCGGTAGTTACGAACCTTAGGGTTAGGGCTTGGGTTAAGGATAGTGGATAGCCCTACTATGTATCCACTATCCTTAACCCAAGCCCTAACCCTAAGGAACGTGACTACCACACTACAGTGGAGGACATAGGTGCATGACTACTAGGGTTGCCACCTTTTAAGCAGGTCAAAGTGAAACATGGGGGTGTGGCCAATATGACACTGGCCACACCCTCTACCGTGACATCACCACCAGAGTGATGAAGGAGACACTGTTATGGGTACAACAGATGGCTGCTGGAGAGCTAGCTGGTTGATGGGAGTAGCAGCTGAATGGATGAATGACTGGATGGATGGCTTGATGGATAGATGAATGAATGGATGCATGGCTGGATGGATGGCTGGCTGCATGAATGGATGGATGGCTGACTGCATGAATGGCTGGGGGCTAGATGGATGGCTGGCTGGAGTGGCTAGCTGAGTGGTGGAAGTAGCTGCTGGATGGATGGCTTGATGGATGGATACCTGGCTGGATGGATGACTGGCTGCATGAATGGATGGATGGCTGGCTGGATGGATGGATGGATGGATGGATGGATGGATGGATGGACGGCTGGCTGGCTGGCTGGATGGATGGATGGAGGATGGCTGGCTGGATGGATGGAGGATGGCTGGCTGGATGGATGGAGGAGGAGGATGGATGGCTGGCTGGCTGGATGAATACATGAATGGATGGATGAAGGAGAATGGCTGGCTGGTTGCCTGGCTGGCTGGCTGGCTGGCTGGAGGAGGATGGCTGGCTGGCTGGCAGGCTGGAAGAGGAGGATGGCTGGCTGGCTGGCTGGCTGGCTGGCTGGCTGGATGGATGGATGGAGGAAGATGGCTGGCTGGCTGGCTGGATTGCTTGTTATTAAAAAAAAAAATCTTGGTTGTTTTTTAGCAGCTGTAGAAGTGCTTAAAACAAAGTGCTCCTACAGCTGTGATCTTTGCAGGGCTCTTCCTACCCAAATCCCCACCCCTTTTGTGAATTGCAGCCAATTGCTGCATGAATTAAAGCACCTGGACCTAACAGGCAGTAGCTTTGCCTGCAGGTCCGGGTTGGTGACGTAACTGAATTGCCGTGAAAAAGCTGGAAGTAATTGCAACTCTTCCACGGCAATTCAGTGCGATCGTAAAAGCGGGACTTTTCAGGTCCCACTACTTGATACAGAGGGCAACAGGATAAGGTGGCTTAACCTGTGAGTGTCCCGCTGACAACGGGATGGGTGGCAACCTTAGTGGCTACTGCACCGTGGAGGACATACAATTTCCTCCACTGTGGTGCGGTAGTCATGGACCTTAGGGTTAGGGTTTGGGTTAAAGATAGTGGACAGCCCTACTAGCTATTCGCTATCCTTAAATCAAGCCCTAACCTTACGGTCTATAACCATTTGCTCAAGTGGTGTTCGCAAAAGTGCACTTTCGGTGAAGTGCACTTTCGCGTAACCATGGGTCTACTGTTTATTTTCGAAAACGTGTGTTTTCGATTATATACAGTAGACCCATAGATATATATATATATATATATATATATATATATATATATATATATATATATATATATATGGATTCACTATACAATCTCGAAATACTGAAATGTCGAATTTCAGTATTTCGAGACTGAATAGTCAAAAAACCACATACACGAAAACCCACAATAACGAACACTACAATCGCGACCATTCACACACACACACAAACCAGGACATAATCACACACACACACACATACAGCTTCCTAACTAAACAAACAAAACAAGACACAAGCACACTTAACCTACCTATAAGCAGGGGGGCAAGCACCCCTGCACCCCCCACACACCCTACTTATATATTCTAACTCCGAGGTCGCACTAAACACACAAACACACAACAAACACCACCACACACACTCACACACACTAAAATCCCTACCCATTATCCTCAAACACACAATACTTACCTGAAACCCCAGATAAATCCACAAACCACACCACGTTAGCGGTGTATTCGACATTCACGGATTCGGCATAGTGTAGTTTCGGTTAACTGCACTTTCCACTATTCGGTCTTGACATACTGAATTTCGACATTTCAGTACGTCGAGATTGTCAGCCTTAGTACTGCTCCCATCTACATTACACCCTACGTCCTCAGCCTTAGTACTGCTCCCATCAGCTTTACACCCTACATCCTCAACTTTAGTACTGCTCCCATCAGCATTACACCCTACGTCCTCAGCCTTAGTACTGCTCCCATCAGCATTGCACCCTACATCCTCAGCCTTATTACTGCTTCCATCAACATTACACCCTACATCCTCAGCCTTAGTACTGCTCCCATCAGCATTACACCCTACATCCTCAGCCTTAGTACTGCTCCCATCAGCATTACACCCTACTTCCTCAGCCTTAGTACTGCTGCCTTCAGCATTGCACCCTACATCCTCAGCCTTGGTACTGCTCCCATCTGCATTACACCCTACGTCCTCAGCCTTGGTACTGCTCCCATCTGCATTACACCCTACGTCCTCAGCCTTAGTACTGCTCCCATCAGCATTACACCCTACTTCCTCAGCCTTAGTACTGCTCCCATCAACATCACCCTACGTCCTCAGCCTTAGTACTGCTCCCATCAGCATTGCACCCCACATCCGCAACCTTAGTACTGCTCCCATCAGCATTGCACCCTATGTCCTCAACCTTAGTACTGCTCCTAGCAGCATTACACCCTACTTCCTCAGCCTTAGTACTGCTCCCATCAGCATTGCACAATACATTCTCAGCCTTAGTACTGCTCCAATCAGCCTTGCACCAGACGTCCTCAGCCTTAGTACTGCTCCCATCAGCATTGCACCCTACTTCCTCAGCCTTAGTACTGCTCCCATCAGCATTAAACACTATGTCCTCAGCCTTAGTACTGCTCCAGTCATGCCAGTTTCTTTGAGAGGCACATGTTTGAGTTTCAGGCAAAGCTGCTGTGACCTCTGGATAAGCTATGTTTACTGGAATCCCCTGTCATAATATCCTACAATCTGGTCATAAAACTGGATCAAATCCAACTGTCAGCTCTTTCTAGCTACAGTTACTGGTGTCATGGCAAACATTTTCTGTGCCTCAGATCTGAATATTCTAAGCTTCCATAACTCTGTGGAACGGTATGCTTATATTTCTACATTACATTACTTTATTAGCCTTTATATAGGACTACATTTTAATGACTATTAGCTAACTTAACTAGCATAGCCTTGCACATCCTGCTAATGCCATAGGCAGTTTCATCAATTGCCTGTTTTGTTATGTACTGCCTTCCCTTCAAGGGACTTATCTTCCATAAGAACTTACAAAAAACAGTTTTTAGAAGAGGAGCAGGAGGGAAAACATTTGTAATAGTCTTACTTCTGAGACACACACAAACAAACAAATAAACAAACAGAATATGTCACTTATTTGAGAAACACAGATGGTTTATGACTTGTAAAAGGACAGCAAATGCTTCAATTCTAATTGTTCACAAATATTAGCAGATTTGGGAAAGATGCAGTCCGTACATGTACATTTTTCTGGTGTCAGAAGTTTAAGTTCATCAGAAACTGAACAGAACCAAATTCATCTTCATCAAGGAATGATCTATGAAGAATATTTTAAGTAAGCAGTAGTGGCCAACAGTGTGGATTTTATTGGGAAACAGCAGACCTCCCAGGGGTGTCATGAGACATGATGATACCGCAGAAGATCCATTCAACCATTTTAGGGCATATTTGTGTTTTTACTTAACAAAAGGCACATGCATCTGTTTTTATTGATTTTTATTTTATTTGTTTTGTTATTTTAAAGGATATTATTTGTTTTTTCCTTAGTATTCTTCAGAAGAATATATTTTTTTGTTTACTCATGGTGAAATATCTCAGGTTTTACTTTTAGAAATATCTATATAGCAGTGAATGCATATGTGCACCTCTTTGCAAATCGGCATGTGTACATGTGTGTGTGTGTGTGTGTGTGTGTGTGTGTGTGTGTGTGTGTGTGTGTGTGTGAGAGAGAGTGAGAGAGAGAGTCCCAATAGGAGTTGGTCTACTTCGGACTTCTGTATTTGTACTATATAAGAAACCAACCAGAGGCTGCTCCTATCAAAATATGAAAAAATAGGTCCTGCTGAAATTTAAAAAAAAAGCATCAAGCTAGCTGTGTTTATTGAAGTTTATTACTTGAAAGCTGGCAAAAATAGATGTAAAACTACTACTAGTTTGCTCTGATCAGTCATTCTCCTTGTGTTTATCAGTAATCAGTTGTTCCATCTACTGTAATTATTCCCTTGCAATTGATGCATTTATTCTATTAATTTATACAAATAATTATTAACTAATTGTGGCTTGATATCTATTTTGACAGCTGTCAAATAACTTGGAAAACTACAGCAATGCATCTTTTTGAATTTTGCACTACACAGTTTTACAGCAGTTTTGACAGCTATCAAATAGAATAGTATGTTAGAAAGACATTAATGCATCTGCTTTAGTATCTGTACTGATAGTATAGATTATGCTTGTAAATGTTTTTAACTGAGAATTAAGAAAGCACGCATAAATATACTTTCACAACCAATCAGCACTAGGTCTTGTCTTTTACTAAACTTGGATGTTGTAGAACTGCACTGTCTACTGCACTGCATGTGGAAGACCAGCTCTACAAACATACCAGCTTGTGTGATGGTGATTAGATGGGTTAGGGATACGAGGTAGTACGCTGCTTTACACCTGCATGGTCCTGCTTTGTGTGGTGTCTGTGTTGTCTGCTGTTCTTTTGCTTTTCTTTTTTGTTTGTGGGGTTATGCAAGCAATAATGTCCAACAGGGTGTATGTTATTGTGGAAATAATGCCCATCCAGGGGTGGCAGCTGGCCTCTACACCCCTGGAAGGGCATTATTTCCACAATAACACATACCCTGGAGAGCTCACTGTACTTAGAGAATGGGTTGTCTGTAAATTGTTGTGTTTTCCTTACTTATTTTTTTATTACTATATTATTTTATATATTTTTGATGTAAAATAGCTCCTCTTCCTAATGTTTCAAACTTGCTGTGCTATAAATTAATGGTGTTGGAGGAAGCATTTTGCATCCAAAATGTAACACTTTAAAAATATCCAGGTATTTACTTTATTTTTTGGTCCTCTACTCTTAAAATGTTTGGTTTGTTGCCAGTCTTTGGAGACTGTAGTTACTAGTTAACGACATATATTTGATTTTCAGACTTTTATTTCCTTTGGAAAATTCATGCTAACACATTTTTTTTAATTTAAGAAAGTATGTAACTTTATAAGAGCAATAATTAAAATCTGTTTCTATTTTTGAGCCTTTGTTCCACCTTTATTTTAGGCTTTATCCAGATTTCTTCAGCTGAAAGGTCCAGAGGTATGCAAACCTCTTAACTGCTGCTGCTGCCAGGGGATCGCTCTCACTCTTCACAGTCTCTCTCTCACACACACACACACACACACACACACACACATACACACACACGCACACACACGCACACACACACACACACACACACACACACACACACACACACACACACACACACACACACACACACACACGCACACATTTTTCTTTTCATTTATTTTGCTTTTTACACTGGCTAAACAGCAAAAGTGCTGCTTAGAGAGTGTAAAATAATAACAAGAAATATTGCCAGTAGAATCCACACAAAACGTCTCAAATACAAGATAAATGTCAAAACCACAGAAAAAGAGATGCTGACAGCTGCAAAAATCCAACAAGGCCTTTACTAGTGCAAAAACACAAGCGCTTTCACAAAATGAGCTTCCTCAGGTGTACATCAAGCACTAATGAGACACACCTATATATACACAGTACAAATCACATGATGCAAAACAATCAACTTCCTGCTTAAAAAAATTTTTAACATGTATATAAGAAATACATATAAAAATATATACACATAAATAAAACCTAAACAGTAAACATAAATATAAATATAAACATCATTTAATATACATTAAATACTAAAATAAACAAATAAACACTTTAAAATCATCTTTTTAGTGGCCTCATTTTCAACCTAGGTTTTAGGGGAATGCATTCATTAAGACCATGCCCTTCTGTACTTCTCAACCTGGTAATCCAGATAGCTTCTAGATTCTCAGTCCTATTATACATATCACCCTGTCTAATACTCTCATGCAGCAACCCAATCACTCTAAAACCAAAACATGAGATACATCTGTACTAGATACATGTTTAGAAAGTGCATTAGTTGTACTGAGTTTCCTGATGTTATAAACATGCTCCCTAATCCGATCCCTAAGATGCCTATCCGTCTTACCAACATAAAATTTGGCACAGGTCCTACAGCTAGCAAGGTAAACAACATGTTTACTATCACAGGTGCCAGAAACTTTAAAAATGTAATTTCTACCCTGATCAGGGTGAGTAAATGATGACCCACTATCTATATAGCTACACCAATTGCAATTCCCACACTGTTGAGTGCCAGTGCAAACACTTTGTAACCTATCCTCCTTCGGATAGCAAAGTCTCCTTTTAATAGATCTGTAATTTCTAAAACTGATCCTAGGACTGTCATCAATTATACCTGATACTTCACTGTCCGTCAATAACACCTGCCAGTGTTTCCTAATAATATTAATATACCTATCCACATCAGAGGTGTATTTCAGAGACACTCTCAGATTAGCCTGAGTTGAGATCTTATTTGAACTTTCAGAAGGTTGCTTCTTCATGGAGAAATAAGGTCTGGCTCTATCACTCCATTTACACGTAGCTCTAGGTACTTGTTCAGACAAGGTCCTATCATCATACCCTCTTTCTTTCAAGAAGCTTTTAACTCTATCCACTTCACTTTCAAAATCTTCTTCCCTCACATTTAGTCTTGAAGCCCTCATGACCTGATTTGCCACAACATTTCTAAATATATGGGGGGACTGCACACTGGCACGATGTAAAAGATGGTTAACATGACAACTCTTCCTGTACTGTTTAGTATATACATTCCCTTCTGGGTCTCTCAGTACTGCTACATCTAAAAAATCTAAACCTTCATAGGATATCTTACGTGGGAATTGCAAATAATCTGTAGACTTGTTAACATGCTGCAAAAATCTGGACAAACACTCCTCATCTCCCTCCCACAAAATAAAAACATCGTCTACAAATCTACGATAAAACAAAACATGCTCACCAAAAGGACCCTTAAAGATATAACGCTCCTCCCAAACTGCCATGACTGCATTGGCGTAGCTATTGGCACAAGAAGTGCCCATAGCTATGCCATTGCACTGTCTAAACATCTGGTTACCAAACAAAAATATATTGTGTTCAAGCACCATTCTCAATAAATTTACCAATAAAGTGACTATCTCATTACTATACTGTGTATAGCTCTCTAAAAATTGTTGAACAGCTGTCACACCCATGTCATTAGGTATCACAGTAAATAGAGAAACTACATCTAAAGTAATGAAAGAAGCCTGACAATCAGTGTGTGTGGATAAAAAATCATACAAATCTCCAAGAAAATGCTCAGTGTCCCTGAGTATATGTTGTGTCTTATTCAAGATAGGTCTGAGGTGCTTCTCTATAAATATAGAAATAGATTCAGTGCACCACCCTCTACCTGAGATGATAGGTCTCATAGGTGGATCCAGGGTGGATTTATGCACCTTAGGTAAACCTTGCAACACTGGTATAAGTGGTTTCATAGTAAGAAAATACTCAAATAATTTCTTATCTATCAATCGTTGTTCAAAAAAGTGCCTCACACCATTCGCTACTTCATCTATATGTGCAGCAACCTGCGTCAAATTTAATTCTTCATAAAACAACCTGTCCCCCAGACTCTCTAGCATCCTAGCCTCATACCAGTCTCTGTCAAGTACTACAATAAGCCCACCTTTATCTGCTGGTCTGAAAACAAGCCGTCGATCATTCTCCAACTCCCTCAGGGCTATATTCTCCTGCCTGGTTAGATTGAATCTCCTCTTCCTAGAATGTATATCAGGACTCATACATGTATCATAAATATCCCTTATACATAATTTCTCAAATGCATTAATTATCAAATTATTATTAGGGATAAAAGAACTCGGTTTCGAAAACATGTTCAATCGCTTATCAATATCACTATTCTTATACATTAATTTTAAAGACAAATTTCTAGTAAAAGTCTTAATATCCATGATCACATCTACAAAACATGAATAGCTGGTGGGTATAAACGAAAGACCTTTCTTCAATACTGCCAGCTGATAGTCATTCAAAAAAATACTTGATAAATTCAAAACTAATCCTTCTTCACATTTGAGAATGCTTTCTTTATACTTATCTGCCCTGTCGAGGCATTGTCCCATTTCCGCTTGCCTCGATACTGACTCCTGTCTCTCGAATGTTCTTTCCTCATATTGTTCGAGTTCTCCTTCATGGGTAGAGGGAACTCTATGTTGTACCGTTGTAAAAAACTCTTGACACCATAGGGGAATCAGTGGAATCAAGTCTGTCCCTATGTACTTGAGCCATCGTAGTAACAAACTTTTTTCTGGTGCTCAACTCTCCAGGAATAAGACCTGCAAATGCAGAGGCACTCGCATCTCCCTGTTGATCTCCAGACGCCAACTGTGCTTCCACCCCATCAGAAGCAGCCGATGCTACTTCCGCCGTCGTAGCAGTGCTCTGTAAACTATGTCCCTCACGGCCACGCTCTTCCCTCGGCCAAGTGAAGATGTTTGTCCAGATTTTTGCAGCATGTTAACAAGTCTACAGATTATTTGCAATTCACACATAAGATATCCTATGAAGGTTTAGATTTTTTAGATGTAGCAGTACTGAGAGACCCGGAAGGGAATGTATATACTAAACAGTACAGGAAGAGTTGTCATGTTAACCATCTTTTACATCGTGACAGTGCGCATCCCCCCCATATATTTAGAAATGTTGTGGCAAATCAGGTCATGAGAGCTTCAAGACTAAATGTGAGGGAAGAAGATTTTGAAAGTGAAGTGGATAGAGTTAAAAGCTTCTTGAAAGAAAGAGGGTATGATGATAGGACCTTGTCTGAACAAGTACCTAGAGCTACGTGTAAACAGAGTGATAGAGCCAGACCTTATTTCTCCATGAAGAAACAACCTTCTGAAAGTTCAGATAAGATCTCAACTCAGACTAATCTGAGAGTCTCTCTGAAATACACCTCTGATGTGGATAGGTATATTAATATTATTAGGAAACACTGGCAGGTGTTATTGACGGACAGTGAAGTATCAGGTATAATTGATGACACTCCTAGGATCAGTTTTAGAAATGACAGATCTATTAAAAAGAGACTTTGCTATCCGAAGGAGGATAGGTTACAAAGTGTTTGCACTGGCACTCAACAGTGTGGGAATTGCAATTGGTGTAGCTATATAGATAGTGGGTCATCATTTACTCACCCTGATCAGGGTAGAAATTACATTTTTAAAGTTTCTGGCACCTGTGATAGTAAACATGTTGTTTACCTTGCTAGCTGTAGGACCTGTGCCAAATTTTATGTTGGTAAGATGGCTAGGCATCTTAGGGATCGGATTAGGGAGCATGTTTATAACATCAAGAAACTCAGTACAACTAATGCACTTTCTAAACATGTATCTAGTACAGATGTATCTCATGTTTTTGGTTTTAGAGTGATTGGGTTGCTGCATGAGAGTATTAGACAGGGTGATATGTATAATAGGACTGAGAATCTAGAAGCTATCTGGATTACCAGGTTGAGAAGTACGGAAGGGCATGGTCTTAATGAATGCATTCCCCTAAAACCTAGGTTGAAAATGAGGCCACTAAAAAGATGATTTTAAAGTGTTTATTTGTTTATTTTAGTATTTAATGTATATTAAATGATGTTTATATTTATATTTATGTTTACTGTTTAGGTTTTATTTATGTGTATATATTTTTATATGAATTTCTTATATACATGTTAAAATTTTTTTTAAGCAGGAAGTTGATTGTTTTGCATCATGTGATTTGTACTGTGTATATATAGGTGTGTCTCATTAGTGCTTGATGTACACCTGAGGAAGCTCATTTTGTGAAAGCGCTTGTGTTTTTGCACTAGTAAAGGCCTTGTTGGATTTTTGCAGCTGTCAGCGTCTCTTCTTGAGTGTAAAATAATAGCTTGATCGATCTCTTTCTCACTGTCATACATACACACACATACACTCTCACACACAGACATAAACACATACACACACACACACACACACACACACACACACACACACACGCACACACACACAGACACACACGCGCTTTTTATTTAAATTTTTTTCTTTTATACTTGATAAACACCAAAAAGTGCTGCTTAGCGAGTGTAAGGTGGTGCAGCAGTTAGCATTGCTGCTTCATAACAAAAGGTTCTCTGGTTCGATCCTCGGCTGGGGTGCCTTCTGTGCGGAGGCTGCATGTCCTCCCTTTTATTCATGGCTTTCCTCCAAGTGCTCTGGTTTCCTCCCACATCCCAAAGACATGCTGTAGGTGGATTGGACAGTCTAAATTAGCCCTAGGTGTGAGTGCATGCATGTGTGTACCTTTTCTGGAAGGTTGGGCACCGGGCTGGCAACTTGACACTGTAAAACTCCACTGCCAATTATGAGCGGACAGGTAATCCACTGTGGCAACCCCTAACTGGGAAAAGCAAGAAGAAGAATGGGGTGTGTAAAATAATGGTGGCCATTAGTTCTTTTCAGTCTGTGCTCTGTGGTAGCTCATTTTTCAGCGGGCATTTCCTGTAGATTAGCACCTTGCTCAATCAGGGTGCAATCTACAGGTCACTCATTCTCTAAACTATATTAAAATGGGCTTGGAGAATCAGCAGATTCACTGGATACTTGACAATCCAAAAGGGTGAATTAGTGTCCTGGCAGACACCTGTAAAAAGACAAATACAGCTATTCATTCACCTACATGAAATCCACATGCTATAACTCAAACCTTTTTTCTGCAGCACCATTTTGTTTCTGCTTGCTAACCCCAGCTCTTAAAAAGCCATGGTAAATGAGTAAAATAGACAAATAACTGCAGCAGTTACAAAGATGTGTGTGTGTGTGTGTGTGTGTGTGTGTGTGTGTGTGTGTGTGTGTGTGTGTGTGTGTGTGTGTGTGTGTGTGATTACAAATTCTAAATTAAAAATATGATGATGTGTGGAAAGTGTTTCTTTTTATTTCGTATAAATGCTGGAGCAATCTGTA
>NC_056730.1:948840257-948967757 GCF_019279795.1 Protopterus annectens
TAGAGTGAAGAACTAATTTATGGAACTTACGGGGAAAGTATGAAGAAGCAGAAATTGCTTGCATAATTGTTTCATGGAATGTCAAAGCACCCATATCTGGACTAGATTTGCACAACAATAATCAGACGAGCAATGTTAAGACTGTCCATAAAGAAAGCTGATGAAAACAGATGTTAAACAGCTGACAAACATGAATGGAAAGCTGCTTATACAACGAAGATTAATTAAAATGTACGTATATAAGCCCTGTATAGAAAGATGATTTATTTATGGAATGCAACAAAAATAAAATAAAATTGTATTCTTTACACTTTTTTAATTTGAGCGATGGTGTTTTTATTTTATATTTATAAACTAGATTTACTGTTTATTCTTAAGCTATAAAAATAAACAACTTGTGACAACTTATTAATTTTCTTGGCCATAACAAAACATTTTAAAACAAGAAATAGAAAAGCCCAGTAACCTAATCAAATGATTTCTCTGCATTCAGTGATAATATCAGTAAATCTATCAGGAGGTTATGGATTCAAGTAAGCAAATGAGAACTGTTTCAAATTTTTTCATCTGAAAACATGGACATACCGGGGTTCCCTAAACCCCTATATTTTTTATTCTGTCAGAATTGCCCCTGGATTCATAAGTGCATGCTAGGCAGGGGGTCAAGGAGATCAGTGAGAACTTAGCTCAACTTTTCAAAAGCACTGCTTGGTTAATTGACTTGCTCATGGTCACACAGTTGGCAAATGGAGGTCAAGGAATCAAACCTAGGACCACAGGAAGCAATTTGTTAATAGCCCATAGCCTTAATCCTGTCTACCAACTGCCAGTCTGGTGGAAATGATTTATTGTTAGCAAGTTAAGGGCTATAGAAAGGGGAATAGAGAGATAAAGTTGTTCTTTCCTGCAGATGACATGCTGATTCATGTCCAGAGGTAAACCTCCCAGATTTGTCTGAAAGAGGCCACTAACCTGACCAAGAAAACATAAATAAATACAATGTAAACATATTATAAATACAAAATTGTATTAAGTATATTGCACAGCTCATGCTGCTGTAAGGTACTACTGCAGTGCAGTGGAATAGGAAACAGCTTGAGAATGTTGTACTGCTGGACAAAGGAGGGGTGTAATTACATTTGCATTACACTTGTTGTCCTTAGTGTTAAACATCACATTTTGGAATGGAGCCACCAACATAGTGGGATTCAAGAACTAGTATTAGTAGGGTTACTAAAGGTAGGTTATGTTGCATATGATGATTATGTGCATTGTCTTTATTACTGAAATATAATTGCATGTATGTATGTATTTTTTATTTCTTTTACTTTTGATGCATTGACTTATGCTTGTCTGTGTACTGGAAAAGGTGGTGTGGAGGGTGTCACATTGCAGTACATGTTATATATTTTCAAAGTTACAGGTATATAACAAAACTGCTCAATTACTGTTTATTTTGTTTTTAAATGTCCCTCTACATTTTTGCAGGATAGGTTACAATAATACTCAGTGGGAAAAGAATGTGATGAGTTTATTTTGTCCATTGTTATTAAGGAGCTAAATGGTTGTGCCTTCTGATTATATGCTTTTGCTTTGATTTCTGATAGTCATTTATTGACTGATATCATTTAGATAGTAATGCCAAGGGGCTTTATCTGTTTTTGCTTCTGTTCAGTAAGTTACAGAGAAGTGAGGATGGATAGGAAAGGAAATAGTTATTTCCTGGTATATTTGTTGACCTCATCAATAAAAGATTGCAATTTTTTATATTTTCTCAAAAGGTTAGCTCTTCAGAAATTCTGGCAATGTATGTGCTTTTGTCTGACTATGTACTGAGGTACGGTATGTTGCTTTTTCATGTAGATAGTAATGTCCTTGTTTTAAAACTTCATTGCACTGTCCATCCATCTACAACCCCTTTTCCCCAGCTTTATACATGAGGCTGGAGTGTCACTTCAACAATGACAATAATCTAGAGATAATATTCACATTGCTGGGTGACTAGCCCTGCCACAGCTGTTCCTCCATTCCACAACACACACACACACACACACACACACACACACACACACACACACACACACACACACACACACACACACACACACACACACACACACACAAACACACACACAAACACACACACACACACTCACACCTATGGCCAATTTAGAGTGTCCAACCCACCTACTGCATGTGTTTGGAATGTGGGAAGAAACTGGAACACTCAATAAAAACACATGAGAACACAATGGGGACATGGAGATACCACACAGATGGGACCCCAGCCAAGAACTGAACAGTGAATCTCATGCTGTAAGGTAATAATGCCACCCAGTGTGCGACTGTGCCACCCCACTGCAATGTGTGGCTAACTTTAACATTTATAGAATCTCTTTTGGAACATGATGGAGTGAGAACAGACAGGAGATGTCCTTAATATGAAAATCTGTTTAGCAAGGAAAAGATTACAGACACGGTTTTCCTTTTAAAGCCATTAAGTGAGGTTAACCATGCAGTTCTTAAAAAAAGAAGAACTGAGTTGTGAATCATGTATTAATATTCCATGCTGGGATATACACCAATGGTTCCCTACTACTCAGTCTGGTGGGACCCCTGCTACTCAGTCTGGTAGGAAGGGTTTCTTAACCACAATGCTGAAACTACATAACTCCTGGGCTAATTGTATACCAGCACAATTTCACTTCTGACCATTGGAAGCAGCAAATAAGAAATGCCAGGAAACAAATCAATGTATGCTGATATTTTCCATCAGTAACATATTTGCTTTATATTTACAGTTATATTTATCTGTCCTTATCAGTCCTATAGAATTTCCAGGATTTAAACTATCAAGATCAAACAAAATAAATTTGATTAAATGAAAGTGTATTTTTCTCTTGCCACTGTCTGTTTTTAGTGCAATGAAAAACAAACTGCCAGCTATTCCTATTCCAGAAACAGCTGTTGGGAGTGCACATCTCTCATTAGTACAGCATTGACTTAATTTATTTCCTTTGATTTTGGGTGGCAGCATCCAGCACATCCACATTACCTTTGCTAATGATGTTGAATTGCAAACACAGAGGACCAAGTTGCACTGAGCCTGGCAGAAATATCTTATTAACATGAAAGCATGCATTAATCACTTCACTGACTTTGATGAGGATGGTGTCATTCACAGACTGAGGAGGGCATCTTGTAAAATTAGTGAATAATACTGGATGAAGGGTCAAGACTCTGCCCAAAAAAGGGTGTCAGACATTGCTATTCCCATGTATGCATTTTATTCTCAACTCTTCATATCTGCTATCTTAAACTTGAACACTAAGTCCTTCTAATGATATTTCACAAACTTGGAGTAATGTCATTACAGTACTTCCACTGAATAAAAAATGTTTAACATTTAAATAATGTGCATTTTAGTTAGAATATCATTATAGTTTTGGAGAGATATGTGGTGTCCAGCATGGAAAACTGTTGCATTTTTTTTTATTTTTAAGGTGGCATACATTATGTTTTAAAAAGTTTCCTTTTTCACTGCATTCTGTCATACATTTATTTTTAATTTATTATTGCATTTTACTCTGTAAATTGCTTTGAATAAAACACCTGAACAACTAACCCTATGTTATTCTGTAACAACAACAATCACTAAACTAACAGTTGATCCACGCTTACTTTGCGGCATGATTTGTGATATTCAAGGTCTAGAACACAACTGCTCATTTGCTTAATTCTCAAATATCATGAAACAAATTAGCCAGCACATACAAATTAAACATAGTGGCATGGTATGATAGTATAATAGGGGCCAATGGTAGAAATTATGCAGGCAATCCCTCCCTCCTCGCCTGTCTGAGGGATCAAACTTGGCCAGTGCGGAGTAACTCAAAATCCAGGACAGAACTGCAAAAAAAAAACAACTATTAACCACAAAATGTACAGTGAAACAGGAATCAACCAGGGAAAGATCAAAAGGAGTAACGCCATGCACTGTTCTCACATCTGACAGGTATAATAGATATAATATTCCCAGGATTCACCCATTCTTCAGAAGTATGTGATTGGCCCGTTTGTTCTATCTCACCCAATCTGTCATAGAATAAAGATTAATGAAAACCTCTTTGAAAATGAAACAGGCACCTATATTAATCACTGAAGTAGCGTTATTTAGGAAAGAACTACCAAAAGTAATGTTACTGAGCATGAACATTACTAAAAATAAATTAAATATAGTACGTTTGTGAAGCATAAATTAAAAGATGTCTCAAAACTGAGGAAACATATGTTAGGCACAGACTTCCTGAGATGAACTAATCACACTGTGTGTTCAGGTAGCACTTGCATCCATCACTCATACAGTGGTACTTCCCTTCAGTATCTGCTTCACTTTAACCAGGGTACATAGTTATAAGTGGCTTTAACAAGGTTCAGCAAACACTGTACTTCTTTTCATTCTCATAATTAGAACAACTACAATGGAAAAGGCTGGAGGTTAGAAATATGCAGCCTGGGGACAGGAAGGAGTGAAATGCCTTGCATGTATTAATGTTTCTTTGTTTCAGTGTGGCATATGGCTAAGGACTTCAACAGAGGCCATTAGAAGCCATTTTCCAAGTAGAAACTGATCAGAATACTCTGTCATCAAATTAATCATCTAATCTGCACTTAAACATTTCTAGACTATCACACGCTCTTATTTTGATATGTATTTTATTTCACCTTCTGTCAGTATGCATATTGAAGGACTCAGACCTGTTATACTTATTTGACCAGTCCTGACAGCGAAGCAAACTTTTATTCCTAGTTGACATGAGAGTTAAAAGTAATGTCCAGTGTAATATCTGTCATGTTACCATGCAAGCACTTGAAAACTTAAATAATGTCAGTTCACAATAACCAATTGTATATGGAATAAAGGGTTTACTTTCTTCAGTTGACCATCATAGCCCAAGTTTTTAAATATATTTTATGAACTATTTTGAACATGCCCTTGTTTATTAAGTTTGTCCACAGTGTATGAATGGAATGCAGCTCCGTATTCTAGTACTGGTGTTATACTTTTGAACAATGGAACTGACCCAAACATACTTCTTGAGGAAAATGTTCGACTCATGGTCCACATAATACCATAACATTTCCTTATCTATATACTTACATGTTCTGCCCAAGTAAGATCTTCAGAGATCATGACCTTCAAGATGACATAATAGTCACATTTTGTTACTGGTTCATTACCAGATATGTACAGGCATTTTTCATTTACACTGCCTAAATGCAAGACCTTACACTTGTTATAACTAAATGACACCTTATTATTTTTACTCCAGTTATAAAGCACATCCTGATAACTCTCAGTTTTGATCGTGAATTAACCAGACAGGAAACAGTGATATCATCAGTAAATTCTGCAATACTACAATGACTGCTTACCAGTAAAGTTGATATAAAAACATGAAAAAGATAGGGTCTCAAAACTAAGCCTTGGGGTATGTGACTTAAAGTAGTGTACCCATAAGGTAATACATTTCTAAAACATACCTATGATTTCCTACTTGGTATCAACTCTGTGATCCATTTGACAGCATGACAGTTGAACCTCCATTTTATTATTTATTTATGTATTTTTTTATTTACCAACATTTGATTACTGGGAAAATCCGACTAGGTAAAAGTGCATTTTCAGTGGAGGCCCAGGGAGAAAAGCTCTAAATTATTACAAAACAATTTAAGAACAATAATTTTACAATCTTCAAAAATAAAAAAAATAAAAAATGCAGTTTAAATAATTGTAACAAATTAGACATAATATAAAAACATTGGTTAAGAATCGATAGAAGTTATATGACAATCATTTAATATTTAAACATTAGTGCATCAATAACTGACAAAAAGAGGCCAGAGTGAAAAGCTCTAGACAAATCACAATATGCAACATCGACAAGAATCCCTTAGCTGAACGACAGAGTTACATTACCGTAGAATGAAATCAGATTACTTGTACATGATATTCCAATTGTGGAACCATGTTGGTAAATGTCATAATACAGGCCACTCCTACTTTCCCCAAGAGACAGGTTCATAATACAGGCCACTCCTACTTTCCCCAAGAGACAGGTTCATAATACAGGCCACTCCTACTTTCCCCAAGAGACAAGTTAAGCTGATAGCTGTATATCTGTGTCAATGGCTTTGCAGTCACTCTTGTGCACAGAACATCATAGGCTTTTTGATCCACAGATCTGGTACATAACCAGACATAACCATATGCCAAAATAGATAAGCTGGTACAGGGTTAGTCTTTAATACTCAATAGGTTGAAGTTATTTATGCCATAGGGGTCAGGGGATGCATCATTTTTGATTTTATTTAGAGCCACAATAACCTAGGACTCTTCCATAGGAGAACATTGTTTCTCAGAGTACTTAGAGGAATTATATCCAGTTATATTACATTGCTTGTTACTATTGCTGACAAGACAAGAAGCAAAATTATCTGCAATGTAATTTTTTGTAATAGGTTTCTGCCAATTACATTAAGCACAATACCAGTACCATATTCTTCCCTGAGATTGCTAACATGTCTGAAAATGTTTTTTTACTATTCTTAGCAAAATTAGTTAGGTTATACTCATGTTTTCTTTTGAAATTTCCAGTAGCAATTCTTAAAGTTCTAATACTATTTTTATACTAATTAAGGTTTGTACTAGAAGGTGATTCTTTCAGATCTTTCATCATTATATTGTAATAAACACACACATAATAAATATACATCCTCATTAAATGCCAATTGTCTCCCTAACTCTACCATCAAAGCTACATAATCTCTAACTTCCTATCAAATTGGTCATCCCACATTAGAAGTCTAATTCCATCATAAGTGTATCTGTAATCACCTCAATTAGCCAACACTCTAAAAGCACCAGATTAATATCCCCCTGCCTAATATTCTACAAAAAACACTACCAATGCTTTAATAACTGAGCATGCTTCTATCTAGTCTTATTTTAGGTGCTCCTCTTAGCCTCACCTTCCTAACCTTTTACCAAAATCTCACAATTACGAACATTGTCTCCCATAAACACCCCAAGAATAGTAGCTAATCTCTTCCAGGACATCCCTTACCTCTATTATAAAACTAAAGAGCTCAGTACACCCAAAAACTACCAAAAATCATACCCCTCAGCAAATTACCCACAAGCAGGTATATACAATTGCTACACAATCACAAAGCAATCCTTATAGATGGAGATATTCATCCTAAACCTGGACCTGATAACTACCACTGCTCACTAGCCAGTTAACTATATTTACCATAAATGCCAGAAGCATAAGAAACAAATTTACTGAGGTACGTGCTTGTATTGCCTGACATAAACCCAGTATCCTGACCATAACTGAAACATGGCTAAAGCTTAACATCAGCGACACTGAAATTCTATCATCTGGTTATAATACAATGTGTAAGGACCGCAATAAAAAAGGGTGGTTGTGCCACATTAATGATCCCAAACAACTACAATCTAACAGCATATAATGCTTTTATACCAGAATTCAACAAAACTGAACTTCTTATTACATTCATAAAACTAAATACACAAAAGCAAATATGTATAATCATATTATATACTGTATATTCCCCAGGTGACAATAGCAATTTATGAGAAGAAATCCTATACTGGACCTGAAGTAATATCCCTTATGAAATAATAATACTAGCAGACGTAAATATAAACTGGCTTGAACTTACATCTACTACCCTGAAATCTGGTATCAACTTATTTGACGTCAAACAACTGATATTGGATCCAACCTAGTTCACTAAAAATTCAAGTTCTTTACTGGATTGGATTCTCATAACTGACCCAAATAAATTTTGTGAATCAGCTACCTTACCTAATTCTTTCAGTGACCACTCTCCAGCCTATACTAAACAATATACAAAAAATACCCCCCCAAAAAACAAGCATAACCTAAGTAAATTTAACCAAGACACATTCACTGCAATGCTCTCATTATTCAGCTGCATGATACTAAAATCCATCCCCTTAGCCAAAAGAATAGTGACATTTCATTCAATATTCCTCAACATTCTTAATAAAATAGCACCCCAAGGAGCAAGACAGTAAAAGTAAATGCTGCACCCTGGGTAATTAAGACTACTAGAAAATTGATGCGGAACAGAGACAAAGGTTGGAGAAACTGGTTAAAAAGCCTAAAACCTCCCCAAACCTTCAACAATATAAAATACTACACCACCAAGTAAAAAAAAAATAACTTTGAACAAAAAATGTACTATAATTTCCAGAACAGTTGTAAAAAAGATTCCAAAAATTTCTGGTCAATGATCAACAAAATACTACAACCTGGGGAAAAACATAATCCCAACCCATCCCCGAACAGTACTGCAATGGAGCTTGCAACACAATTTAATAACTATTTTATTGATAGACTATCATCCATTACAAAGGGTTTTAACTCAACCCAGCTTAACACAATTAAACAATTCCAAGCTACTTCTACATTTAACCTTCAAACAGTGCCTACAACTACTATCAGTCATTTGTTAAACATGCTAAAAGTATGCTCCACCTCTGCAGATAATTTATCTAGTCAGTTCCCAAAAACATCAGCTGATACTACAGCCAACCTGATTTCCATCCTCATAAACAGATCTATACAAGAATCATATGTCCCCCAAACTCTGGAGAAAGTCACACATCATTCCTCTTCACAAAGGAGGTAATTCAACTGATATCACAAGCTAGCAATACTATCCCCACTTTCACAATTACTGGACAAATGTCTCCATAAGCAACTTTTACAATCTTACACAATAACAATGTTTACCTTCAACCCACCATGGTTTTTGACCATCCCATAGTACTAATACAGCTCTACCCTCATAAACAGACAATAAAGTCAAGGATAGTGACAAATTCATATCTGCATGATTCCTTAATGTATCGAAAACTTTTGATACTGTTAGCCATACAAAAGTTCTAACAGAAATGCCATCATTAGGCATTATAGTAAATACCGTAAACTGGTTTCAGAGCTATTTCAACAACAGACTCCAATAAGTAAAATGGCAGAACACTCTATCTCCCCTTTCTCCTTGTAAATACAGATGTCCCACAATGTTCAATCCTTGGACCCTAACTGCTTAATATTCTTACCACCTCACGCCACACATGCAGATATCATACCTCCATTATACAATATTCCAATGATTCAACACTTATCATGCCTCCATTATACAATATTCCGATGATTCAACACTTACAATGTTACAAGTTATGACAATTGCAGAATATGGTTTAAGTTATAAACTAAAAGCATATTCTGCAATTATCATAACTTGTAAGTACATCACCAAGCTCTGTTTCAATCTGATGTCTCTTACTTTTAATTGTCTGTCCATGAGAATTGTGAGTCCCTACTACGGAACACTACTAACCCATTGTATATAATCACTTTGTTTTTATAATTGTTTGCTAACTTCTGTGTAATCTATGTAAGTTTGTCTATGTGGAGCTTTTCTCCCCGGGCCTCCGCTGAAAATGGACATGTATCCAGTCGGACTATCCCAGTAAACAAATGTAAAATAAATCAAATAAATAAATTATCATGCCTCCATTATACAATATGCCGATGATTCAACACTTATCATGCCTTCATTATACAATATGCCGATGATTCAACACATCATGCCTCCATTACACAATATGCTGATGATTCAACACTTATCATGCCTCCATTATACAATATGCTGATGATTCAACACCTATCATGCCTCCATTATACAATATGCCAATGATTCAACACTTATCATGCCTCCATTATACAATATGCTGATGATTCAACACTTATCATGACTCCATTATACAATATGCCAATGATTCAACACTTAACATCCCTCCATTATACAATATGCCAATGATTCAACACTTATCCTGCCTCCATTATACAATATGCCGATGATTCAACACTTGTATCTCACCAAATGATCCAACTCATCTACAGCAAATTATTCAGGAATCCTTCACTGCCACAGAAAAATTGTTACAAAACTATCAACTTATGCTTAATTCCAACAAAACAAAAGTACTACTGTTTTTCCATCACAACAATGTCGCATGAAAAAAAAAACCTTCAAAATATGTTCCCTCAATAGCACCAATATTGAACTAAACTTGCAAACTAGGCCGATAGAAATGATAACAGATTTGATTACCAAAAAGAAAACACATAACAAATTAGGTCCGCTCTACAGATCTAGAAACTTCCTCATCTGACATCTGGAATCACACTAGCAAAAACTTACATTCTTCCTCCTCTCCTCTACTGTGCTCCCATTCTCACAAATCTCCAAAAATCAAGTACTCGTAAACTGGAACTATGCTATAATAAAATTGCCAGATTTGCTCAATACCGTACCCATCATTGTACTATACTAAAAGCCCTTAATTGGCTAGAAAACATCCAACTACCTGAAATATATTCAACTACTCACAGCATATAAGATCACTAACTATCCTGACACATGTTGTTGTTGTATTTCGGCTTTTCCCGGTAAGGGGTCGCCACAGCGGAACTCCGGTCCGCTAATGATTGGCAGTAGATTTTTACGAAATGCTGAGGTGCCAGCTCGATGCCCAACCTTCAACGAAGGCATGCCCATTAATGCACGCATGTCTTTCGAATGCTACCCAACCGTGGGGAGGACATGCAGACTCCACACAGAAGGCACTCCCAAGTCAAGCCGAGAATTGAACGGGAGAACCTCTTGCTGTGAGGTAACAATGCTACCACTGTACCACCACGGAATAACTATCCTGACACATGTACTACTCTAAATACAGCCCTGCAAAAATACTCTTTGAGTCAATCTCTGTGATCAAATGACCAAAAGCAACTTATTATCTATAGACCAAACAAATAAGCAAGACACTCCCTTTACTCCTACTCTGTTGCTAAAGACTGGAATTCCCTCTATACTAGCATTAGAACAGCTACATCTTACCAATCATTCAAAGTCTGGACAGGATTCAATAAACTCTACACAATTTGGTCACTCCATGTTATCATCACAGCTTGAGGCACACATGATAGCGCTCTAATTTGTATTCACTTAACAACACTGTAAACCAGATAAACATCATGGCATTCTAATTAGGGTACAAACAGTTGAATTACATGCTGCTCAACCAATCCAAGATGGTGGAGCTACTCAGCAAGCTATAAAGGAATTGTGCACTTTTTGTGTAGCTCTGTACTATAAAACCTTTTGGAATACAGAACCTGAAGCTACAAAGGAATGAAAGGAAGAAAGAATGAATGTTAGGGGCTGCTGCTCGTCTGCATGTGTATGTGCAACAGGCTCAACAGTATGCTGCTGCTGCACTGCTGATAGACCTTGGGCAAGGAGGAGAAGGATATTTAGATGCCATTTAACTTTTCATGGTCTGCATGAAGTGCAAATAATAGAGTGCTACAGGGTAGATAGAGACACACTACAAAAACTCTGCAACCTGTGTCATCCTCACCTGAGAGCCAGAGCAAACCAAGGGGAACCAATACTAGTGGAGACCAAGGTATGTGTAGCACTTAGAAGTTTAGCTACCAGTACCTTTCAGAGACCCACAGAAGACATTCTGGAGGTGTCACAGGCATCAGCATACAGGATTCTACACCAATTCCTGAATGTGACACTACAGCATGCCAGTGACTATACATATTTCCCCCATACCCCTGAGGATAGAGCTAGAACTATCCAGGAGTTCAACCTCATAGCACTCTTCCTTGAAGTATTGGGTGCGATAGACTGCACCCATATTGACATCAAATCACCACATGGAAAACAGGGAAGGGTCTATATCCACAAAAAGGGCTTCCACTCCCTTGACTGCCAGGTCTTGTGTAATGCTAGGGGAATCATCCTGAATTTGTGTGCTGGCAACCCCCGCAGTTGCCATGACTCCCATATCTAGCACACCTCATAGCTCTACCAGAGGATTTTCAGCGGTGAAGTCATACAAGGCTATTTACTGGGTGATGCAGGGTATGCATTGGAACCATGGCTGATGGCACCCATCAGAAATGCACACATAACCATGGAGGAATGCTGTAATGAGGCACACGCTCAAACAAGAAACATCATGGAGCATGTGTATGAGCTGCTGAAGTCTCTCCTTTGGTACCTAGATACATTAGGGAGGTCCTGCAGTACAATCCCAGTACTTCTGCCTAAATGTTTACAGTCTGTGCTATCCTACACAATATAATCCTGTGAAAACAGCTGCAGCAGGAACACCAAGGGGCAGAAACAGACATTCCTCTGACACTGGCAGGGTCATCACAAATGAATGCAGGTGAGGAGTCAGAGGAGGAACCCCTAGCTGCTCTGGGTATAGGTAGAAATAGGCGTGCACAATATGCCCTTGTCCTGGCCAAGAGGCAATGGATAGTGGACATGCTGACCACCTAAGGAGTACACCTTTCATCCTATGCACATGCATAGAGTACAACTGATGCTAGGCAAAGCTTACAACCTTTACTTCCCCATGTAATGGCTGTACACTGTTAGCATCAGACAGAATCAGCCCTGAATGACAACAGTTGTAACTGAAGGACTGTTAATGTAAGTATGGAACCTGTAATAGAAAAATAAATATGTAAGAACATGAATAAATGACAGATACCTGCATAACTGGTAAATGTACCTGAGTAGAATGTGTGTGAGTTGTCTGGCAATGCCATCAATATCTGACATGACTGACATCTGTAATACATACTTAGGCAGTTTACCAAATAACCTGCCCCATGTAACTAAAATACCCACTAAAGAAAAAGCAGTCCAATGTGTACTTATCCCTACATCTTCACAAATGGAGTAATAAGCACGACTGCAGAGAGTCTCCTCACATTCAAATTCCCTAGCTTTTTGGCTACTTTTTTGTGTAGATTCAGCCCTTAGAGCACTCTGAGCATGCAACTGATGTGTGAATTCATTAGAATTGCTGAATACTAAACTTGACTTCATGTAGTAGATGTAAATATAGTGTAGCCTCTCCACCATTGTTAGGTACTAATGACTTGCAACTATGAATGATTACGCTGACTGAAGCAAAACATAGCGATGCACACAAACCCTTCTCTGAAGTGAGCGCGTCAGTGAGGACAAACGTACAGAGTGTGAAACGAACTGCAGTGATCTTTTAAACAAAACAGAATATCCCACATGTATATTTCCTTGGTATAATGGCACAGATTTGCTGCCTTTGCTGGAAACTGCTCTTCATTGTCATGTATTTGTATCGCACCTTTAAGGAAAAATGAGAGGATATGCACTAGAGATTACATGCCTGATAGTAACGCAGAGATAAGGGAAGGATTCCCAGAATACAAGCAGAAGGCAGAGTCGCAGTTTTGCAGACATATTCATAAATATTGTGTGTTCACTCACTCCCACTAAATATGTTATCTACACATATACAATCAACTGAGAATGTCCAACTGTATGAATTGTTTAACACTAGATATGACATGGGAATTGCTTGTATGCACATTATTTGAGTGCTATTGAAAGCTGTGTCTGTGGTAAAAAGAGATAAGGAACTGCAAATGTGTTGTGTTAGTGCAACAGTCTAATCGTTCAATCTTTGTTTCATTTTATTTTTATCTTTTTTCTTTTTTTTTTTCTTTACCATGTGCGCAACACATGGCATAGTGCAAACACGTTTCGCTGCTTAAGGAAAAAGTGAAAAGTGTAATTTCAATCACTTTATAGAGCACATAAAACATGCCTAGCAGCATTGCATGACAGCCAGCACTATGGATGATAATGACTACAGAAATTCATTCTGCTAGCTGATTGTATCTGTGGCACAAGGTATAAATACAGTGAGATAAAAAAGACAGAACAGTGATACAGCAGGGTTTGAGTTCCCACAGAAGGTATTTTTAGTGGGGGGCTCATAATGAGTACTTACACAAGTAATATGTGCTCGTTATTGCCTTTTTCATTGCACATTACCTTCCTGAGCACAAACACGGCTCACTGCTTAAGGAAAAAAGTGAACATTTTAATTTGGTTTGCCTTTCTCAGTGCAAACAGGCTCAGCAGCATTGCACGTCCATTATGACATCAATTTTGGGGCTTGGCTTTTTTGAATAATTTGATTGTTCATGTGTGTAAAATGAGTTTTAAATGAATGAAACAGGTGTTATGTTTTAATCACATTATTTTATTCTTATTCTGGATTGGTTTTGTTGTATTTTAAAAGCGTTACTGTTTTGTGTTTAAACTGGTCTTATGAAGCAGTACTGTTAACTGCAAAAGTGCTTACTATTTGTTATTTTGTTATTAAAGCAATTTTGGAGTTCTCATTTTGAAAACCTTCTGTAGTTGTTGGTGACTGTATTAGGCAAGTGTAATAGTGTTTTCAGATGATGTGAGTTGAATTCCCACAAGTAAGCTATCGCTTGACTTTCAACAAATATCATTTTTTTAAAGTTGAAATTGCAGCAATATTGGCTTTAATGCCATGTTGTAAATGTATTCTCTAGTATCTTTGAAAGCATCTATAGAACATGTGCATATTCCAAGGATTACTTGTAACAATTCACAATCATTTTTGGGATTCTGAAAGAGCTACAGCTAGTATAATAATATACATAACTATGACTTGCAAGATGGCTGCACATTGAGTAACAGCTTAATTCTAGCTCTCCTCGTATGAAAATAGAACTTATCAGAGAAAGCCAGTGGACCTAAATTTCAGGGTAGATTTCAGTGACTGGCTAGTAAGTGCACTGCCTGGATTCCAGGAAAAAAAAGAAATACAGAGGAGCCGAAGGAAAATCAGCTACAAAAGGTGATGAAGAAACACCGACTGGGAAAAGTGCTGCTAGTTAATTTGAAATATCCTTGCCTGGTGAATCTTGCCAACGGTCACAAGAAAAGATCACATTGACAAGCTCAGCTTCTTACATGTCTCATTACTTGACTTTTTAAACTTTGAGTAAAAACCAGTAGAATGTGTAGCACCAGTTTACAAATAGTTTTATGTACACTTACGGTGACTGCATGGGAGGACAGATGTCCTTCTATAGTGACCAATGTCCCATTTTAGTAATTATTTCCCTTCTGGTTTCTACATTATCTACTTAACCTCCAGATGTCTTTCTGTTTACTTATTATTTATAGAAACATGGAAGCTTTAGACAATGAAATTATTTACAGTTTTACACCTGAGTATGGTAGTCGGATGCAACTCGTAAGAGAGCGAGTGAGTGGGGGGTAATGGAAAGAACAGTTACAGGGGCAGCATGTTAAACTGACACATGACTCGACTTAGCTATGTGCGATGTTTTAACAATGAAAAGGGCAGTCTGCATTGAATATTAACACACTAAATGAAGTTAAGCTTTGAAGTGTGACAGCATACAGCACTTTCATCACTTAAACAACATATAAAATCTACATTTTCAGACTTTGCCTCTGCTGAAAAATTATGAAACTAAGGAAGTGCCCTCCACCCTGTACTGGGTCAATAACTGCTTTAATTAATTCCAGGGCCACTGATGAGGGCAGAAATTTTCATGTATTATTGTTTCAGGTGGAAATGTTTAACCTTATTTAAATCACTAGAATTTAAAGATGGAGAGGTAAAGCTGCAGCTCTAAGACTAAATCTGCTACTCTTTCATTGTTGCCAGCAAATAAAAACCTTTTGTCAGGCTGCATTCCAGAAAATGCTATGCCCATTACAGTATCCTACGTCCTTAAGTCTGGTCATACAGACAGCAAAGCTGTATATTTAATTTCAGCAGGAATCCCAAGTGACTAATTCAGCCACAGCCCATTTCTTTGTGCTGCATCTGGCTTTAGCATAAGGAAATGCAAATTTGATAAACAAAATGAAGCAGAGTTCTAATAAATGAAGAGAGAACCATTTATATTTGGCTGCATCTTTTCAAAATTTAGTACACTGCACAGACTCAAAAGTCACTCTGTTTTCACAATTGAATGAAGCTTGTTAACAGTTCCCTGTGTGGTTAAAAAATAGCTCCTCTGGGGCCATGACTAAGATTTCTGACTAAAGGGATGCATGTGATTTGAATGGTAAGCATCCAGAGAGTCATGTGAATCAAATGATCTGCATTTCTTATTCTCAAACAATGAATTATCATTTTGGTGAACCTTGATTAGCTGCAGCAGACAGATTACCCGAAACAAAAAGACAGCAGTGAGGCATACCTGAGTACATTACTGCAAAAGGAGACTTCCTGCAGACATATATGCCAATTTTAGGATCCTTAAATGTTCAACTGTTGCATTCTGCAAGCCAATGCTGCCTCAAATAAACAACTTGTTTTCAGTTGGTCCATAACACAGTGGGTGGTTAATGTCATATACATATAGCTGTTTCTGTTGACTGGTATCAAGAACTCATTACTGTGAGATAGCACCAAACTTTAGTTCTACATCAGCCTAGATCATCCAAACATATATATATATTATACACACAGATATATATGTGTGGACTGCTAGACAAATGAGAAAAACAGTCCTCTTTGTACTGCAGAGTTGCTCTGAGTGGACTTAGTTACAACAGGAACTGTGCACCTGGAAAACCTATGCCAGGTGTTGCTGACACACAGTGTCACCAAGACATGTGCATACTGGATGACATTATATATTTGTACAATACAGCATTACACAGCTACTCAGCAGTACAAGTATGAAACCAGAATCACAATACAATATTAAGTAAATGATGACAGAAGACATACACAATTGCAGGATATGAGTGCATGTATACTCTTGAGTGCATGCAGTACACAGCCTTACACTCTATCTTTTAGGAACATATAACCAATACTAGGCAAGCAATCACAGGGACCATAAGAGGTCTAGCTATATGTACCTTTACCTAAATGTTCTTGCCATCCTTAGTACTTAACAGTGCCTAGCTCTCAAATCAAGCAGGGCCATACATGATAAACCTGGTCTGTCTACGCATCCAGTCATCAAGAATAGCATTAAAGGCAGACAAAGTAAATCTTCTTTTTTTTTTACCTGTACTGGCAAATCTATTCTACAGGCTGAGAATAATTTGAGTCAGGAACGTATCCCTCCAGTGAGTCGTGTTTATTTGTTGGTGTAAATTAAGATTCTTCTTATGGGTGTTTGTAAAGCAGCTGGTTTTGCAAAGAAATAGGAATCCAGCAGCATTTGGTCTTTATGGCTTGAAAACTGAGACACTCAATACCTCAGGGCAGCTGGGTAGGCTTCTGAGTATAATTAGATCTGAGCTAATCTATCAGGATAATTGAACAATGTAAGGTATTTTAAGTTTTTGGTTAAAAATTACAGGAGAATTAGCTCAGGAGAGACAGAGAAAGAAAATTTGAATTTTACGAATAAGATTATTACCTAAAATTGTATGTCTCATTACGTATTTACCACATGCTTACAGTAACTAGCTGGGGTTGGCATCATTGTCTCTGAATCAATGTCCTTAAAGCCAAGACATGCAGCATGTTTTTAAATGGTAACAAATGCTATATATATATATATATATATATATATATATATCCTGTTTAGCAGTACTTTCTCTCACTATCAATGAGTTATAATTACTTCTTTCCTTATTAACATGCTCTCCCTCTTCATAAACATATTTATTTATTGATCTGTTGCTGTAGCTTGACCATCTGCTGTCTCCAGTACTCAACACCATTTGCTGAATCTCTTGCTTCAGTCAACTGGCTTATCCTCCTAGGACCTTCTCTGAGAGTTGTTGGACTTAGAGAGGGGCAAAACTTTCTATCTATGAAAGAGGTGGACCAGAGATCTGTAAAAGCCACCACGTTATAATTAATGCTGTTCATGGGTTGTTTTCTTTTTTGCTTAAACCTTACTCTTGCACCTTCTATAATGTATAAAAATAATACATTACTAATATAGATAGTCATGGCTATTATTAACATTATTTGTATTTCTATATTTGCTATTGCTTTTAATGTCACTGTGTATACTAGTGGATGTTGCTTGCGTTGTGCAGTTGTGACTACATTTTGATTGCATTTGCTAATCCTGCTTTCCTTTGTTGCTGTATATTATAATTGTTATTCTCTAGATATTATCATGTATCAGTATATAACAAAACATTGAAAAGCAGAGTGCATGAAGTCATGCCGTTTAAATATTATTTGTGTCATACATGCTCATAATTTCAGCAGGTGAAGTATATGCATTCCAAGTATTCTCACAGATGTCAGAAACACAGATATAGTAAAAAAGACAAAAGTAGCATTCATCACTGAAATTGCTACACCCAGTGAGTATAGTGCCATACAAACATAAAGACACAAAGTCATTAAATATCAGGATTTGTGTCAGAAATGAGTGCAATGTGGAAGGAAGATGCCCAGACAATTCCAGTAGTTGTAGGAGCAATAAATCTGGTAAAAAATATTTTACAGTCGTACGTAGATATATACTATAGATATATGTAACATTATACAAATTACAGGAGACAGTTCTGGACACATCATGGGTGCTGAGAAGATCAATTTTGGCTAATATCAAAGACTGAAGCAATACTAATTTCATGAACTAACTGAGGTCCATTCCTATCAGGTCTATATCATTTTGTCGAAGACTTACATTGTCGGACATATATTCATCAAACTTTATCCATCAAACACCATTTCAGTGAAGTTATATCATCGAAACTAAGTAGCCACCAGAGTGATTGTAACAGAAATTACATTATTTTAAAGTCACCAAGGTGGGGGGGATGCACCCCCCCACACCCCCCTATTTATACATACCAACTCCTAGTTCACACTACATAAGGAAAAGGGCAAATTTGTAACAATGGCCAATTAACTCCCTTCCTGGGAAAAAGTTTCAATAATATAATCTTTTGCTGAAAATGTAAATGTTCAACAAAGTAAGTCTTTGACAAAATAATACAAATCCTTCCTATAATGATATGAGAAATCCAAAACACTTAGAGAAATTAACCAGAATAAAACATAGTGAAAGTTGTAAAGCATGAAGGGAAGAAGTCTAAGATGACATCTTTGTTTAGTTTAGCATAATCACTTCAGAAAGAAGTGACAATGGAAATCAAACCAGAGGTATACAAGCATCAGATATCAACTGAAAGTGGGAAAAATAAAAGAAAGAATATAAATAAAAGGACCAAAATAAAAAAAAAAGAAAACTAGAAAGCCCAGGAATACAGAAGCATGTCAAGACAACTCCTAGAACAAACAGACAGTGCCCAAGAGTTGTCACAGGAGTTGTTAAGTAGAGGTTAATTTAAACCAAAAGATGAAAGACTAATAAAGGTGTTCCAAGACAGTGGGCTATGTGCATGTTGGTTACAAAGTCTATAGGAAAAGTGGGAGAAACACACAAATGTAGGTTCTGTAAAACAACTGGAAACAGTTGTGCTTCTTGTTGCAGTCTGTGATACATTACAGCTGATGGTCTCCATATTAAAAGTCATAGTAAGGTACAAAGTCCCATGCAAACACTAAAATATATAAGGACTGAGAAATATTGGTCGAATGAACCACAAAGCATTACTGACAATGACAAAGTTTGCATCACATGAGATCACCCCATACCAACAGTTAAAAATAGATGCAAGAAAACCAGATATAGTAGAACAATAGAAAAGACAAAACTAGTGTTAATCATTGAAGTAGCTACATCTAGAGATTATAGTGTCTTATGTACAGAGAAACATGAATTCTTAAGGCACCAGGATTTGCAAGTTGAACTTAGGGTAGTTTAAAATAAAAAGAAACAGATAGTTGCAAAAGTAGAAGGAACAACAGGACTAATAAAAACAAATTTTCAAGTGTACTTAAAAAATATTACCAAAACATGTGACCCCATATGAAGTGCAGAAGGAAGAAATTCTGAGTATATTGTGGGTGCTAAGAAGAGCACTTTTGGCAAACATCAAACACTGCAGCTATAGTAATTTTTTTAATTTAATCACATCCTGACTCAGGAATGGGATCCAGTCCTGGCACAGTAATAGAAGCTCAAAACATTTGGAGAAATTAAAAAACAGACTAAAACAGCACTTTCTGCAAATTGTGTATGCTTTATTGAATTCCACTATATAGGCCACAACAATGTGGCAACAATATGATTGTGAACAGACAGACAGTCATAGGTCCATATTTATATCTTACCCAAGTGATGTAGAAATCTGCTGAACATGCTGAAGAATCCTACTTATTTCACAAAAAGGATTTCCTATGTATTTATATGGTAATATATTGGCTGGTAGGTGTGACTGGTTGTGACCTTACCTAAATTTTCCTTTGATTATGGATTTTTTTAGAGCTAGCTTTCCAAGTGTAGAACTAAATGAAAAACAACCTTAAACAAATAACAAAATTTGTTATCACAGCAAATAAAATCCAATCCAGTTTATTAAAACAAAGCATCTTGGGCTGTGTCAGAAGTGCCTTTAAAAAACAAATGTCTCCTATAGTTACAAGCTGTAGTAATGGCATCCAGCATAAGGTTGCTTAATGACAGTAATGTCAGATCAAATTTAAATGTAAATTTCTCTCACAGTTTTCTCTAAAATCCATGCAGTACCAGAGCATTCATGGTTGCATTTACAGAAAGCACTCTGTAGAACTCATTCACAGTCATAGCACAATATTTTCTCTAACTTAATGCTTCAGGTAGTGCTAATAATTTTCTGTATCATATTTCATTATTACTAACCTGGTTCTCTTTCCAGACTATATGCATTGTCTAGATTTCATAATATTTGTACTGATCCCACGTTTGGTCAACAGTACTGTTCTCTACACAACAGAAGGTAGAATAAGAAACTTCCATTTTCATAGCTACATACTAAGGACTTGTTAGACTGCTTCCTTTAATAATCTGTGTGGAATCCCACTTTCTCCCTGTGAGCAAAATTAAGTTTCATTACATCCAGCGCTCTAAGACCAGTTTACTCATATAAAGTCTTGCCATGAATGCCAAAACTATCTATAGCATATGCACGTGTATATGTAAACGCAAGTGCTATTTTATTCCAGAGTCAGTGTGTAAAGGATTTGTTTATTGGAAGTATGTTTTTGTCTCCTTATTATCAACAATAAGGAGGAATGTTGTTCAAACACAACATTGTAATTGTAGAATATTTTATATTCCAAAAGCAAAATAGATTAAGACATGAAAGCATTTTGAATTATAGAACACAGTGGGTATATCAGATGCACCACTACCAATTTAATGTTGATGTGGCAAATGCCCTGAGATATATATTTATATATGTTCTATATCTTGACTTAACTCTTGATTATAAATTAAACATAGCAATATTAATAGTAATAGTAATCAGAAACACATTAGAATTACAGTGTGCTAACATAAGAATGCCTGCCAATTCTTTTAAAAAGCAAGTGGATTTCTAGTGAGGTACATTGTTACATAAATATATTCATTCAAGCAAAATAACTGTAGGAAATGTTATAAAGAGGGCCGTACTGAAACAGTGTACAAGTGAAACTTACAGTACAAATTGGTTGATTATATATATATATATATATATATATATATATATATATATATACACACACACACACACACACACACACACACACACACACACACACACACACACACTCTCTCTCTCTCTCTCTCTCTCTCTCTCTATATATATATATATGCAAATAAAACTTAAATGTTTTGAATAGAGATCGCAATACAGTGAGGATCAGGAAATGTACCCTTTTCCTTACTGTAGTGTGATCTCACAGTTGGTATACATAATTTGCAGGGGGTGGGGGGGATGGGTGGTGCAGCAGGGCTTGCCCCCTGCAAAAACATAAAAAAGATAGATTTCTGTGGGTTTTTTTTTCATGTTCAAGTTTATAGAAACTCGATCATGTGGTGTCGACCATATGAATTTCAAGTTTCTGAAAACTCGATCATCTGACATAGGACCATATATATATATATATATATATATATATATATATATATATATATATATATATATATATATATATAGGGAGAGAGAGAGAGAGAGATGTGTGTGTATATATATATATATATATATATATATATATATATATATATATATATATAAATATATAAATTAAAGGAAAACAAGTATGCCTCAAAGCTTAGGTACAAAATTCCTGATGCAGAAAGTGATGAGGATTCAGACACAGAAAATAAACCTTGTGAATTGATGTGCTTAGATACGTACTACCTGAATCAATATGAGAGAACAATTATTTGAATGACTCCAAAAGATAAAAACAGTGTTATAACTAAATACAAGGCAGAAAGTGTCCCTGTTGGGCAAAGTAATTGTGCTTCTGAGGTGTGGAAGCACAGCACAGGAAATGAGCTTGTACATAAGACATGAACGACTGTAGTTATTTAGATAAAAGCTGATAAGGAAAATTAAGGTTATTTGCTACTCTATCAAGAAGGTGCAGCTGTCAATGAGAAACAGCAACAAAACTTGTCAAAGATGAGAAGCTGTCAGTTGTTGGTGTGTAGCACATGAGCGATGCCAAACAGGGAGCCATTAATGGGCACATGGAATGAAGACAATCAGATAGAACTGCTAGCCTAAGACCCCACAAAACCATGGGGGTGTCTTTTGTTTATAGATCTAAAGTGGAGATAGAACTGCACATGCTGAAAGTGCTGCAGCATTTACCAAACTGAAGTAAAGTGAACGACATATGCTTATAGTCGCAATACTTAAAAAACAAAACATGGGATGCCATATTTACAAAGTGTCCAGAGTTATTATTAATCCAGTGCTAAGGAGGGCAGTATTCATAAAAAATATTTTTGCATTCCTGGCAGGGAAAAATGATTCATTGAAGTTGACTTGGCAAAGGCATACTTACACATGGAAGTAGAAGAGTCTTGTAAGAAACGTTTACTGACTACACATGTTTCTAGTATTACTGACAGGACTCTGGAGCAGTACCACTGACTGATATTTGAAAGTGGAATAGTCCCTTCAGTGAACTCCCGATGTAAATGTAACTCAGATTTTTTTTTTTCGCATATATGTTTTTGTTTAGCTTAACAAACAAAATTCATTAACAATAAAGTGAACCTTGGCTCTAGATGATTGTCACTGTTGAAGTGGCACCCCAGCCCCAAATGGATAGAAAAATTGGTGTAGAGCTGTTACCATAGCACTTTGTAGTTCAATACAAGAAAGGGAGAAAAAAGAATAAATCTGAAGATATTCTCAGAAAATTATAGAGAAAAAGAAATTGTATACAAAAAGTAAACTATATGAAAAGGAGAAATGTGTGCAAAGACAACAGAAGAGTATGTGAAGATGATAATTGATTTACAGTCCCAAAAGCAATTCTTTTAGAAGAATCTGATAATTAAATTGAGAAAGCTTCAGTTTAACAGAAGGTGCAAAGGCTGCCAGCCTAGCTTGATAGAATTTTGTAGATAATTATATGTCATTTGTAAATATTAAAATAATCCACAGGTTTGGTTTATAAATGTAAAGAGAACTATATGTTATGATTAAACTATATGTTGTACTGAGCTTATAAAATGTAACCACAGTGCACTCTGCTGGAAAAAAGCTGATAAGTCAAGCACTGTATGACTTTTTAATCTCAAGCTCAGAGACAGGATATCTGGACCAGTAAATTATTTCTATTGTCTTAACATAAGGGATAATTACTAAGGTTTTACATATAAAGTGTATGTTATTGCTGTAGTCTCCTGGCAGCTGCAAGATCAAAGAAATGTTAATATTTTAAGTTCTGTGAGCCTGGGAAAACTAAACCAGAGAAGTGTCAAGAATAATGTAATGTGAAATGACTGTTATCAATTTAAGACTTTTTCACTCAAGAGAGAGAGAGAGAATAGAGCATTTTGGATTTTGTCTGAACATCCACTCACCAGCATTTGCTTGCTCTGTAAGTAAGATATTTATTTAAAACAGTGATTTCTCTTAGAGATAGATAGAAATAGCCAGATTAGTCTAGCTGTTTTCTATATCTACATCAAGACTATATTACAGTATTATTTTAAAGGATTTTCCTGTGATTTCTGAACTCTGTGATGTCATTGTGGTGAAGTAATAAGCATTGTCTTGTGTTTTTATTATTTATTATTGAATATTTTTAAACCTTTCAACCGTGGCTCTTTTGTGTAGAGATAATTTAAGCTCTAGTGTATTTGCATGTATTTAGTCATACTGTACTATGCCACTCCAGAATAGCCTTATCCCTGGGTTACCCTTACTATTTGGATAACAGTAATATTACACAGTGAAATTGCTCGCCCTTTGTGAAGGGCCTTATTAGTAGCTGATAAGAGTAGTTAGTGGCAGTGGATTACTACCTTATAGCCTGGGCAGAAAGGGGCATAGCTGGAGAACCTGTGCCAGCCTTCCCCAGGAGTTTCTGTGTGTTTGTATATAACACAAAATCTCAGAGTGTGTGTGTGTGTGTGTGTGTGTGTGTGTGTGTGTGTGTGTGTGTGTGTGTGTGTGTGTGTGTGTGTGTGTGTCAGCAACTTGGGCAGGGACACAAAGCATTGGTTGGACAGAGAAGGCACTGGAGGCTTTGGCTTCACTACTTGGCTGGTACCTGGACCCTATAGCTGGGCCAGTTGGGAGCCTTATTGGGGATCTGGAGAGAAAGGGAGAAACCAGCCCCAGACTGACTGATCTCTGTGTGCTCTTAAGGGAAATTGTATTTTGCTGTGTGTGTACCTGTTATCCTTCCCAATGTGCACGCCCCTCACTGATGCTAGTGGTGAGGATTGAGGCTCCTTGATTACTGGGCCAGTTCACTGGCGTCACACAAGTGAAACAGCTTTATATGCTGAATAGCAGGTATAAGAAATGGTTAAATGTTCCAAGTTTAGAAATCATAAAGAAATATGAGAATCATAAGATGATATTAAACTACCACCAGTGACAGGAAAGTCAGTTATCCCAGAAGGATAACATAATACATAATACAGTCCACATATGTGAGCATTCATAATTAATCGTCGGGACAATACCCAATTAATTAATCCCCACAACATTAGGAATGAGGTTCTAACAAACAGTTAACAAAAAAAAGTTCAATTTTCATCGGCAACATGATGCTTCTAGCATAACAGTATTTTTAATCATACAGTTATTGAGGGATCACCTCTCATTATTGTCTCTCTCTCTCAACAAAAACAATCCTCAAGAGCTTCTTCCAAATAACACCCTGCCTACAGACCTTATAAACCAGCCTTCACTGAACTGACCTTTTCTTCTCTGCTTTTGTCCAAAATTCTGGGAATTCCTACCATTATATCTTCCTACTGTAAATTCAGAGCACAGCTCAAAACCCATCTCCATAACAAATTTGAATGCTAATGCCCTCAGGCTGGTCAAATCACCTAATCCATCAACTTCTACTACAAAAACATGTGAACATGTGATCTCTCACCTACATATCCATCTCCTCTTCTCAGACTCACCATCAAAGAGTTACTTTTTCTGTATATTATTTGTGTCTTACAAAGATAAGCATCTTTTCTCAAAATAACTCCAATGTTTTTATGCAAGACATTTACTTCTCTAAATGCTTGCTATAACAATGTGCCTAGCTATTTCATTTCTGTAATTATTTACTGTACATAACTATTTCATATCTGTAACTGTATTCATTCATGCTTTACCTGTAAATGGTCACTTCTGATCAGTGTACCTATGTTAATTAATAAAATAAAATATAAAGTAGTTTCTGTTTGAAGAATTTGCCTTTGAAAATTAGGTATATGCCCATCCTACAAACCAACTTCCCTTAGGTTAATAACAGACCACACTTTGGGAACTATGAAAAGTAATGCATTAATGAGAGAAAAGTATGGTGCCTAGTTATGGACTCTATTATGTTATTTATTATTTATTTATTTATTTATTTATTTTACATTTGTTGACCGGGATAGTCCGACAGGATACATGTCCATTTTCAGCGGAGGCCCGGGGAGAAAAGCTCCACAAGGATACTAATGATAACAGTAGTAATAGTACAATAATATTCCAAGAGAGCAGAGGATTTAGATACAGTATCTCAGAAAGTTCTACACAGTAGGAATACACAGGCATATGCTAAAGGTTAACAGAGCGACAAAAAAACATGAAATAGATCTTTTCACAAATTTAAAGCACAACAGGAAAACACTACAGTATGCAGAAAGGATAAACTCAGCAGGCATAACTGTACATTATGACAAGACACAACAGATGAGTGGAGTATTTGCTTGCTGATTACCTAATAGCTAGAGAAAGACCAAGTAGTCGGATTGGGTTAGTCAGGGTTTAGGCAAGGGCAGAGCCAGTTAGTTTTAAAGTATATTTTGAGGCCTTTTTTAAATAGGGGAAGAGATGTTTCTTGGATAAAAGTTGCAGGAAGAAGGTTCCACATTTTACCAACTGAGTTAGCAAACCTGCTGTATTGTTGGATTTTAGGGTTAAAACTGATAGCTTGTTGGAGTTTATAGTTTATAGTATAGACTATAGAAAGTATAGTAAGTGAATATACAGACTGTCTCTCAAAATGCTCTCAAAATGTGAATGTCCCAGTTTACATGTTAGAGCTGCTTAAATCAGACTGGCCAGATATCAGTCCATGTCTTTATGGTTCATTTGACAGTGCACACCATCTCCTAATCCTGTCTGATGAGTATTCAAGGTTTTCAATGACAGAATATTTTAACTTACCATCATCAAAAAGTTGTCCCAGAACTTTACAAGCTGGTCTCAATTTTTAGCACACAAAGAATAATTAGATCAGTCATCAGTCTAATATTTTAGATTCTAGTATGAAAAATTTTGCACAAACTTGAAAAGACACAACAGAAAAGAAACAGAACTATTATTGTGATCAAATGAGAATGTGGCTTTAAACCATTAGAAATTAATCAATAACTGCAAAGAGAAAGGCAAGCCATGAAAGCAACAAGTTCTTACAATGCTAAGGGAATCTAGGAATAAGTTATACATCATACAACAGAGGAGATACCAGTCCACCTGATGTTTAAGTACACTTACAACAAAAGGACAACGTTTGCAGTACAAAGACAATGCCTAATAAGTCTGTAACAAGTGGAGACAAAAAAGACTGACAAAACTGTTGGACTAGGACAGTCACTTTTGCTGAAGAGGTTGGGCAAGAAAAACATTTTCCCATTAGTTTCTTGAGTCTTATATAACCAAAGGCATAAAGGATTCCAGTTACTATCTTAAAAATGGATAAAATGAAGAGACATTGCTCATTTTAATATCCATTGGTAAAGATCTACAAAATACAAATTTGACATATACTGCTGTTTTCTGACTATACACCACTGCTGGACAATAAATGCAATAAGCTTTGAAATTTTGAAAATGTACAAAAAAATTTATATAATAAAATGATGAGGAGCCACAGATGTTTCCCTTCTTTAGGGTGACAAACAAGTCCATCTCAGACTTGACTCGATGTAGGTGCTTTGATTCTGTCTGATTTTCCACTGGATATCTAAGACATGACTGAGGCTGCAAAGGTACCTTTCACTTGACAGGCCAATGCCTTCAGGTGAAAATGTCTCTTTATTTGGGTACAGCTCAATACTGTAGTACACCAGCCATTCACTTGCAGGTGATCCTTACCTTGTTCAGGTACCTGTATGACTTCACCATCTTTGTATAACTTTTTAAAGAATGATAACCCCACTATATCTACTATTTTTGGCATACCCAAATTTCACAAAATTACCCAGGATCAATCATTTTGACCAGTAGAAGCTGCTAAAGGGTTCCATTGACAGAAATTAAAAAAAATGATAACCATCTTTATTTGCTAACAGACTTCTGGGAGTTTTTGGGATGCCTGGCAAAGACCTTTATAGAGACAGCATGGCTTTTGTCGCAATAAGACACATTTGGTCGACTTTCAGTAATTCCTCATAATGAGGGATTGCAACAGTTTACTGAAGCTTTGATGACAAATGATTCTTTAACTACACAAGAAATTACCATTTTTTGAAGCTGAATTCTAGCAACAGGTTATCAGTACTGCAATGGAGGCAGCATACTAACCCATATACACCAACTTGATAATACAGATTAGTGCATAACCACATTTTCAACTCTGAGTACATTATATTTTGGGATTTATATATTAGATTTTTAGACAATGTCTGTATTCTATGGAAAGACACTGAAAGTAAACTAGTGGAGTTTTTGAACTGTATACAAACTACATGTGCCATTTTAAAATTCACCTACTATTATTCTAATGAGTTCAGCTGATATTTGGATATTATTAGCACTAAGGAAAAACTTGATAAAAAGGGTCACATCCAATATACACAGAAAGCTAACTTTCTCAAACTCATATCTTCACTATAAGAGTTGCAACTAAAAACAACAAAAAAAGTTAGCAATAATTATTTGGAAAGAAAACAAACATCTAGAAGAAACTGATAACTTAATACTTCTGGTCATTCAAAGGGGTACCCACTGAAGCTTCTGTGTGAATTAAAGAACACGTTAATAGAGGGGAGGGATTAAAAAGTATCCATTTCTACTGGGCTGCAGGATGACAAGCATCAAACACCAATAGTGACAGTTTATTTCAGACAGCTCTGGTATTAACATATTTTATTTAACATTTGTTTACCGGGAAAGTCCAACTGGGAACAGAGCCAAGTTTCAGTGGAGGCCTGAGGAGACATGTTTCAGATGCATGTCTTTGTAATGTGGGAGGAAACTGACATGGATGCAGGGAGGACATGCAGACTCTGCGCAGAAGCCACCCCAGCCGAGAGTCGAATCGGAGAACTTCTTGCTGTGAGGTGACAACGCAACTGCTGCACCACAGGAAGAATTAGGGATATGATTAGACACAACTAGAATTTATTTACACATTGTGAAGAGATAAAAAATGCAATAGGTGAAAGAACACATTTTGTATTTGAGAGGAACTCTAATATTAAAAAGAGATTACAGAGATCCAAATAAAATTAGTGAGGAATTTAAAAATATTAACAAGAGAAAGCAGACATACAAGTTACAAACAATGCAAATGTATTTATGAAAGTGATAAAATAATTGGAAATTGTGGGAACCTACAACATTTTCCCAGCATTATAACTACAGTACCAAAGGTTTACTGTACTACGTAATCATTTAGTGTGGGAAAAACTGAAATGACTTTAAGAAAAAAGGATTTATAAGCATAACTGTGGCATAATTAAGGGGAAACAATAAAAACATGTTATATAAACATATACATTATTGTTCAGAATATGAAAAATTAGGTATTTACAGTGTCAGAACACATACTCAGAAATTTCAAGGGGTGTCATGGAATTAAAAATTAAGTAAAGAAAGTTGGTGTGGTGAGATTAGATACTGCATTCCTCTCAGGTTTGAATAAACACATTTCTGTTAGCAGCATACTTAAAACATGGATTGTCAAAGTCTAAGCACAACTTTTTTAGAGTTTTTTTAAGTTATTCTATATATGACTTTTACAACATGTATTTAATACATGATATACATTGATGTGCAGACATAGTTATGAACATGAGTTCTTATAAATTCGATTATGCATGCCTAGTTCTTCAATTATATATGTATGACTTTGCTTTTGGGGCCATATGACTATGGGAAGTATGTTTATTGTGCATTATTAGTCTTTACTATTACTATTATTACTGAAGTTCTGTATAATTACAATGAAAGTGCTCAGTTGTTAATAAAAAAATTCTGTATGTTATCTTGAGGATTTTTGGCTATCATTTGTTCTGGTTTTTGATTTACTGAATGACACCTTTTATTTCATTTCATTTCATTTTCTTTTCTTTAAAGTGTTTAAAAACCCAAACACTGTACACTTTTAATATAGAAAAACAAACCTCAAATACACAAATAAAAGGCAAACCACCCCAAAGCAGAAACAAAGTGGTCACCTGAGAAATCAGTAAATCAAAAACTGACCATAAGGTGACAGGAATTTTTTGTTATGGTTCACTTAAGCTATCATGATCAGATCATAATGAAGGGTCATCATGAAAGAAGCCACAGTGTCTATCTGCCTAATCGGGGGAGGTGTTTCATTCTATAAATCCATGGACAGACATTAAAAGAACATCTGGCGGATGCTTCAAGCTAGGTCTATTCAGAAACAGCAGTCATCCACCTGAAGAAATGAGCATGTGAGCAGTCACACAGGGCCACCTGAAGAACTGAGCATGTGAGCAGTCACACAGGGCCACCTGAAGAACTGAGCATGTGAGCAGTCACACAGGGCCACCTGAAGAACTGAGCATGTGAGCAGTCACACAGGGCCACCTGAAGAACTGAGCATGTGAGCAGTCACACAGGGCCACCTGAAGAACTGAGCATGTGAGCAGTCACACAGGGCCACCTGAGGAACTGAGCATGTGAGCAGTCACACAGGGCCACCTGTAGAACTGAGCATGTGAGCAGTCACACAGGGCCACCTGAGGAACTGAGCATGTGAGCAGTCACACAGGGCCACCTGAAGAACTGAGCATGTGAGCAGTCACACAGGGCCACCTGAGGAACTGAGCATGTGAGCAGTCACACAGGGCCACCTGAGGAACTGAGCATGTGAGCAGTCACACAGGGCCACCTGAGGAACTGAGCATGTGAGCAGTCACACACGGCCACCTGAGGAACTGAGCATGTGAGCAGTCACACAGGGCCACCTGAAGAACTGAGCATGTGAGGAGTCACACAGAGCTGCCTGAGGAACTGAGCACGTGAGCAGTCATGTAGGGCACCAGCAGTTTTTAATCAGAGGTGTCATGGACTGTTCAATTCTCAGTAAGTTAATATTAACATCTTAAATACAATTCTCCTTCAAAACTCCAGTTTCATCTTGCTTGTTTCTGGTGGACCTTAACATATTGTGGAAGGATTTTACAGAAATGGAGATACTTGTTATACAGGTAAAGCCATAAATTTAAATTTTGTATTCAAACCTTGTGCTGCTACCCATATCACCCAACCACCATTTTAAAAATTTACTTAGTCCCTTAAAATGTTGCCTCCTTACACTTTAGAAAGAGACACATTATTTTCAATTGTTGCCACATAAAACTATAAAACGCTTATTTTTAAAACTGTACTCATATCTGGTCAGTATGTTTTATGTAGCTTTAAACAGTATACACCAGACTAGATAGCTGTAAGCATTCTTTATTATTTGGTTCTAATTTGAGTATACAGAATATCCCTAGCTAAACCATTGTCTTATTTACCTCCTCAAGGACAGACAAACAAGCAGCATTTAGAACTAAATATGGAATAACTGATCTGTTCAAGAGTGTGTCTGCAGTACAAAAAGGCTGTATAGCATTGTCCTTTTCTAATGCATACACTGGTTAGTGGTGTTTCAAGGTGTTTCTTGCCAGGGCATGCTACGGGTACAGTTGCTGGATGGTGGGTCCCATTATAACCAAAGAAAAAAGAGAAATTTCTTCCCTGTTACAGCAGATGCCATATTGGTGGAATGAGTAGTAAATGAAGACATTTTAGAGACATTTGTAACTGCGAGATGCTGGGATCAAAAATGTTGTGTCAGATCCTGAGGCCAATATATAGCCAAAATTACACATTGTGTTCGACTGCCCCGTGCCTACAGAACATTTTGCAGTGATGGATGACAACATGGAGATGGTAGTTGCTGCTGGAGCATCCAGTTTGATCTCAGTAATGAATAATGCAGTCAGTAATGCCAATGCATTAACCTCACACTGCGTACACATTGTTTCAAACTTCTGCACTACTATTCGTAATTCTGTGTGTCTATAACATCATTACAGTACTTAATGCACCAAATGCATGGTCTCTGTGTTTTTCTATATCATAGTTAGCCATAATCTGTGGGTTATCTTTAATTTACACTTAGCATGCAATCCTGGCATCAGAAATACAAATTAGCTTACCTCCTCTTTCATATATTAAACTGAAAGAAACAATCTTCCTTACCGCTTTGATACATAGCAGTATTTAAGAAGGATCAGACACTTTTAATCTGGTACTGCAGATAGCCGAACATAGCACCACCTTATTCTGATGTAGTTGTTTATCCAGCAAGTTAAATTAACACATTGGCACAATATTTCTGCAACAGTAGGAGGCGTGTCTGTCATGTGCTCTCTCTCCAGTGGCCATATAATAATTATGAGTATTGCTGCCTTGAGAGTTCTGGCTGAATCGATTAAAACCATTATCAACTGAATAAGTTAATTACTCTTTGTCACCACCTTCACACTCAACTTTGATTAATAGTAAAGGAGCTGTCTCACTGCTATAAAGCTGACTTGTTATTGTTAAATCCTAAAACAGTACTAACGGATTCTTCATATGACGGCCACACAGATCCCTTCTCATTCACTCTATACCCACAACACATTGTTCTTGGCTGCAGCCAGTGATCAAAAAAATCATGTGACCGACATCGGGCTCACCTGTCAACTCAGATAAATAAGAACTAGCTTCACTACATTAAAATATTAACATTTCTTTGCAGTAGGCATCTAGGCCAGCATGCCTCCTCCTACTCCTTCTGTCTCCATGGATCTGCAGTAACATAAGTTGTACCACTCTCCACTGCAGGACATCTGGACTTATTTACATTCAGATAGCATTCTGCATTCTTGTCCCACTTATATCAGAGTTTTAGTGCACACAAGGGTAATGAATTTACACTCCCATAGCTGATTGTCAAGTCATGCTACTCAATCAAGTTGCCTTCTAACAAGACTCTCTAAAAGCCTTTGGAAAACTATGCCAAGTGTTGTGGCATATATATTTAATTGCACTGTTCAGCTTTGTTGCCTGTCCTTCTTACTGATTCTAGTTGTGTCGCCTGTTTGAACTTTTGGCTCAGCAGATGACACAAGCTATTACATTTCATCTCGCAAAAGCGAAAAAGCCCCAAATTAGAACACTTTTTAAATGATGATGCTATTGGTAGAGCTTCACAAAATAATTTCCAATTTTAGGAGAGATGCAGCAAACCAATTTCCAAAATTAGGAAAGATGGAACACATCTGTGAACAATTTATGGATGTCCTTCCAAAATCTGGGCAGTTGAGAGTTATGCTTCTTTGGCAGGTGGCCTGGGTGACAATACAGAGCCTAGTCATGCAACCCTGAGAGTTTAGTAGGTGCATTTGTTATCTTCAGTGAAGTCATACTGCTTACCCCCAGAGTAAATCTGTGAGTCCTGTCCAGCTGTCAAGGCAGAACAAGAAGGAAATCAGTGTGTTACACTGAAAAACATGTAATGGCAGCTTGCTCCACAGGTAAGAGATACATTTCTGAACAGCCTATCTCTCTTAGAGGTCTTGTATATGCTATGATGAAGTCAGTGCTTTTAGTATTACCTGTATTTCTGACGCAGAGGAGGTCTATTAAAACAGCATCTTGTAAAGCCTAGAATGAGAGGCAGAGATTGCAATATATGAGCCAGTGAAAGACAGAGAAAAGTGAGCGGGTTTTCAGTCTCTCTGCATAGCTAAAGGAAATTAGTCCTATCAGATTTTTAGTTAGAAATCATTGTGGTCTTTCTAGTTGGGCAAAGTGGTTAGAGTGTGACATTCCAAACAGTACACTGTATTCTATGATTGGCCTGATGCGGGTAGAATAGAGAGAGAAATGGATGTCACTGGAGGCTTTAGAAGTGGCCAAGGAAACAAAGACAGCAAACTGAATGAGAAGTTTCAGAGAACAGCACAGAAAGATAATGAGGCATACTTAAATCAGCACTGTAAAGAATTGGAAAAAGATAAACAGAAAGAGAAGGACAACCAATCTCTTCAATAACACTGGTGATATTAAAGGCAGCTTCCCTCTAAAAATAGACATGATAAAAGACAATGACGGGAGGGATTTAACAGAACCAGAAGATAATAACAAGATGGCAGGAAATATACAGAAGAACTACATAAAGAAGGATATTGACATGACAGACACATATGATGGTATGTTCTCCGATCTAGGGACAGACATCATGGGAAATGAAGTTAAACAGGCCCTAAAAGGCCTTGTTAATGAAGCCTTGTTAACAAAGCTGCAGAAAGTGACGGAATTCCAGCTGAGCTGCTTGAAAGCCTGCAAAACAATACTGTGACAGTGCTGCTTGGAATTTGTCAGCAAATTTGGAAAGCACAAAAGTGACCAATAGACTAGAAATGGTCAATTTATATTCTAATACCCAAAAAGGGTAATGCTAAAGAGTGTTCATATTATCAGACAATTATTTACTTATTATTTACTTATTTACTATTTGTCTACCAGCAAAATGGACTGACCTATTGAACCTTTTCAGTCATGACCAGAGCTCAAAGAGCAGAAAATGCAACACAGTCTTTAAATCAGCAATACAATATAAGTACACAGCAATGTTCAGAACATAATAACACCGAAGGCAGATAGGGTAACATTAAAAGATCCAGTCAGAGTGCATTAAGAAAAAAATATAGACAATATGTGAGCTAAGACATCTGCAAAATACAGTGCAGACATACATATAACACATAAATTCCTACATGCACTTAAAATATTTGCATATAAGATACCACATTAAGAGGCTGCAAAACATTTGTTAAATGTATTCTACTATTCGTGATATGGGATGACAAGTTACTTAACCATAGTCATGGTAGCAATTGCAGATAGACTCAGTAAAGAGTTGCTTTTAAGTGCATCTTTGAATCTTTTAATGGTTTCTAGATTGTTGACGTTTTTAGGCAGGTGGTTCCAGGTACAAAGTCCCACTCTAGAGAAGACTCTGTCACCTACAGCAGTTTTAAATGAAGGGTGTACTAGAGAAAAGCTGTTGTCCTGTGTCCTTCAAAGTACATAATACTCACTTAACTGTCTTGTTAAAGTAGTTTCACTCTTAAAGGGGGTCAGAGATCTTGTTTTAGCAACTTGCAAAGTAGAGCAGTTAGAAAAAAGGGGCCCTATTAGGAACTGACAGCTGTTCTGAATTATTTAACAAATTGCAATAGTTTATCTGGGATGTCTGCTAACAGAATGCATCTGCAGATTTTATTTTCATCCGTCTCCATTCTGTGAATATTTTGGGCTGAAAAAGGAAGACCATACTTAAATGTCAGTATTAAAATATTTTAACAATGGCCCTGTGATCAGCAAGGGAAAAGAGGAGACATCTTGTAACATAGTTTTAAGTGAGCAATGGCCTAATTAGTTACCAAATCTGTGCGTGCAAAGGCAAGGGTAAGTTTGAATATTAAGCCTGGGTACCTCTGTTCAGTGACATTAGGTATTCTGGTCCCATTGAGATCTGTTAAGAGAGTAGGAGGAATTGTGGGTAATTTCTTGGCTGAGGCAAAGCCCATGACATTGATTTTCTTAGGGTTAGTTAGTAGTCTGTTAGTAGTGGACCAGCTGTGTAACTGAGTGAAATTCTCCTGTAACTTGACTTGCCAATCAGACTGACTAGTACTAGAGTGCAGGAGCAGCATGTCATCTGCATATATTATTAATTAAGATTTGGTAATTCTAGGGGGAGATCATTAACAAAGAGAGGTAAGATAAGAGGACCTAGCACAGACTCTTGTGGTACACCTGTATTAAGTTTACTAGCAGTACAGGATGAAATATTGCTCTAGACATGTAAAATTCTGTCTTTTAGATAGCTGGAAACCAGTAGTTATTTCACATGCTAACAAGATAATGCTCAGGATCCTGCAAGCTAGAATCCAACCATATATGGACTGACAACTAATAGATTTACCAATTGGTTTTAAAAGGGGCAGAGGCACCAGAGATCAAATTGTCACTATACATTGGATAATGAAAAAAGTAAGGGATCCCGGAAAAAAAAAATGCTTTTGCTGTATTGATGGCTTTAAAGTCCTCCTTGACTGTGTATCACAATAAACTTTGACTATTACTTAGAGAAATGGGATACTATGCAATCTTATTTCCCTCCAAAAGAATCTATACAAGAAGCAACAGAGCCAAATATGGAATAATTGGTTCAAAACTGGGAAAGGAGCAAGACAAAGCTGTATGTAAATTATCAACCTACTTATTTAATTTATGTGTTGAATATATCATACAAAATGTTGGGATAGATTAATCAGATTACTGGAACCAAATTTGTTGGGAGAAATATTAACAATCTCAGATAAGCAGATGATACCACTCTAAAGGCTAAGTGTGAGAAACAGATAAATAACTCGCTGATGAAGGTGAAAGTAGATACTGTAAAAGATGGTTTGTTTTCTCAGCATTAAAATAGTAAAGTTATGTCATCTAGCCCTATCAATGCTTTTCAAATAGATGGGAAAGAAGTGGCGGTATATATAGATTTTATTTTTTTGGGCTCAAAGGTCTCTACAGATGTTGACTGCAGCCTTTTGCCATAAGGAAGGAAAACTATAACAAATCTGGATAAGATTTTAAGGAACTAAGATATTGAACTGTCCCTCATCATAACTATCTTTTTCTCAGTAATAACATATGACTCTGAGAGTTGAACTATAAGTAAGGATATGTGACATAAAACAGATGCTTTTGAACTCTGCTGTTTTAGAATATTTTAGAAATTTCCATGGAGTGAAAGAAGACAGAAACAGTCAATGCCTAAGAAATAAGTCCAGACTGGTCACTGGAAGGCCTGATAATAGTACTGAAACTGAAATGCTTTGCGATAATCATACAAGTACAGACTTCCCCAAAGTAGACAATAATGCTGCGAAAGACTGAAGGCAAAGAAAGAGGCAGCTGGCAGAAGCTAATGTGGATGGACACAATTACTGAATAAATGAATAGGATTTGCAAGATCATAAAGAAGCAATTCCTGATTGACAGGCCTGGCCTGCTGAAGTAGATAAGGTCACAAAGAGTTGGATTTGACTAAAAGACTATGTAACAACAATGATGATGACTACATATGGCTGTCAGTTTTCTTAAAGCAACAGATAATGCTTTGCGACTTGTAATTCTATTAATATTATATATTACGTCCAAACTTCTATGTTCTATAGACATGCTGTCTGGAGTGTTTCTTCCCGGGCCTCCACTGAAAATTGGCTTTGTTCCAAGTCAGACTTTCCTGGTTAACAAATGTTAAATAAATAAATAAATGTTGTGAAGTTCACCAGAAGGTTGAAGGACAGAATAATAGAGCATAGGTAAAAAAGAGCTGGTAATGAAGACAATTAGAAAGGTGCTTGGTGTGACATCTGGACAGAGAAAGGAGGACAAGGAGACCTGGTGGTGGAATGTGAAAGTACAGGAGAGTATACAGAGAAAGAGGCTGGTGAAGAAGAAGAAGAAGTGGAATTGTCAGAGAGATGAAGAAAGTAGACAGGAGTATAAGGAGATGAGGTGTATGGTGAAAAGAGAGGTGGTGAAGGCTAAGGATAAGGCGTGTGGCACGTTTATGAAAGGTTGGACACTAAGGAGGGAGAAACTGACCTCTACCAATTGTCTAGACAGAGAGACCAAGCTGGGAAAGATGTGCAGCAGGTTAGGGTGATAAAGGATAATGAGGGAAACATACTTACAAGTGAGGAGAGTGTGTTGAGCAGATGGAAAGACTACTCTGAGGGGCTGATGAATGAAGAGAATGAGAGAGAGAATGAAGGTTGGATGATGTGCAGGTAGTGAATCAGGAAGTGCAACAGATTAGCAGGGAGGAAGTAAGAACAGCTATGAAGAGGATGAAGAATGGAAAGGTTGTTGGTCCAGATGACATACCTGTGGAAGCATGGAGATGTTTAGGAGAGATGGCAGTGGAGTTTTTAACCAGATTGTTTAATGAAATCTTGGAAAGTGAAAGGATGCCTGAGAAGTGGAGAAGAAGTGTTTTGGTACTGATTTTTAAGAATAAGGGTGATGTGCAGAGCTGTAGTAACTACAGAGGGATAAAACTGATCGGTTACAGCATGAAGTTATGGGAAAGAGTATGGAAGCTAGGTTAAGAAGGGATGTGATGATTAGTGAGCAGCAATATGGTTTCATGCCAGGAAAGAACACTACAGATGTGATGTTTGCTCTGAGAGTGTTGATGGAGAAGTACAGAGAAGGTCAGAAGGAGTTGCATTGTGTCTTTTTGGACTTGGAGAAAGCATATGACAGGGTGCCTAGAGAGGAGTTGTGGTATTGTATGAGGAAGTCAGGAGTGACAGAGAAGTATGTAAAAGTGGTACAGGATATGTATGAGGGTAGTGTGACAGTGGTGTTATCTGCAGTAGTAGTTACGGATGTGTTTAAGGTGGAGGTAGGATTACATCAAGGATCAAATCTGAGCCCTTTCTTATTTGCAGTGGTGATGGACAGGGTGACAGATGAGATCAGACAGGAGTCCCCATGGACAATGATGTTTGTGGATGACATTGTGGTCTGTAGTGAGAGTAGGGAACAGGTTGAGGAGACCCTGGAGATGTGGAGATATGCTCTAGAGAGAAAAGGAATGAAGATAAGCAGTACTAAGACAGAATATATTTGTGTGAATGAGAGGGAGGACAGAGGAATTTTGAGGATGCAGGGAGTAAAGTTGGTGAAGGTGGATGAGTTTAAATGCAAGGGATCAACAGATCAGAGTAATGGTGAGTGTGGAAGAGAGGTAAAGAAGAGAGTACAGGCAGGATGGGGAGGGGGAAGAAGAGTGTCAGGCATGCTTTGTGACAGATGGGTAGCAGTAAGAGTGAAAGGGAAGGTATACAAGAGGGTAGTGAGACCAGCTATGTTATATCGGTAGGAGATGGTAGCATTGGCAAAAAGGCAGGAGTCAGAGCTGGAGGTGGCAGAGTTAAAGATGTTAAGATTTGCATTGGGTGTGACAAGGATGGACAGGATTAGGAATCAGTATATTAGAGGGTCAGCTCAGGTTGGACAGTTTGGAGACAAAGCCAGAGAGGCGAGATTGTGTTGGTTTGGACATGTGCTGAGAAGGGACACTGAGTATATTGGACAAGGAATGCTAGGGATGGAGCTGCCATGTAAGAGGAAAAGAGAAAGGCCTAAGATAAGGTTTATGGATGTGGTGAGAGAGGATATGCATGTGGTTGATGTGACACAGCAAGATGCAGAGGACAGGAAGAAATGGAAACAGATGATCCGCTGTGGCGACTCCTAATGGGAACAGATGAAAGAAGAAGAAGAAGTCAGACATTAGAAGGAATATTTTAACTAAGCACTGGCTTAGCACATTAGTGATAATGACTTGGCACATGTTTTTACTTTTAGAGCCATATGTATGGTTACTAAAACATCAGGGGGGGGAGATCTGAGCAATAAGTTTGAACTGAAAGAATATGAATGGATTCTTCAATTGCAAGCTAACTGTCCTCCAGGTATTAATCTGACTGTAACCCTGAAACCAGTACTTAAGTACAAAAAAATCATGTTTAAAGTAGGGTTCTTTGCTCTGTTTCAAGTTTTTTGCTCTATTTCTTTCAAAAATGTATGATGGTTTAATTACTTTATTGATAGCGACATGTCATTGGCTGTGTTCCTTTTAGATTGATTATTTAATGGCAGTATCACTGTTTTATTGCATTTAGCACTGAGGAAGGGTTTTTGGTGAGCCTGAAAGCTTTGCTGTTCATATATTAAAGCTCTTTTATGGTACATTGCAAAGTCCATTTTTATTGTACTTTCAGTTGTCCTGTACCAATTTCTGCTTCACTGTGACTCTTAATTTTATTTGGATTAAGTTTTTACATTTTAATAGGCTCAGGTGTGTCATTTATTATTTTATTGTGTCACACAGCCATTCATAATATGAGTCGTAATTTAAATGAGATGCTCGCTGTTCGTTCAAACCACCTATTATGTTCGGTGAGCACCACTGCTTCAACACAGGATAGGAATGTATCCTGGGCTGGTGATGATAACTTTTTCCAGCTATTAACAATTCTGGAAAGGAAATTCAAGGGACTGCAATGGCAGCATTTTAGCTTTGCAGTGTATTTGGAAATAGGAATCGTGCTATGCGGTTTAAGGATTCTCAAGATGTCTTCCTTTGGTAATAACCATCCCGTTTCATTGAAGAGATGGCAGGAAATTACCTTAAAATTGGGTCTTGATTACATGTCTCTTATGAATGACTACTTTCAGAAAACTGAAGTCGACCTTCAAAAAGAGATAAATAAATTGGAGAACGATATATCTTTGCTGCCTAGTTTCTCCACTCATGATTCTGATTATGATAAAATGTTTGAAAGACTGCTTAATTATGATAAATATCTAGATAACACTAAATGTTGGAAATCAAATAGGGACATTAGTGATTTTAGTAATGGACATATATTTTCTTGGCCAAAAAAAATGGCATCAATAAACATAACAACAAAAAAGTAACCGGGGCAATAAATACTAATAACATTGGCTTGATGTATGCATTAGATGACATAAGTGTACCTTTGAAGCAGCAGTCTTGCCCCCAGGTCAATAACATTACTCCTTTGACCAATGAGATCTCTGGCCTAATGATTAATAATACATTTAGTGCCTCCCATGCTGTTTCACCCATTCAGTCATTGGCTATGGTCAGTTCCAATGGTAATGTGAAGGGTTTTTAGCATGGCTCACATATTTTCCAATTGAAATTACAGGAGGAAACATTTACAAAGAAATGTGACCCATAGAGAGGACACTCAGCAAAGAAGAAGCAGAAGAAGTCGAAGCAGCCCATAAACCTGAAGCAAAGCTCATCAGCAGGTACTGTAAATAAACACTCTGTTATCAATCTATCAGATATAGTTTTTACATCAGCTGATTTGTCCATATTGAATAAAGGCTTAAAGTTTCTTCCTGAAAGTACTGACAGTTTAACTAATGTGCTTACTGATTTAAAGTTTTCTGCACGGAACTTGAACTTAAAGTTAACATTCAATGATTCTGCAGATTAAACGAGTGAGCACATTTATACTTTTTAGCCACCCTGTTGTCAGCGCCTTCCATGATATTTGTGAGCTGCATTTACAGAGATATTATAATGAGAAAGAGTTTAAGACGTTTTATAAAATGTCTCAAGATGAACCAATAGCACTTTTGAGATTAGAAAAGAATAATGACGTGATTAAAGAAGATGATAAGGGTGGGGCTATTGTTTTAGTGAGTAGAAATGATTATGTACAGTCGATGTATGTGGTTTTATCTGACCAACATGCTTTTAGAGAAATTGTAATTCTGATGTAAATAAGTTTGTAAATAATATCACTATGTTGATTTTTGATTTGCAAGCAATGAATGATATTAATATTGAAACTTTCAGTTTTTTTACTGTTCTCTGTCTGGTGGTGCCCATATTATATGGGCTACTGAAAGCTCATAAATTACTTGAAAACCCACCATGAGACCAATAGTCTCTGGGAGAGGGTGGTCAACCAAATCTATATCTTTATATTTACAGAATTTATTGATTAAATATCTTAGACATATAAAAAGTTTTATTAAAGATACAAGTGATTTTTTAAGACAATTGAATGAGTGGTTTAAAATTAGAAAAGGGGCTCACTTCCAGATGGTGGTACTTGATATTAAATCCCTCTTTACAATAACTCCGAATGACTAAGGTGTGATGTCAGTTCGAGAATTGTTATGCAGACATGGCCAGCTTTCAAACAGACAAGCTGAGACTGTCTGCAAATTGTGTGAGCTTGTCTTAGAAAATAATATCTTTATTTTTAACAATAAATTTTACCATCAAATCTCGGGTGTGGCGATGGATGCTCCAATTGCCAACACCTATGCCAACTTGGCGCTTGATAAATGGGAAAATGAATTTATCTATAATAGTCCTGAACATTTTTCAACCAAGACTGTTTTTTAAAGCATTTTGTGGACAATGTTTTTCTCATTTGGGAGGGGGATAAATTGTTTAAGTTTGTTGAATTTTTAAATAACAGTACCGACTTCCTACAATTCTCTGTGCCCACTTCTCCATATAATATTGAATTGTTGGATGTTGCTTTAAGTTATGATGGAAGTGAAGTGCACAAATATGTTTATAAGAAAGCTGTCCACAGAAATAACATACATAAAAAAGAATGCCTGCACCGCATGTTTTTAGAGGGATTGTTAAAGGACAGTTTGTGCACACAAGTAGATTGAATACTGACTTGGATAAGTGCATACAACAAATGGGCGAGATGGCAGATGAGTTTAAGGATATTGATTATGGTAATGATTTATTGGTGAGTATTAGTAGGGATGTTAAGGCACTAAGAGATATTAGTGCTAGACCATTTTTTTGGTAGTGATACTGTAGGGAATGTTCCTTTGGCTGGTCCCCATGATACTGAAATTTTACGATACTCAACCACCTAGAGTAGATGCAGTGATGGAAGCAGGACTATTCGACCCTGGACTATTCGACCCCAATGCATTTCTATACAATTTCATGTATATATATATATATATATATATATATATATATATATATATATATATATATGTGTGTGTGTGTGTGTGTGTGTGTGTGTGTGTGTGTGATCATTAGTGGACAGTTCGACCCCAGACTATTTAACCCCAAATATATTCTTTTAAGTACTTTATCATTAAGTTAGTTAATCAATTATTCAATAATAACACTGTTAATTTTTCATTGTAAATATATTTTAATAATATTTTTATTTTATTTAATTATTACATTGGTTAGTATAAATTGTTTGCGTCTTTCGGCTTTTTCCCAGTTAGGGGTCGCCACAGCAGAACACCGGTCCGCTAATAATTGGTAGAAGATTTTTATGTGCCGAGTTACCAGCTCTGACGCACAACCTTCAACGAAGGTACGCCCCTTCACGCATGTCTCCACACAGAAGACGCTTTAGCTGAGAATCGAACGGACGTTTTGCTGTGAGTCGACAAACATTTAAATCTTTAACATATAACAACTAGTGTTATGTTTTAACATATTATGACTACTGTTACTTTATAACATACTTTATAACATATGTTTTCCATCATTTAAATATATATTTTTTAATTTTATATTATGTTGATATGTTAACTAATCTATTATCTACTATAAATAATTTCTTTAAAATTAAATGAAATCATTTTTTATTCAGGTTAATATGCCTTCTTCATCTTGAACATTTATACTACCACCAAAGCTCAAGCAGCAACATGCAAGTTTCACCATTTCCCACCGTCTACCATAAAAGCATATCAGAACCTCAGGAAAGTGGATATGGATGTATGAGTAAATGCAAACACTCTTGATTTCCAGCAACATTGACAGTGTGTAGTGCTGCCGCGGACTTGACTTGATTGCAGAGTGCAAAGACAAACATACACACAATACAGTCTAATCCATCTACAGTGCAAGAACATTCCTAAGTAAAACACTGTTTTTAAGGACTCAAGAATTTATTTGTAAAAAGTATCAACAAGTAGTTCAAAGCTTAGAAGTGCAATTCTATGGCCAAATATCCATTTCACTAAAACAATGCTCAGTGCCTCTACAGCTTACACCCACAGCCCATTAACTTCAGCAGGGAAACAAACAGAACATCAAAGCAGACATCTGTCAAAATGACTGCTCATTATGTTTTCATTTTTAAATATAATTTATTTTTAATCCTTACTTGTTGCTTTATCTTTTATTTTTATGTAATAATGACGTTATCGTTATACAGAAACTCTAGGCTAGTTAATGCCGTGAGCTTCCAGACTAGTCAGCAAATGTTTTTTGGCACTTACTGTTTTTGTATATATAATTAAAGTTCCAATTTGCACTTAGTTTAAAGTAAGTGCAGTCGAAACACATAAATAGAAATTAAATACTTTCTAAACCAATTTTAAGAATGTTTAGACAGTCCTTCATTTCTGTTTTTCCTTTGATGTGCTTCAGCTTCACTTACGTTACATTTTTTACTGGGATCCAACCATCCGGGTCGAATAGGTCAGGGGCGAATCGTCCGGGGGTGAATCGGTGGGGTCAAAACATCCTGTACCCGCAGTGATGACATAAGAATAATTATTAGTGACAACAGCTGCATTTAAAGAACTATGCCTGAACTATAAAATATTGTCGGTGTTAAGCCTAGGTTTACTTATCGTAATTGTTCTAGCTTGGAAACAACATTTACGCTATAAGGATATGAGTTCAGCAACTAGACAGTTTGGTAAGATTGGTACTTACCCATGCCATGAGTGCTGTTGCTGTAATTTTATAAATAAAGATAGAAGTTTTATGCATCCCATAACTAATAAAACATATAATTTTAAATGTTTTGCAACTTGCAATTCTATTAATATTATATACCTTGCAACCTGCAGGGTATGTCCAAGCTTCTATATTGGGAAGTCCATGAGAGGGCTGAAGGACAGAACAACAGATCAGAAATTAGAAGGAATGTTTTGACTAATGCACTGGCTAAGCACATTAGTGATAATGACTCAACACATGTTTTTACTTTTAGGGCCATAGATATGGTTACTACAACCATGAATAAGCTTGAACTGAAAGAATATAAATGGATTCTTCAATTGCAAGCTAACTGTCCTCCAGGTATTAATCAGACTGTAACCCTGAAACCAATAAATAAGTACAATCATATTTAAAGTAGTGTTTTTTGCTCTGTTTCTTTTAAAAATGTATGATGGTTTAATTACTTTATTGATACCGAAATGTCATTGGCTGTGTTGCTTTTAGACTGATTATTTCAAGGCAATATCACTGTTTTATTGCATTTAGCACTGAGGAAGGGTTTTTTGTGACCCTGAAAGCTTTGCTGTTTATATACTAAAGCTCTTTTACGGTACATTGTAGAGTCCGTTTTTATTGTTGTTTCAGTTGTTCCATACAAGTTTCTGTTTCACTGTGACTCTTAATTTTATTTGGATTGACCTTGAGAATATACCCTGGTAATTAACTTGGTAAGGTAAAATGACTGATATATGATGATCAATGGATAGTTCACTGTTGATGAAGGAGCCCAAGTCTCTAATGATCAGTTGGTCTTAAGTAGGGTCCTGCTTATGTGCTAGTCAGTAGAACAGACTTGTTTCCTAAACTACATATTTTGTAATAAAGCCGAAGGCCATGATCAGAGCACCAATTATTGGTTCTGGCAGGTTGCTGTTGAAAGATATAAGTATTTATGGAGAAATGAAGAATAACACTCAGTTTACAGTCATATGCAAAGTTAGCCATAGGCCTTTAACATCTGATTTCATGTATGAGAAGTAGAAGCCAAAGAGGTGGACCCATGACAGAGTCCTGAGGAACACTTCAAGTGACGTGTCTTTTACATGACATTGTACCACCAAGTCTTACTACATACATTTGAATGGAGAGCCAATTTGGAACTGAATTGACATAGAAGTTTATATTTAAACTAGTGAGTCAGTCAATAATGCCAGCATGGGGAATTATAGCAAATGCTTTACCATGGTCCAGGTAAGCTATATGGCCTTTGCCAGCCACCTCTGTTAAATTTTCAAATAATTTAGCCATATTAAGAATCAGGATCACAAAGCCAAATGACTAGAATGCAGGGTTTGTGAAGTTGACAAAAATCTATCATTTTACACATGATGCTCTTGAGAATGATAGGAAGATAGCTGCCAGAATCTGTGTTGGAATTGCCCTTGTAAAGTGCAACCATGACATCCATTATACAGAGATCAGGTAAATGCTTTGTAGAGAGATAATTGTTGAAAGGGTTTATGAGGAGTTTGGCAAAGTTGTACTTTGCACTAAATAGATGACAGTCTGGAGTATTGTCTAGGCCCACTGAGCTATTGTTTTTGGTTTTGGATACAGTTTCTAGGATTTAATTCACAGTGAGGGTGAGGGAGTGGGTTAAAATTGGAAGTAATTTATCAGCCAGGGCAATGGCTATGACTGTTCCATTTGGGCGTTACTTCTAATACCCCCAATACAGTTAAAAAGAGCTTAAGGTTTTCTTTGGAGTAGGTAGCTACTTTCAGTTCATATCCTGCCTTACTGTTCCTAGTAGAATGCTCGAGGTTTTATTTATTTATTTGTTTTGACCTGACTAAGTATCTTCTTATGATGGCATGTAGGAAATCTTTTAATGAATCAAGTAGTTTTGTTCCTGTTATTTTACAGTTTATTTGTGAGTTCCCCTGGATGGGTTAATTTTTGAATTTCTCATTATACTTATGCTGAATTAGGATGGAGTTCCCTATGCATTGGTTTAGATGGGCGTATAACTTAAAACTATATGCAGTGGACTTAGTAGCTAGGTCAGCAGATGTGGTACTTATGACTTCCTTCAGGCAGTCAGAAAGGGATATCAGTCTGGATTTGGAGTATTCTCTTAATATGGTACAGTTACCAGTAAGGACGGGCACTAGTTTTGAGAGAACATAACAGTTTGTTGTTGTGAGTTAAACAAGGAGGAAATGACAGTCTGCAGAAAGAGATAATATATACTGATGAGGACAAGGTAACTGTAATCTGTAGTGGAAACCTAAACTATTTGATCTAGGAAGCTGATACTGATAAAACTGAGGAATCACTGCATGTTTATTACTTATTGTACAAGATTTTAGTTAATAGAAAGATAGTTAAAGTCACTCTGCATTAGCATATTGGGATTAAAAGGTATATAATTCATTTTATTATTGAGCTAGGTATTATGGTCTTCCACAGATACAGTGTGATGTACTAATTGGCTTAATTTACTGTGATTAATGTCCAGGAGTTCCAAATCAGTGTCAGTAGTAAAGGGAGATCAGATAAATATGGATATTCTGCTCATTCCATATGCTCAACGTGAGTGATAAGTGCAGTTCCCTGATGTGAAGGGAGAGCTATTAATGCAGTGAAACCAAAGTTTCAGTAACTGCATGAATATATATATATATATATATATATATATATATATATATATATATATATATATGTGTGTATATATAAATGTATGTGTGTGTGTGTGTGTGTGTGTGTATATATATATATATATATATATATATATATATATATATATGGATTCACTTTATACGCTCGAAATCCTGAAATATCGAATTTCAGAATCTCGAGCCAATAAAGTGGAAAGGCTAAAACATCGAACACCCAGAAGCGCGAAATTCAAAATCGCAACTTCTGTACTACACACATAAATTATACATACACACACCTTCCTCCCCACAAACAAACACACAACCCAATCCTATGTACAGGCAGGGGGGCTGTGCCCCCCACAGCCCCCCTACTTAAATATACTAACACCAAGGTCACACTACATACACAAACACACGAAACACCACCACACACACCACAGTAACAAAACACACTAACACACACTACCCTACCCAAAACCCTTAAAACATAAACACTTACCTCAGTCCATGAACACAGTACAACACCAGAACCGCTAACTCAAAATCTCTGAAATGTGAGATTTTGAATTTCACGCTTCTGGGTGTTCGATGTTTTAGCCTTTCCACTTTATGGGCTTGAGATTCTGAAAATAAATATTTCAGGATTTCAAGCATATAAAGTGTTTCCATGTATATACATATACGTACACACACATGCACACACACACACACACACACACACACACACACACACACACACACACACACACACACACACACACACACACACACACACACACACACACATATGCATGCATGTTTGACAGGAAATCCTCAACATTAACAAGACTGCAATACCTTGAACAATAACCCTTTAAAAGACAGAAGCCATGTGAGTTTACAACAATTCAATATGCATATTCATAAACTATTAAATAAACCAGCAGCCATAAGAATTTAAAATTGAAGGATACAGCTATTTACTTAAAATGGGCAGCTGCAGTGGTGCAGCGGTTAGCGTTGCCACATCACAGCAAGAGGTTCTCCGGTTCGATCCTCGGCTGGGGTGCCTTCTGTGCGGAGTCTGCATGTCCTCCCTCTGGTCGTGTGGGCTTCCTCTGGGTGCTCCGGTTTCCACCCACATCCCAAAGACATGCTGTAGGTGGATTGGACACTCTAAATTGGCCCTAGGCATGAGTGCGTGCATGTGTGTGCCTTCTGTGGAAGATTGGGCACCAGGCCGACAACTCAACACTATAAAACTCTACTGCTAATCATGAGTGGACAGGTGATCTGCTGTGGTGACCCCTAACTGGGAAAAACTGAAAGAAGAAGAAGACAGTTATTTGCTTAAAATAAATACAATTAGGCAGTGTTTTTTGTGAAATCAAAACTTGCCAGAGAAATAAATATGTTTAAACTAACAGATGGTATACATAAGAATTTACCTAAGAATGTCTCTAGATTTTTCCTACCAGAAGACACAGGATTAGTTTTTCTGTTTTTTTTCCTGGTTTGTAAGTCTAAGCATTAATTGCACAATTTCTGAGGCAATGGATTTTCAAAACAGGAGCTCTGCCTTGGAATGCATTCTACTTCAGCACTCTTCCGAAACAATGAGAAAGCTAAGCTGGTCTAATAGACGCACACTCTGTCTCTCCTCTCCCTCTCTACTTAAACATCCCAAGCAGTAGTTCCTGTTTTCTACCATTTAAATATAAGGTTTCTCGTTTCTATGGTCATATACTTCTGAGGTGTATCCAAATTAGCTAATGCATTCTAGCAACATGAAGTAAGAATTTACGTGGCAGTTAGCTTTAAACACTGCAAATTTGAGCATATTTGAGAAACCATCTTCAGTCTTCATCAGCTTTCTGTGTGCTTTACTGAAAAACAATTACAAGCTTCACTCAGCTTGTCACATTTCTTATCTAAAAGGAATCTGAAAAGAATTACATTTGGTTTAGCACAGTATTTCTTCTACACAACCACTATTCTACCAATAAACAAACTTGCTCGCAAATCACAATAACACTGACATTAATGGCACATAACCAGAACACTGAATTTGTATAAATATGAAAACAGACAAGTGAATCCCAAGAAACCAAAAGCATACTTTGTAGAAGTCCTTTGTTGGTGTATAAATGTATATTAACAGTGATTCCATATAGATGACTTATTTAAAAAAGTATCACAGATAGAATAATTAACATCTCACTCCACTCACGAAAATTCACAAAGTATAACATAATTAACCAGCAATAATTAAAACACTAGTACAATGAAGTGTAACATAATTAATCAATAATTAATCAACAGTTATTAAACAATGGTGCACTATTTTTAAAGGCTCTATATTAGAAGAACGAAATTATGAAAGAGCAAACACTCTTTCGTCAAGTAAAACCCGAAGTCTGAAAACAGCAAAGTTACGGAAGTGATATTTTTCCCAGGGGAAAAAATCTCTGTTCTAAAAAAAAATTATAAAGACAAAATAAAGTGGGGAGCTTCTCACCCCACACCCCCTGATGTGTGAGGCTTTGCCCCCCACACCCCCCTTACATGAAAAGTAATTGGGTTGTTGTTGTTGTTGTGTCTTTTGGCTTTTCCCGGTTAGGGGTCGCCACAGCGGAACTCCGGTCCGCTAATGATTGGTAGTTGATTTTTTACGTGCAGAGTTACCAGTCCTGACGCACAACCTTCAACGAAGGTAGGCCCATTCACGCATGTCTCCACGCAGAGGACGCTCTAGCTGAGAATCGAACCGGACAGCGTCTTACTGTGAGGCGACAACGCTACCGCAGCACCATCACCGCGGGTTATGAAAAGTAATTGGGTAATTTATTTAAATCAGTTTGCTCATTTTCGATTGTTATAAAAAATTGCACTTTATTCATCTGCTTTTACTGTAATTGTGTTTCTTCCCACTTTATTACCTTATTTTGCTTGTGCTTCTTCTTAAAAGTACTCAATTGTATTATTCTGCTGCAGTTATTACTGCTTGGTAGTAGCCTGATTAAATTGTAACTGTTATTCTAAGCCTTTTGGTTTAAGCACTTTGGCTTCAGACCAGTTGTTTTACATTAAGAAGGTTTGTGGACTGCATTGTTGTGGCAGGACAGGTAGCTTATATCCTTCTAAGTTGGGAACTGCTGATTGAAGGCTCAGTGTCTTGTTATTCTAAAAGCGCATTAGCTCTGGTTTAAGCACTTGGGCTTCAAGCCAGTTATTTTACATTAAGAAGGTTTGTGGTCTGCACTCTTGTGAGAGGAGAGGCTAGATTCTGGCTTCTGAGCTAGGAATTTCTGGTTAAAGGCTTATTGTGCCTGCTTATTTGAACTGTTTCTTTCTGAAATGTGTGTGCCTTGTTTGCTGTAGCCCAGAAGTTAGTAGTTTACTGGCCATTTTGGGCTAATTTCTCTCTCTTTCATTTCCCTGCTATAAAAAACCTATTTGCGCATTTTTTGCACTTGTATTCAGCTCAGCAAGTGCCTGCCAGGTGTCCTGCAGAGTTCTACAGCAGCAGAGAGACAAAAGAGACGTTGGAGTGATTAAGTATCATTTTTCTGCATTTTCTTGCTGTCTTTAACTAATTCTGCCTAAAACGGCAATTTTTTTTTACCGCTTCTGTGATTTAAAAAGTGTGTTTCTGCTACATATTGTACTTATTTGCTGCCTGCACTTGAACCAAGTCATTTTTGTGTTTAACTTTTGCAGGCTACACACTAAAGTGCGATTGCCATTTCTTTGCATTTAAAGTGTTTTTTTTTTATTGTATCTGCTTTATTTTCTGAAAAAAACAACTCCCCCTCCAAAATATACTTGTTTTCTGCCTTTCTGAACTAGTATAGTTCAGTTTTCAGGTTATTGCTGAATTCAGGGCTGTGTTACAAGTTTCTGTGTTGCCCATACCTTACTTGGATAGAGGGCAGTTTCTCTGTTCACCTGTGAGAGAGGGGAGCTTTGAGCAGCCTTTCTGTCCCTGGAGGAGTGGTTTCAGCCCAGAAGTTAGTAGTTTATTGGCCATTTTGGGCTAATTTCTATCTCTTTCATTTCCCTGCTATAAAAACTGCATTTGCACGGTTTTGCACACCGGGCAGTGCCGGTTAGCAAGGGTTAAACTATTCCTGGCTCCACAAAGTCTACTCTTCAATATTTCCCTTGGAACTAGACAAACTTTCAACTTAAGCACTCAAACCATTGATTTCACAGCCCAGCACTTGCTCAAAATTCATAGCAAGCACTAATTAACCCTAGCACTACACCCCCCTATACTGTCAAGAAGGACAAGGCTCTCGATTCGTCCCTACCAGCCAATCAGTAAAACAGCTCACTTTACCTATTCAGGCATGTCCAAAGGGCAGTTTCAGGTGTACTCTCCAGTACAACTGGTGAATCTGGGCATTCTGAAGCAATGTAACAACTGCCTCATGTACACAGACAATCCTCTCCTCTTACCACCAAACACTAATATATGCAAGAGATGCAATTATACAGCAAAACTAGAGGCAAAGCTCTCTCAACCCAAGACTGGAACTGAGAATCAAGAGGAGAAGGGAAATACATGCAACACACCACCAGCCTCTGGAAAATAACACACACAAATGCACGAAAACATACTCAGATGCTCTAAATAAAAATCTGCAAAAGCAACAGAGACCTCCAAAGCAGACATCCAAGCAACCTCCACACCCCATCACAAACCATGAAACACATCCTTCACATAATCAGTGTGCCACTCAATCACAGCCCTTAAGGCAAAATAACATAACCAACACACTAGTAATAGGTGACTCTATAGTCAGGCACACTGATGTCCCACTAACTAGGCTGGACAAGGAGAAGGTTACATTTAGCTACCTGTCAGGCGCCAGGATCCACCACATAACACAAGCATTCAGGTCACTCCAGAATAAGTACAAATATGACTTTGTCATTATCCATGTTGGTGTGAATGACCTGAGACATACCTCCCTGGACTACATGAAAAGAGACATGGAAGAGCTCTCTGATCATGTAGCCCAGGCCAGTATGACCCTAACCCTGAGTAGCATCCTGTCCTCACCAAGGATGATGCCACAGTATAAAGAAAAAATGATCAGTTTCAACAATTGGCTAAGTTTCTGGTGTCATTCAATGGGGATCCAGTATCTGTCCACCTGGGATGACATACTCAACAAGCCACATTGCTTCGCAAGAGATGGCTTGCACCTGTCACCCTTAGGCTTTCGAATACTGGCCAAGGCTTTTGCCACCCCCATAGTGCCTTTTTTAGGCAAGGCTCAAAAGACAAACCCACCACCATAAACAGCACAAGTAATCAAAAACTGAGGGTAATGTTATTCAATGCCAGAAGTCTAAACCTCACAATGCATGCACTCGAGGCACTCTTCAGTATGGAGAACATCGATATTTGTGCAGTAACAGAAACCTGGTTTAAGGCTCCAGAGAGCACCCCAGCACTACCAGGCTATAACTGATACCATACTTTTCGGCCACAGAACCCGGACCGAAACACAAAAGGCGGGGGTGTATCCATATTCATCAAGGATACCCACACCTCCAGGTTAGTGGTGCAGCACGATGCCTCAGAGATCATCCATGTGCAACTAACAACGGGAAAAACTGCAATTCAAATTCCAGCTTGCTACAGATCACCCACCATGACCCAGGACCCCCATTCCACGTTTCTGAAGAGACTGGAAAATATGAAGGTCCTACCAAATGCCCTAATATTGGGTGATTTCAATTACCCAAACATTAACTGGGAGAACTACTCAAGTACTAACTCCCTTGCCCAACGCTTCCTAGAATTTATAAACTCAAACGCTCTGGATCAACTGATCAACACCCCCACCAGAGGTGACAACATATTGGACCTGGTCATCACCAACATGGGTGGCCGGTGTTCCACACCGGAGGTCAACCCCTCGCTGGTTAGATTAGACCATAGACTAATCACTCTGGATATCCACATTCCTCCCCCACCCCCAATCAAGGAAACCACTGTGAAAAACTTTTCAAAAGCAAACTTCACATTACTTAAGACCAAGGTGGAAAGGTTCACGGCCCCCATGCTAAAGGACAATGCTGTCCAAGCTGCTGAATCCCTTACCAAGGCACTCTATGAGCACCTGCAAGAATGCATGGATCGTGCTATCCCAAGCAAAACCAAGACTCACTCCTCTAATCTCTCCTTTGATAATCATATTGCCAAGGTGGTTAGAAAATCCTTCTACGTGGCCCACCTAATCACAAAAGGGTTCGCATCTAGAACAAAATATGTTATTGTGCCCCTCTACTCATCACTCATCAGACCCATCATAGAATACAATGCCCCATTTGGGATGTACCTTATAAGACACCTGCAACAACTGGAAAGACCACAGAAGTACCTCACCAAGAGGATTACTGGCCTAAAATAGATGCCCTATGCAGCCCAACTGAAGAAACTCCAGCTGTACTTGGTTGCATACTGCTTACTCAGAGGTGATTTCTGCCTGACATACAAGGCCATGTCCAACCCAGAATTGATGGGCATGCTCCACCTAAAAAAACAAATCCCCAAGAGCCACACGCTCTAGGGATCTAAACCTCACCACAATGATAAATAGGATGTGCTGGAGGGATAGATTCCTGTCCCAGAGACTCCCCATGCTTTGGAACAGGATTCTAATCTACATTAGGCAGAGCCCCTCACTAACACTCTTCAAGAGAAACCTTGACGAGTGAATGGGAAAAAGAAAATTTACCCTGGGGATCACTGCAGTGGCTCTGCTGGATAGAGGCACAGGGAACTAATGGCTCTGCTGTACAGAGGCACAGGGAACTAATCTAAGGGGGCGGCGAAAGCCAACACATTCTGGCTAGGCTTATAGATGGCCTCGGGCAGATAGCCTAGTACTTACCTATAAACCTATGAATATACCAAATCTGAGATCGTACCACAGTGGAGAAAACAGCAAAGTCCTGAGAAAGACCCAGTGATTTTTTTTTTCCCTCGGAAAAAAATCGCTGTTCCATAACTTTGCTGTTTTCAGACTTTGGGTTTTACATGTCAACAAAAGAGTGTTTGCTCTTTCACCACTTCGCTCTTCTAATATAGACCCATTTTGAAATTCTTGGAAGGATTAAATGAGTATGTACTGAATATAAAATAACAATAGAAGTTGAAGACACATCTCATTTAGCATTTGTGAGGACAAATGTCACTTTATTTTTATATTATGGGATGGGCCACATTGACAAATGGGAGATAATGTAGAGAACAGCAATTAGCCAGGATTTGAAACTAAATTCAAACTTCCAAATCCTATCCCCTCTTTCAAAAGTGTGGCCTCCAGCACCCTAGATAGTACATTTTTCCCTTTGCTCTCTAGAGCAGTTGCCGTCTAACTACTCTAGGGAGTATTCCAGTAGGAGTGTATTAAGAATTAAAGCAGTATGTTTCAGCTTCATAAGCAAGTACATCGCAAAAGGCGTTCAATTTTCATTACTGTTTTCCTCACATTTTTCAAGTTTTTTTTTTTAACAACATTCAGTTAAGTTCTTTCATTATTATTTTTGTAGGTATTGTCAGTAGCCTGAGTCATGACTGAAAAGGATTTAGATCAGCCCACCTACCTGGTTAACAAAAAAAAAATGAAAGCACATAGCAGCACTAGTAGAACAACACATCTGAGTAATGAAATAAAAAGTTTCTTAAGTTTATCTTTTGCACCTGTTAATTATACATCAGAAATTTGCAAATATTATATAAATAATTATATCTGAAAATTTTTTTATGACTATACTAGTTCCAGAACCTACATTGAGTCTTTTATAGCTGAAACCATTCTGAGTTGTGTAACAAGTATCTAGGTTGCTCTGTACCTAAAGACATGCTACTCTCCATGTCGCTCTCTCTTTTGGCTAAATAGTCAGAGATGTAAAGGTATGCTTGGTTATCTTTGAAGCATATTTGCTGACATGACATTTGGTCCTTTTGAAGATAACCAATGAACCAAAATGGTAAATCCAGAAAACAGCAAAACATATCCACTCTGAATTAAGCTTAATACAAAACTTTAATGATTGCAATGATCGTACAGGGTTAACCCCCCTGCTTACAGAGGAGCATGGAATAGTCAGAACAGGGGAAATCAGCATTATCAGCAGAATTAGAAGCCCAAACTGATTTTTTTATGGAGTATGCTATTCATTTTAACAATTTGGAAGCACTGGATAACCGTGGAATAGCAGTGGTGAAAAACAGAATAGGTGATTTATATTTGTACAATTTTAGTGACTATGTACGTACTACTCATCATGCTGACTTACTGAATAGAGGGGGCATCTTTGTCCTCTCGTCAAGATTTAAAATTGATAACTTATTGATCAATTTAAAGTTATATTTAAGAAAATTTAATTTTCATTTTATTTTTGCTAACTGGCAGGATGTGGGTGGTAGTTTATATGACCAAAAGAGTACTTTTAAGCCACCTTTGGCTTTGTCCTTGTTGCTATTTGAAAAATAGTGGAATTTGAGTTTCATTGTTTAAATATGTTGAACTATAAAGATGGAAGTGACTGCAATGTGAGTACCCAGGAGTTATGTTTGTTGTCAGAATTGGCTAAAAATAAAGAATTAAAAGTAATGAAACCTGACAAGGGGAGAGGAATGGTTGTAATGAGTAAAAATGACTACCTTGAAAGAATGCATTGTTATGTTTCAAACAGCGAATTGTATGAGGAAACATCTCTTAATTTCATACATTTGGCCTATTGGAGGATTGATTTTTTTTTTTGTTACAAGATATGGTGGACCAAGGTGAGATAAGTCCAGCAGTTTACAATTACCTACATGTGCAACATCCTGTGGTGCCTAGTATATTTGGGATTCCCAAAATACATAAAAGTGCCACTGATCCACCAATGAGGCCTATAGTTAATGATATGAGGTCAAACACCCACTGCCTTGGTAAATGTGTTGATACAATGTTAAAGAATTGTTTAAATTCTTTCAACCACTTATGTAGGGACTCTTGGGAATTTTTGTTGAAAATTAAGAACTTAAGTTTTTCCAGTAAACTTATTTTCCTCACAGTAGATGTGGTTGAATTATTCAAAGTAATTCCAGATGACCTATGTCTTGAATGGTTTCGTGATTTTCTATGTGAATTTACTGACATGAGCAACAATAATATTAATGTGTTGGTTTTTTGTATGGAAATGGTCTTGAAAAACAATTTTGTCTTCCTGGAGGGTCAATATTTTTATCAGACCAAGAGGGTAACAATAGGGGCCACTTGTGTCCCCATTTTTGACAACATTGCCCTTCTCCATTGGGAAAGACAATATTTATTTGATACATTTTTAGTTCAACCTTGGAGGATATGCCTCTGATTTTTGGATGATATTTTTATTGTATGGGGTCAACCTGAAAGTGGGATTAGTGCCTTTATTCAGTTTTTAAACAATACAACTACCTTTCTTAGGGTTCCTTACTCATACGATTTTGATAGTATTAACTGCCTTGATGTTTGGCTTTCTAAGGTTTACAATTAACATAGTTTGGTTAGTTCCATTTATGGAAAACCAACTTATTGCTATAGCCTGTTGCATTTTGAGAGCAGCCACCCTATGCACCAAAAAAGAAGCCTGGTAAGAGGCCAGTATATTCGTCTGACCCAAATGGTTTCTAATTATGACAATTTTTGGTAGGGTATAAAAAGTTAGAGGAAATGCTATTTGCAAGGGGTTACCCAAAATGATTAATATCTTCAATCAGCTGTGAAATGGTTGACAAAAGAGTAAAAGGGGAGATCATACCCCTCTTAAATTCCACCTTTAATTTTGCGGTAGAGATGATTGGTAGCAAGAATTAACCTACGGTTGAGCATAATTTGGCTTTCATTACAGAATATTGTCTAGGAGAAAGTCATATTAGAGAAATTTTAAAAAAGAATTGGACAATATTCTCTTATATTAGTGATGTCACCAATTAAATTGTAAGTAAACCAGTAATTGTTTACAGGAGAGGGAGATCAATAAAACATTATTTGGAGCAGGGTTTAGGCTATGATGGATCTCAGTACTGTAAGAAAAAAACAGGGACGTACAAATGTGGTTTATGTAATATGTGTAAATGCATATTGATGGGGGACAAAATAAAAGTTAATCGAATAGTGATCAGTTCCAAGACCTACTATACTTGCAACTCCCAAGGAGTGGCGTATGTGGCTGTCTGTCAGAAATGCAACAGTTGTTATGTGGCCAAAACTCAGAAGAAATTCAAAGAGAGAATATACAAGCATGTTTCTGATATGAGTGAAATGAATGCAGGAAATCCTTTAGTTAAACACTTGGGGTGCCATCCTGACCACCATTTTTTATTTTTTTTAGTTGAGCATATTGTTAAAAATCCTAGGGGGGGACCTTGGGAGAAAAGGAAATGCATTGGCAGTTTAGGTTTAGTCCCCCCTGGATTAAATTACAACATTTCCATTAGTAGTGTGTTGAAATTGAAATCGTACATAGTTTAAAAATTGTTAAACGGTTAAAAATGGTTGATTATTTTTAATTTTTGACTTTTAACTGTTTTTGCTTATATTTCAATGTAGTTTTAATAGTTATAATGTTAATTATGTAAGTTTTACAATAGTTTGGTCATGGTCCTGTGAGTATTAGGGGCAAGGTATTTACTGTTGTAAACATTTTGTGACTCTGGCTCTGATGAAGTTTAAGACAAAAGTGCTTAATCCTGTACGATTATTACAATCATTACATTTTTATGTTAAGTTTAATTCAGCATGGACTATGTCTTGCCATTTTCTGAATTTACCATTTTGGTTCATTGGTTGTTTTTCCTTTTGTGTATTGGTTATTGGCATCCCCTTTTGAAGACAATCTCAAAGACAAAGCTCCACATGTATCAGTCATAAACAACAAACAACAATGCAGAAGAGATTAGTTATTCTATTTTTTGGTGGGCACATCTTACAAATATACACATATGTCTCCTGAATTCAAAATACAGACACCAGAAAGCATGTTTACACATTGTACAAACATTACAGAAAGCTAGGATAGCTATAAGTCAGCTGTTTCCTTGCTACTTACTCTTAGACTGCAAGCAATTATTTTTCTAGGCCCGGGTTAGGCAACATAGCTAAATATGGCTTTATGGTCAGGGGATTTATTAACTCTAATTCAGTACCTTCAGATTTTTTTTTTCTAGAGTGTAAGTCCCTTGCTATGTCAACATTCATGCAGCATAAATAAATAATATAATGAACACTGGTAGACACAATCCAAAAGAAATCCAAGACAGAGAACAAGGAAGACTAAATTCAATAAATTCAAATTCAATGAGGCAGCAAAATAAAACCATAAAAACTGTTTATTGACAAAGGTGAGCGATTTCGCAGTAAAACCCACTGCTTCTTCAGACAACCAAAAATCAGTTAAACCATACTTAAATGCTAAACATTTAAAAGCAACAGCCAATAAAAACTTGTTACACGTTTTACCAATCAGTGCAAAATTTAAAGGCAATGGTCATTTCTGTCAGGGACATCTTTACTTGAGTTTCTTCACCCTCAACACAGGTTTAAGTGGTACACTATCATTGAGCCCAAGACCTGCTATGTGACCCCAACCGTGGAATCCACTTTAATTCAATACTCTCAGTTTTATTAATAATATCCCCCAACCTCAGTTGGATTCTACGGTTGGGCTCACATAGAAGTCTTGAGCTCAACGATAGTGTATCACTTAAACCTGTGTTTTTTCAGCTACTGGAGAATGAATTGTGTGAGCAGATTTAATGGCAACAAAATTAACTTTTTGTTGCTGCTGGCGAGGAATATGCTGACATCTTTTTAAATTACCTTATTGACAAGGTTTCCTCTTATGAAAAAAAGGCTACTTGTGCAAAAAAAGAAATAATTAGCTAGGGACCTTAATGATTTTAGGAATCAAAATGTTTTTACCTGGCCTAGGACCCGGGATAGATCGGAACAAGAGAATACCAATCAAACAACAAGTTTGTCATGTAACACCAATCAGAATATGGCTGTGGCAGTGTCCTCCAATACAAACTCAGATGGGTGTGTTCAATCCCCTGTTTTGAGTGTTTCTGTTTATTCAACGCCTCTGTTGGAGCCTCCTCCTCTAGTAGCTGAGCCTGTAGTGTTACAAACAGCACTAGACCAAGGACCGGTGATTTGACGAAAAATTATACCTGCTGCCAAGGGGCAGGTTTTTCCAGCATTACCGCTCCCTTTTCGCACTCGCAGAACTGGGTCCACCGATTACGATCATCCAAGGAATGGATTGAAGAGCAAGAAGCCACCAGGGACAGGACAAGTGCAAACTATCAAGAAGATGTGGGGCCTGAACGATGGAGACTAGTCTGGAATATTTCCAGGTATGTTCTCTAACCAGCTGAGTATTCCCTATTGACAAAAGGGCTGGGTTTATACCCACCAGTAAAACTGACATTAGCAACTGTGTAATTGAATTAAGACTCTTTCCACGAAATGTAGCCTTAAAATTGATGTTTAATGACCAGATGAATGCTCCTAGAATGCAGTTTAAGAAACCCAGTAGTTTTGTGCCTAATTTACCTAACAGTATTGAAGTTTTCTTGCAAGTGTGTGAGAAGGAGATTTATGATAAGTTAGATCTTTGTCATGCAGTGTCTTACTCTGGTAATCTTTCTAAAATGGAGCAACAAGCACTTACTGACTTAAAATCTAACAGAGACATAGTTATTCACCCAGCGGACAAGGGAGGATCAGTTGTGGTGTTGAACTCTGAATATTATTATACAACCAGGTCTGATATGTTATCTGATGCTGCTGTATATAAGGTTGTGAATACTAATGTTGTACCCCAGATACAAACACGTATACTGAATGCCTTGAGTGAAAGTTTTTGTATGGGTCTCATAACACAGAGATTGTATGAGTATTTTAAGGTTGAACAACCTTTAATACCCCAGCTACATGGTCTACCTAAGATTCATAAAAATCCTGCCCAGCCTAGTTTCAGACCGATTGTAGCTGGAGGTGGATGTCTCACTGAGCCGGTTTCAATTTTCTTAGACTCTCAACTAAGAAAAGTGTTAGATGACTCCTCTGTGGTTCTGAAAGATGCTGAGCATTTTTTACGAGATTTCTATGATGTTATGCATAGTATTGATGCAAATAAGACTGATTTTTGAGTGACTTTAGATGTATCTTTATTCACCTGTATTCCAAACCAGGAGGGGACTGCTATGGTTAAAGGTGTTCTTAGATCTAACAAATTTTCCTCTAACAATGTTGATTTGTTATGTATGTTATTGGAGTTAGTTCTTGAAAATAATATTTTCTTTTTTGGCAATTAGTGTTACTGGCAGGTATCAGGGGTACCAATGGGCACTAGTTTTACCAATTCTTATGCCAACCTTGTCATGGTTGAGTGGGAACAGCACGTTATTATAGATAAATACAATGGCAGTGTATGTTTTTATTGTTGATTTGTAGACAATCTTTTTATTGTGTGGCATAGCAGCGAAGAATACCACAAGAGTTTTTTTCAAGCAATTAACTGTAGTAATAGTTTTCTTCATTTTACCATGAGTTACACTCCGTGCACCATTGACTATTTGGATGTTACTGTTTTCAAGAAAGGGACCAATTTCTGTACTAAGTTGCATAGAAAAGAGTGTTATGTTCAATCTTTTTTACACAGGGACAGTATGCACCCCCACCATGTGTTTCCTAATATTTTAACAGGCCAGGCTATGCAAGTTTCTCACTTATCTGGTGATGAAGAGAATTTCCTTCTGGAAATGAATTATTTGAGAGCAGCCTTTGAATCGTGGGGTTATTAACATAAGGAAATACATAAGGCTCATTGTAAAATGTTAAATGAGCGGAATTGTCAGGTGAAGCCCTATTACTCAGAGAGAATGGTATATTCAGGTAAATTTAGCACTGTATCTCCAGTGGTTCCGGTTGTTTTGCCTTACACCCAGGATGTTGGAATCATGCAGGACATTTTGGTGAGGAATTGGCCCATTACGCAGGTTGATGAAAGGATCTCAGCATTGGTTGGACTCCAACCTAAGTTTGTTTTTAGAAACAGGATGAATCTGAAGCAGCACTTGTGCTACCCTAAAAAGTGTACAACTGATATAACCTGGGGCGCTACCCTCAAGTGTGGTGCTTGTGCTTATTGTGCCAATATAGATGAATCCAGATTTTTTTAAGCATCCTGGGACCAGCAGGCTATGGCAGCTGAGAGCTACAGCTGACTGTAACACCAGACACTTGATTTATGTGGCACATTGTGTTATTTGCTTCAGATTCTCTGTTGGCAAGACCAACTGTAAGTTGAGGGAAAAAATGAGAGACTATCTTTATTGTACTAAGAAAGGTCTTGACTGTAGTGCTTTAGCTAAGAACACGATTCAGGAAGGTAGTAATCATACCTTTCCTTTTCAGGTTCTACACGTTGTTGAAATTAACATGAGGTTGGGGGATATTATTAATAAAACTGAGGGTATTGAATTACAGTGGATTCTACAGTTGGGCTCACATACAGGTCTTGGGCTTAACGATAGTGTACCACTTAAACCTGTGTTGAGGGCGAAGAAACTCAAGTAAAGATGTCCCTGACAGAAATGGCCTTTTCCTTTAAATTTTGCACTACTTGGTAAATGGTGTAGCAAGTTTTTATTGGCTGTTGCTTTTAAATGTTTAGTATTTAAGTATGGTTTAACTGATTTTTGGTTGTCTGAAGAAGCAGTGGGTTTCACTGCGAAAGCGCTGACCTTTGTAAATACAGTTTTTATGGTTTTATTTTGCTGCCTCATTGAATTTGAATTTATTGAATTTAGCCTTCCTTGTTCTCTGCCTGGGATTTCTTTTGGATTGAGTACTGTATGTGGTTCAGCTCGCACTTTTTGGGTTTTTCTATGACTGGTAGACACAATGCCAATACATTGTGATGCTTACTATACCAGTGTCAGGGACTGCAGTGGTGGTGCTGCGGTAGCGTTGTCGCCTCACAGTTAGACGTTGCCCATTCGATTCTCAGTTAGAGCATCTTCTGTGTGGCGACATGCATGAACGGGCATTCCTTCATTGAAGGTTGTGTGTTAGGCCCGGCAAGCCACCACATGAAACTCTACTGCCAATCATTAGCGGACCGGAGTTCCGCTGTGGCGACCCCTAACCAGGAAAAGACGAAAGACACAAACAAACAAACTATACCAGTGTCAGAATTCTTTCTTTTTGAAGTCTGAATAATAAAAAAAAATTAATTAAATACAGTCTTCTTAGTAAATAATTATGACTTGGTTGTAATTACTGAATAGTGAAATAGTGAAGAAATAAATACAGCTTTCTGAATACCAATCATTTAGCTACTTGAGAAATAATAGGACAGGAGGAGGAGGGGTTAGTTTTGCAGCCCAACGGCTAAATGTTAGGGTGTTGGAAGTGGATTATAATTCAGAATTGATTTTTGTGGGATTATTAAATGCTGACTCTGGTCTCCCGCTACACTTGTTACTTTGTTAAAACAGCCCTGCATTATCAAGCACTGATGAACTTTGGTATATCGATGGCTTGGTTGAGTTTATGACTTATGATAACCTGATAATATTAAGTGACTTTAACTTTCCAGATATCATTTGATCTGGTGGCACAACATCGACAATTTTAGAGGCTGAATTTTATGATTTATGTATGTTACACAATTTGATTCAAGTGACTGATTTTCCTTCCAAATCAAATAGTATCTTAGATCTTTACTTACAAATATTCCAGACAGAACTTCTGGATTAACTAACTGTGTCTATTAGGCAATTCACATCATTTAGCTTTTGAATTTAATATAATAAATAAAGCTTTAATGCACAAATCAACAAAAGAGTATTTCTGATAAGGCTAAGCTGTTTGATCTGAATATTATTTATCAAATAAATTCTATGGACTTGAATTCCTCTGAGGTAAATAATGCTGAGAATAAATGTCAGGACTTTGAAAATATTTATGAAGTTATTTTGCCTGGAGGTAAGAAAACTATAACTAGCAGTTTACTGAGGACTACACCTCCATGTCAGAATACTGGTCATACTAAACTTCTGAGAAATAAGAGAAAGTTAGGCTCTGGAAGAGGTTGAAAAGAATTTATTTAAAAGTGGCAGAAGATTAAATGTCTCTTTCGGTTTAGAAAAAGTAAATTTGAAGATTATCTAGTTAGTAGCTCTTATTCTAAAAAATGTTATTCTTACATCAGATACATCGGTTTTTATTTGTTTGTGTCTTTTGGCTTTTCCCGGTTAGGGGTCACCACAGCGGAACTCCGGTCCGCTAATGATTGGTAGTTGATTTTTATGTGCCAAGTTACCAGCCCTGATGCACAACCTTCAATGAAGGTACGCCCATTCACGCATGTCTCCACGCAGAAGACACTCTAGCTGTGAATCGAACCGGACAGCATCTTACTGTGAGGCGACAATGCTACCGCAGCACCACCACCGCAGCATACATCAGATACATCGATCAGATACATCGGTAATAAGGTTAAATATTTTGGACCAATTTCTGTTCGAGGTGAAGTGCTGAATACTGGAGAATTATTGGCGAACTTGCACAATGAGCATGTCTTAGCAAATGATGCTACACTGTTTGATGATGCTTCTGATGTCAGAATTTTAACAGAAGATGATTGCATGTGCCCAGTTTTCAATCTGACCTTTGGGCAAGTAACTTTCAGCCATATTAAACAGGGTAGTGGTATGGGACTTTATAATATTCAAGGCATTTTTTGGGCATACTGCAGTAAATATATTTTGGCTACTAGGACTCACTTTTTTAATTGCCTGTTGTATTCTGACATTGTTCCTGCTAGTTGGAAACTTGCAGACATAATTCCTATTAATAAGGGGGGCAATGGATAATATAAGTAATTAAAACCTATCAGTCTTACATCAGTGGTAAGGAAGAGTTTTGAGAGGTGTCTACTTTCCTTTCTTAATCAAGGCTTTCAGAGATATTTAGTGGACCTTATTCAACATGGATTCACAAAACAAGTTCTACATTCACTAATTTAATTGAATTGTATGACCCAGTGATTGCCTTAAATATGGGTGTGTCTATATCGGTGGTCTAATAGGATTTGTCTAAGGCATTTGACAGTGTCTCTCATTCTGTCACTGATGTCATGCTCAAACATAAGGTTAATCCATACATTGTCTGCTGGGTGGCTAAATGGCTTTGTGATGGACTGCAGAGAGTAAGAAAAGGACATTTCAAATCTAACTGGCTTGAAGAGAACAAAGGGGTCCCCCAGAGCTCAGTTCTAGGTCTAGTATTGTTCAACCTAGCATTTTTATTTATTCCTAATATTTCCAGCACTTGCATGGTCAGTATGCAGATGGTATTAAATTAGGTTCTGTTATTACACTGACAGAGGATATTGACTATTTCAATACTTACGTGTGTTTGGTGGCTGAATGGATAGACCTTAACTGGACTAAAAGTTAAAAAGGATAAATGCACTACTTTGCATTTTGGAAAATGAATGGTTGAAAAGCAAATAAACGTGGGTTCTCATGAGTTACAGAAGTTGACGGAATATAAGGATTTAGGTATTATTATATACGTATAGGACTACTGTCTAAAAGGTTAAAGCTAAGGCATTAAAAGTTATTGGCTTCATTTTTAAGAACTTTACAACAAGAAATAATGTTTGACCTATCACTGAGTACAAATGTTGTTTGCTCTTACAAGAAACGTGATCTCCTGGTTTTAGAAGGTATTCAATGAATATTTTCCAAGGCATATCATTACATCTAATGAAAAAACACACCCATCTGGACCGGAAAATTGTAGGCCTCTTTTCAATCAGTTACAGATATCTGAAGGGTAAACTTTGTTTAGCTACAGGAGGCTCTGGACTGAAGAATATCAGTCTCTTGTAAATACTGAATTGTTGAATACAAGCATATTAACCAAAGGTTGAGGAATCAAGGACAGTCTTAAGAGCAAATGATTTAATGCAGTCACTGGTTCAACTCTGCAACAAGGTTCCTTTACATATTTGACAGTCTTCTTCTTTGCAGATATTCATAAAACAACTTGATAACTAGTTGGTCCTAGGGTATTCATTGAGAAGTCTGCGTTCTGAACAGCCTTTGGCCTTTACACACAAATTAATGAATAATTGAACAGCTGTCACAGTCATTTCTTGTGACTGGCCATTACAAATCAGAGCAGTTTCAGTTCCAGTGAGTACCTCTGTAAGCACTGATGAACTTTTGTTGTGCACTGATGTATGCAGCAAAAATATGTAATTTGGAGCTTATCTTCATTAAGCTTTGCTTTCCAGTGAAAATGAGTGCACATTGTTATATCTTAAAGTCATGCTTTGTGTGCCTATACTTGCATAGCTCCTGACTAGATTGCCATTGCCTAAGGAAGCACAGAATTGCAAACAGAAAATAACAAGGACCTTCAAACTGACTGAGTTGCAGCCTAAATGTTTATTTTTGTTTTCTGTGCAATCCATTTACATCCACAGTTACATTATAAGTGCTTCCAGTGGGATTGTCCTAAATATATTTGAAAGCTGTGTGTCATATGATGTGCAACAGAAACATCTTTAAAAGGTTTTAAAGAATTAAAGCATTGCAAACACAGTATATGTTAAGTTAGCCTTCATTTAGGAACATGGAAGTTCACAATAAAGATTTTTTTTTTTTTTGCCTGAATCATTATTTCTAGTCCCATGTTAAAGAAATTTTATTACCAAATATTAACAGTTGTTGACTGGAAAATGAATATCAAAAATGCACACATTAAAATATAATTGAGTTATCTTATTGTGTCCTCAGTTCTCCAGTGGAAACATAATCAATTGTTATTTCCTTGCACAGCAGTAATCCTACATTAGCTTTCTACACAAATTGTACACGTCTACAGGAACATATTTGTGCCATGTAATCAAACCATATTGGAACAGAAGCAGTATGCGTGTTTACATCCATTGTGGGTCACATAGAAACTGTGTGGCCTGCCATATGTCATGCACAATCTGGGGGGAGTTCAGATGTCCAAGACATGGAACACAGAAAATGCAGTGCATCAAAACAAATTGTTGCTTCCTTTTCTGATATTCTAGAGTAAAATACAAAAAGTCAACACCGTATCAGAGAGAAAGAAACCAGACAAAAATAGTTTAACAGCAGAGCTTATCACCACTCCACTACTAACATTACTGCACTGGAAGACATTAATCCAAATCAGCACATGAGGAACAGAACACTGAGTAGTGAACACTTCCCAAACTCAGTAATAGCCCAAAATGCCAAAGCAGCCATTTTCCCTCTATTTCTTCCACTGTTGTAAAATAACTGATTCAAAAGAAAAAGTTATTAATTATGCATTTAAGCTGCTATTTGTGTATGAAATTATGGTATTGATATATACATCAATAAGACAAAGACTTGAGCTTTGTTACTGCAGCAATGAAGGCAGAGTCCTTAGTAACTGTTACAGCAATTCCCAATGGCAGTGATTTGATATATCAGATGTGACAAAAGGTATTATCTCAGGTTAATTCCCCCACCTTCGACTAGTTTCACTACCTATAGGCCTTATAAGCAAAGCACAGTACAAATGTATTCTGTTAACTTATTTAAATAACAAGAATTTAGGCCCTACTGATCATCTTCTTCTTTCAGCTTTTCCCGGTTAGGGGTCACCACAGCGGATCAGCTGTCCATTCATGATTGGCAGTGGAGTTTTTACAGAGTCGAGTTGCCAGCCTGGCACTCAACCTTCCACAGAAGGCACACACATGCATGCACTCACACCTAGAGCCAATTTAGAGTGTCCAATCCACCTACAGCATGTCTTTGGGATATGGGAGGAAACCGGAGCACCCGAAGGAAGCCCATGCAACCACAGGGAGGACATGCAGACTCCATACAGAAGGCACCCCAGCCGGGGATTGAACCAGGGAACCTCTTGCTGTGAAGTGGTAATGCTAACCGCTGGCCGCCCAATTTAGGCCCTACTGATAAAGCTTAAAATTGTTGTTCCATTAGTTAACTGCTTTCATTTCAATGTATCAAAAGCTACGCTTGTATGACTACAAAAGAAAGAAAGATAACTTAATTTGTAATATGTACTGCTAACATATTTTATATATGTGCTTAGCTGTTAAAATTTGTAACCCAACAAGAACAGAAAAGTGTAACTGTACATTCATTATTTATTTTAACTAGAACTATCTTTCTAAAATATTTGAAGTTTTTACAGGGTAAGTAGTCTGATACACAGACCATTTGCCTCCCACAACCCAGACTCACTGGGACATGTGCATACATAACAAGATATAGGAATGCTTTTCTCCACACTTCAAACCCAAATTACCAAGTAATCTGTGAGGAAAGGAGAGAGTGACATCAATATACTCACTGAAAACCAGAGCTCAAACTGTTAAACCCATTAGAAGCTCTAGCGGGCAGAGTTCAGTAGCTTAGCACTAAAGACATTTGTGCTTCAAACAGCAGTTGAACTATGGTCATCTGTACAACCATTCCTGGTGTTCTCTTGGCCAGGATATTTTCAAACATCACTTCTCTTTCATAAGCCAATAAGAGCACAATATGTCTTTTTATGAATATTTTTATGAAAGGATTCACTTATTTTTAACTATATTTATCTTTTTCAACTTATATTTTTACAAGGAAAGTGATTAGGATGGTCTCCAGACCCTTCTCTACCCACAAACAAGGCTCAGTATGCAGCACATACATAACTAAATATAGAAGGCACATTTCCTCCTGAACATAGTATATCAAATAACCAGGCACTGAGGAGAATTCAGAGACAATCAACATACTTTCTGAACCAGAGCTCAGATTAACTGCTGCATCAATAATATGCACTAGAAGCAAAGTTTCTGTTCAGAGTCCAGGACTCCCCAGTCTATACATAAAAGCTTCAACTAGGATTCGAACCTGGCCTCTTCAAATCATTGTTCTAGCTCTTCTACAGCTAAGCTACTAAAAAGCAAGTGAGAACTGGCAAATGTATTCTGAAGCATCTTCTCTCCCTCATACATACAAGATAAACACTAGAAAAACCAGTCAGAATAGAGAAAATACAAATACACATTTGCTTGTTTGTTTCCCTAATTCATTTTAAATGTATTTATCTTTTTCATTATGTCCATTTTTACAAAATAAGTGGGCTGGTCTCCACACTCTTTTTTTTTCAATGACATTTCAGTAACCAAAGACGGAAAAGGAGTGAGTGCATAAACCTTCTCCCTAAACCAGAACTAAAATTAATTCCTGTATCTGTTAAAAGTTTTTGGAGGCAAAGGCCCTAGTCAAATTCTAGGAGTACTGCACTAAAAGTGTGTGTTTCATCTAAGACTCGAACCAAGACCCTGAGATAATCATTCTGGCTGCTCCACAACTAAGCCTTTGAAGCAGATGAAAACTTGCCAAGGCATTTTTTAAATCTCCTTTACAGACCTTACCACATCACAATAAAGATAGTAAAATATTTACATTATCTTCAAGAAAGTAACTGTAGAGTAGAATTTAAAATGACAATTACGTCATGTCAGCAATTATATACATCTTTTATCAGAAAAGAATCACAAGGTGTCACTCTGCCATCCCATTCTTCTTAAAGCTGTGTTTTAAATTATGCTGTATTATTTCTTATTAATTTCTCCTTTCCAGGGCATTTGCTCATAGACCAATAGACTAGCTCATTTGTTTAGAACTGCCAAAACAAATAGATACATTTCATTAGAAAGAGTTTTAAGACCACTCTATCCAATTTCATGCATAAAGTCAAAAAAGCTGTTAAACATTTGTATCTATTCCTAAAGTATGTTATATTGTTATTCTTCTACCAACTGCATGTATCGTGATGCTGACTTCTACCCATCGTCCTCATAATCATGTATCAGCTTCAAAAAACATGCTCATTGCATTGTCTGTAGATAATACAATACTGTAAATCCTTTCCCATTTTCCCAGTCACTGCACTCTCTTAAATACAATACTTCCTCAATATTCTCCAAACTATCTTCATGTCACTGCATACATAATTGTTTTGTTGATCTCTATTTTCACTCACATTTTAAAAACAGGGAACAAATCCTGTATACCTTTTCCAGTTTGCACATTGCACACAGTCAGTTATATGTTATTCTTACAACATCCTATCATTTTACATTGCCAGCAAATCATGCCTCTGACATCATCTACAATGATACGTACTCTGCTTACTCAACTATTGTACCTAGTCCACTTATCAGAAACTTAACGAGCAAACGAGGCATTACCCATTCAATTACAATATAAAGGAGGAAAAACACTGACATAATATAGCAATAACCCACGCCTGGGTGTGGGTAATGCTGGATTTACCCACAGTTGGCGTGGTTTGGTCCCGAGGGCGAAGCCCGAGGGACCAAACAAAGCCAACCGTGGGTAAATACAGCATTACCCACACCCAGAAGTGGGTTATTGCTATTATACCATGACATTATTTAAGAAAAGAAACTATACTAACTATACATTTTTCTTTTCATCATTATTGATTTTATTGTTAGCTTTATATGCTGATGTATTCCTTATATATTTTCATTAAGGTTTTGTCAAATCTTATATCTATAATATTATTGTTTTATTTTATATTTAAACAGTTTAATATTGAGCCATATACATCTAATATATTTACTTATTTATATGTGTTTAAGTAGATAGTATGAATGAAATAAGACTGCCTAGGTGATTAGATTTTGTTAATTGATTGAATGATTTTTAATATGTATTGAATTTAATTGATTAATTACTCAATTAATGATGGCTTTTTAGTATAAATAGCTGCATAGTTAATTCATTGTTGAAACCTGAAGAAGCGTGCCGTTGTGGTGCGTGAAAGCGCTTGTTCCAATAAATCTTTTTACTTACAGCATCGTGGTGGTTCCTTACAACTTTGTATTTACTATTATACCATGACATTATTTAAGAAAAGAAACTATTACTTTTCTTAAATAATGGCATAGTATAATGCCTGTTTACTGCCCTTCCGCAGATGTCTGGCATCCGCGGCAGTTCTGATGTACTGCGCCTGCGCAGTACATCAGAGTTGAGCAAAAGCAACGGAGAAAGCAAGATCTCCGTTGCTTTTTTTTTACTGTTTTTGCTATGTTAAATGGGTTTAACATAGTGAGACAGTTTTAAAATAAGCAATGGAGATGTCCGTTGCTTATTTTAAAACTGTCTCGCTATGTTAAACCCATTTAACATTGCGAAACAGTAAAAAAAGCAATGGAGATCTTGCTTTCTCCGTTGCTTTTTTTTTAAAACCTGTCTCGCTATGTTAAATGGGTTTAGCATAGCAAGACAGCTTTAAAATAAGCAACGGAGATCTTGCTTTCTCCGTTGCTTTTTTTTTAAAACACTGTCTCGCTATGTTAAATGGGTTTAGCATAGCGAGACAGAGATCTCCGTTGCTTATTTTAAAGCTGTCTCGCTATGTTAAACCCATTTAACATAGCGAGACAGTGTTTTAAAAGTAGAGTTATACTAATGGACAAAAGTCCGGGCGACTGGACCTTTTTCCATTAGTATAACTCGATTTACAATGTGCACGCTGGCCAATCAGCGTGCACGTTTTGGGGGGGTCATGGTATAATACATTATTCATCCCACTCTTGTTCGTTTATTTCTAACTTGACTTTCTGGCACATAATCAAAACTGACCAAACATCCACCTCTACTGAAATACTTGTTGTCTTTCTTCTTACATCCTGATTCAAACACTTGTCTTCTTGTTCTCTCCACAAGAAAAGGAAACCTAAATATATGTACTTTTATTGTTATCTCCCTTAATATTTATTTTGGTCTATACTAAGGGAAATTATACATTTGATTATTTAACTAAATAATTTCAGTTTCCCTTGTTCCCCAACTCAGCAATACTGATATTATAAAATGCATAAATTACTTCACCAAACTGGTGTCCTTAATTTAACAGAGATTATATTTCATTATATTTCATTGTGTAAGTAACATTTCTGTTTTATTCATATACATTTCCTCTTAGGTTTAAACATTTCCCTCTTAAATCATGTATTATTAATACATATAGACTTATATTATGAACTAATACTAAACTTACACAGGATGTCCCTGTCTATTGCTAGGTAATAACATTCTAGCAGAGTTTCATCTTTCTTTGTAGTGACATCCTTTTCATAACTGATAGCTCATTATTAAACCCACAGTAGTTATACCTTGATAAATGGCAAATAGTCTTCATAGAGTGCATATATAGAAAACACTGAAATATTAAATTCAAAAAGTTATAACAAGGTACCATTACACACACACAGCAGTAACAATCATTACATAGCCACTTAGAATGGTTGTTATCATAATATATGTCTTTACAATCTAACTAAGCCTTATATAACATATATACATCATTTAAAAGTTTACATTTGTTTATCATTCACCAAAGGTGCTGCAAATTCAATTAAAATAAAAAAGTAAGTGGAACTCAATAAAGATATAATATTCTCTACCATTAATCTTCATAGTTACATGTAAGGTCCAAACTGAAATTAATTCAGAGATATCTTTCTCAGCTCCTACCTATGAGTGCTCATCAAATAACCTGTTTTATTTTATTAACGAGTATGCTACCACAATATTTGTCATTATAATGATGGCTTTTTCCTCCCCACTTCAACTGGTCTAGGTATTTTGAACATTCATCTCTTCCTCATACATATGAGACAATGAGTTTATGACATTTCATTGCAGTATCATAAACCCAAACCACAAATAATCAAACCCAAATGGCTATCCTAAAAATATTGACAAAGAAAAAAAATGTTTTTTTGCATGGAGTCAAGCCCCCCTGTACTCCCTACATCCCTTGTTACGTATATCTATATCTAGCTATATCTATACCAACTCTGGGTGGCACAGTGGTGCAGTGGTTAACATTGTCACCTCACAGCAAGAGGTTCTCTGGTTCGATTCTCGGCTGGGGTGCCTTCTGTGTGGAGTTTGCATGTTCTCCCTGTGTTCGCGTGGGTTTCCTCCGGGTACTCCGGTTTCCTCCCACATTCCAAAGACATGCATCTGGAGCATTTCTCCCCGGGCCTCCACTGAAAACAGGCTCTGTGGAACCTAGTCGGACATTCCCGGTCAACAAATGTTAAAATAAATAATAAAAAAAATAACTCTAAGATTACACTTCCATGGAGAAAACACACATTTCCCAATCCCTTCAATTCACTGCTCTCACTCAGAAAAAGCCAGTAATGTTCCAAAAGCTAATTTTCATAAAATCAGCAAAATAGCCTGCAATGCAGGGGGCTTGTCTCCCTTCCTGCAAAACTGATTTTTTTTTTAATTTTTTTTTTTTGAAAGTATTCATTATCAACCATTTGGGCTCAATGGTTTGTACTTTGACATTCTGCCACTTCAAAGAAATATCATACACCTGTGATAACACATTGAAGAAACAATGATAACAGCAGTGCAACTACACAGTCATTCATTTATTCACCCTTAACTATAGTCATCTTTTTTATGTATTTGCATGTTTTACAAGATAATTGGACCGGACCACCAGAGTGTATTTATTTATTTAAATTTTATTGAAGTATACTTATGTTGCTTAACAATTTGCATTTTTTATTGGTAGCAGCATGGCATAAAAAAATAAAGGCCTAACTACCGGCCAGGTGGCCCAAGTTCAAAAAACATTTTGGGCATCTGAAGCAATGGCATAGAAGGAAAGGAGTACTCATCTGGAAGGGGCCTGCACCTTGCAGTCCCTCACTGGTGCGAGGTGATGATATGCAGAGGGGAAGTTTTCCAAAGTGAAATTAGTAGATGACATTGGCTGAGTCACAGCAGAGGCAGGATGATATGCCAGCATGTCCCAGTATCACATTGGCTGAGCTGTAGCAGAGGCAGGATGATATGCCAGCGTGTCCCAGTATCACATCGGCTGAGTTACAGCAGAGGCAGGATGATATGCCAGCGTGTCCCAGTATCACATTGGCTGAGTTACAGCAGAGGCAGGATGATATGCCAGCGTGTCCCAGTATTACATTGGCTGAGTTGCAGCAGAGGCAGGATGATATGCCAGCGTGTCCCAGTATCACATTGGCTGAGTTACAGCAGAGGCAGGATGATATGCCAGCGTGTCCCAGTATCACATTGGCTGAGTTACAGCAGAGGCAGGATGATATGCCAGCGTGTCCCAGTATCACATTGGCTGAGTTGCAGCAGAGGCAGGATGATATGCCAGCATGTCCCAGTATCACATCGGCTGAGTTACAGCAGAGGCAGGATGATATGCCAGCGTGTCCCAGTATCACATTGGCTGAGTTACAGCAGAGGCAGGATGATATGCCAGTGTGTCCCAGTATTACATTGGCTGAGTTGCAGCAGAGGTAGGATGATATGCCAGCGTGTCCCAGTATTACATTGGCTGAGTTGCAGCAGAGGCAGGATGATATGCCAGCGTGTCCCAGTATCACATCGGCTGAGTTACAGCAGAGGCAGGATGATATGCCAGCGTGTCCCAGTATCACATTGGCTGAGTTACAGCAGAGGCAGGATGATATGCCAGCGTGTCCCAGTATCACATTGGCTGAGTTACAGCAGAGGCAGGATGATATGCCAGCGTGTCCCAGTATCACATTGGCTGAGCTGCAGCAGAGGCAGGATGATATGCCAGCGTGTCCCAGTATCACATTGGCTGAGCTGCAGCAGAGGCAGGATGATATGCCAGCGTGTCCCAGTATCACATCGGCTGAGTTACAGCAGAGGCAGGATGATATGCCAGCCTGTCCCAGTATTACATTGGCTGAGTTGCAGCAGAGGCAGGATGATATGCCAGTGCGTCCCAATATCGTATCTGTTCCTAGATGATAATGGGTACATATGGGGAGAGGTGTTAGGGCAACAGAAATGCACTCCTCACAACCAGTAGCCACAATCTCCTCATCAGCCCTGTGCATGGGATGGAGCAAGTCCAAGGAAGAGAAAGAGTGCCTGGTAGACCTGCTTAATGACAAGAGGCACAGAGGGCAGCCGATAGTCAGTTGCAAGCAGCCAAAAAAAAACAGTTTTGTGTTTTACAAAACCAGTGGCCTAGTTCACATAACCCAGATTCAGGCACACCTTCCTCCTCCTAACACCAAACATCAAAAACATCAAATAATTGGATAGTGAGGGAAAAATGAGAGACTGTATCAACCTGCTCCCTAAACCAAAGTTCACATGAACTGTTATATCAGTTAAAAGCTTCAAAAGTTGCATTCCAGAAGTTCAATAAATTTTTGGGTGCATTGCTTTCCTTGTCTAGTGTTCAGTCCACTCCTCTCCCAGCACCCATATCACTAAATACCAGTCTGCCTCAAATATATCTAGTTCCAACACAGAGAAACAAATCCTCTCCCCAGAACCCACATCACTAACATCAGCCTGCCTCAAATAAATCTAGTTCCAAGACAGAGAAACAAATGAACTGCAGGTAGTATTCAGTATACAAAACCATGTTACCTGGAGGTAACATGCACTTTATAAACTATGGTGTATAAATGAATTAGTTCTATTCAGTTACCAGTGCTTACTTTTAAAGATACTACAAAAACACAACAATGTTAATTCACAACAAAAAAATGAGGACACTAGACCAGGACAGTGCACTCTTTGAGAAGACTACAAGAGCAGGGACACAGCCTAAATCTGAGAGTGGGGCATTGACAAGTATAAATGCATGCAGAGAATGTCACTCTAATGAATATTAGGTTGATTTCATGATATCATTATAAGTTTGGTAAAACAAGCAGTCAGTCGTGTCTTTCATAGTAGAGAACAACTTGCTATAAACTAGGAGGTCACTAAGAGCTAGTCACATACCTACATGATCATGTTTGTGACCAGCAGGAATAGAACGGTTAGAAAACACCTGAGCAATTTTGTAAAACGGTGTACTCTGTTCTCTTCAGATGATACTACTGAACTCACTACTGGTCTTAAGACATCTATTTAGCATTTCAATAGGGCACCTTAAAAAAGCTGCTCAGTAGTTGGCTGTTTGGACAGGTGGCAAACTCCAAACTCTATGAAATCAAAATAAAATAATGTCATACTCAATGGCCACGGTGGCTATAGAGCAAAACTTAACAAATTTTAACACTTTTTTTTCATCTGGGTAAGGTACAATTTGCTCCTAATGTAGTAGGAGTACTTTACTGCTCTCAAGGACTGATTTCAAATTATATGGAATGCTTTCGATATTGCAGACAGGTAAGTGTGTGTGTGTGTGTGTGTGTGTGTGTGTGTGTGTGTGTGTGTGTGTGTGTGTGTGTGTGTGTGTGTGTGTGTGTGTGTGTGTGTGTGTGTGTGTGTGCGGTGTGTTTTCCGCTTTCCAATCTTCACTGCTGTAGTCCATAAGCAATTCAGGCTGTAACCTGCACTGGCAATGCTTGTATTTATGTTGTGCTACTCTTTTTTGTTAAAAGTAACATAAAAAGATTCAGCAATTATTTTCTTAATGATTATAGATTTGTTTTGTTTAATGTGTAGAGAAGCTGCATCCAATCAGTTTGTGTTTCTCTGTGACTGAGATTATTTCACAACATTTATGTATTTATTATTTGTCTGTGTTTCAGTAAGATTCTGAATACGCTGACTGCAAACATTCAGCATAGGCAGGGAATATCATTATTCATCGACTACACAATTCCACCAACATTTTTCAGATGCTTTGGAAACAACAAAGTCCTATCTGAGGTAAAAAGTGACATTAAAATATGCACACACAACATTTGAAAATGTTCTATATTTGCCTTAGGTGAAGTAACAAAACACTCTGCTATTAATCACTGGGATATATCATTGTGGCTGTTTTCTCCATGATCTTCTGAAAAGCACATTTATCAACCTGAGATGTTTTGCGCAAGAAAACATAACACAAACTGACAACATGCTGCTACTTCTAGGTATGCAATTCTCATTTTTAAAGAAATTATATATATCAGTTGATAATCCCTTATTACTTACTTACTCAACAGTAGACATTACTTAAATGCCCAATCTTCCAAAAAATACTCAAGTGCAAAAGACAAATAACACTTAGCTTTTAAAAGTGTACAAGTTGTGGTAGGCTTCTTTGGTAAACACTGCTTAGATTTTTACTTTTCACATGGACATTCTCCAAAGCAAACTTTTGCTATTCTTCATACTACAATTATAAGGCCTGGGACCTCCTGAACTGATTCCTGAATGCTTCCAAAGATTAACGAGTGTCTGTCTTTTGGAAGCTCTGCTGTTAGTATTATTCAGTGCAAGTTTTTTTTTTTTTTTTTTTTTCATCCAATGGATGTTACTCAGTGAACATTGTAGCTAACCCGATGACATTATTTTGTCAAAATAAGAAAGATACTTCAGAATAACATCAGTTTCTAAACAGAAGTAAATGAGGCATTGTCCTGTGTATCATCAGAACTATCACTCCACCATACTGTGCTATGCTTAGATAATAATAAGACAGTAACTGAAAGAAAGTTTGCCAGGAACCAGAATATGATTATAGCAATTCTGTGCACAATGAATTATGAAGTATACAGTTGTATAGGATTATAGGAATTCTGTGCACAATCAATTATAAGTATACAGTTGTACAAGATTATAGGAATTCTGTACACAATGGATTATGAAGTAGACAGCTGTATATTATTATAGGAATTCTGTGCACAATAAATTATAAAGTATATAGTTGTATACAGTTAAAAAAAGAGATAGATTGACAATGCGGGTAAAGCAGAAAGCCAAAAAAAAAAATAAATAAATAAATTTCTGAAACATAAATCTCTGAGAAAAAAATGTTCAGTAATTATACTTTCACATTCGTTTTCATTTTAAAATACATGAACATGTATGCCTTTGCTTCAATTTTTACTTTATTGCAGATATGGAGAAGGACAGAATATATCCTAAGTATCAAATGTCACTTATTTATTATTTGTTGATTGGGAAAGTCTGACTAGGACAGAGCCTATTTTCAGCAGAGGCCCAGGGAGGAACGCTCCAGATGCATGTCTTTGGAATGTGGGAGGAAACTGAAGTACCTGGAGGAAGCCCATGCGAACAAAGGGAGGACATGCAGACTCCACACAGAAGGCACCATAGCCGAGAATTGAATCAGAGAACTTCTTACTGTGAGGTAACAACGTTAACTGCTGAACCATTGCACTGCTCTACAGATAGTGTCTTTTGGCTTTTCCCGGTTAGGGGTTGCCACAGCGGAACTCCGGTCCGCTAATGACTGGCAGTAGATTTTTATGTGCTGGCTTGCCGGGCCTAACGCACAACCTTCAGCGAAGGAACACCCATTCATGAATGTCGACACACAGAAGACACTCTAACTGAGAATCGAATGTGCAACGTCTAACTGTGAGGTGACAACGCTACCGCAGCTATCATATGTTAAACACTCCATTATCAGCATTACACTGTGAGCATGCTGCAGACGTACGTACCCCAAATCACACAAGAAATTCAAACAATAAAGGCTGAGAACTTTTGACAAAGATACAGAATTTATACAAAGAAAAAGGATTTGGATACTAGTCTGTACTTCTCTTATACCAATTCTGCATTAAAATAAGGTAAAATTACAACATTCTGTTACTGTTGCTTGTCACTTCTACTAAAAACTACATTCTCATACTTGTTTGAAGCACATTATTAAACTTCCCTAGTGCACTGCTTCTTAAAGTTCATCTTCTTCAGTACACTTTTAGCAAATAAGTGTTTTTAGTTGCTCACTTTAAGCATGCCATTCCAATACCTTTTGGCCCCTGACTGAAAAAAGACACAAAAGTTCACCTATACCTTTTCTGCTTGTCTCCCACAAGCATTTTACCCATCCCTCCCTTTTGATGACAAAATACAGTTAAAGATCTTACCAATATCCTTTTATATCATCGCAGATAGGGGGAATATCCCCACTTCTACTAATCTAAGCCATTCAATCTTTCTCTTATGATACTGTTTCCTTGGTTGCACATGTAAATCTAATGACAGAGAAAGACTTGACCATTTTCATTCTGCCCGTGTGCTATAATTTACTTCAGATATAAGTTCTGTTTTTACCCATTTAACACTTATTATCTGTTCTTTGAATATTAACATTATTTTACAGTTTCACTCATTTATTAATTTTCAGAAACCAGCTTTTTCTTGTTCAGGGTTTTAGGGCAGCCAGAGTCTACCCATTATCCAATACATGCAAGATCATGTCTTCCTTTCTTATTCTATTCCATTAACTAAATGCACAGTCTAGTCAATTCTTATTCTGAAAATGTAAACTTCACATTTATATCTCATGTGTCTAGTCTTTAAAACAAAGCATGCATGATAAGTGCTCTGTCCTTATATGACATTTTTTTGCATCCTTTACTTAATTTTGTTGTCCCTTCCTCTGTACAAGCAGACCTACCTGCAACTTTCATTAAGTCAGGACTGCAAAACTGTTCATATTATTCAAATTGTTGATTGACTCAATATTTACTAAAAGGAATAAAACCTTCTGATTTCCTTTTCATTTTAAAGATTTATTCAATATTTTAACTTCTATGATAAATTCAGGGGAGAACTAACATGCAAAGAAGAAATTAATAAAAATAAAGGTCATACTGCAATGCTGCCTTAAGCAAATAAGTGATAAAATATTGGACATATCAATATTTGCATAAGCCATACCATGCAGTTAAAGAGCAAGCAGTAAGGAAATTATTAATGGTGTGGTACCAGGACTGATGCCAAGCTAAGGAAAACTGATTTAAAGAGTTTATGTACTTTTTTCTCTCTTTCATATTCCCCACTAGCAACATATTTGATCTGGAAAATGCATCTAACCTTGCAACCTTTTCTGTTGTAAATGTAGAAGGAAATAAAAAGAAGACTAATGATTGAATCTACCGTTTTAAATGTATAATATAATCCCTTACACCTCTTATGCTAGCAGGTCATAAAATGCAATTACAGTCTTCTTGGAACTAGTTGCTAACTATAAATAAGAAGAGAAAGCAGATGTTAAAGTGAATCTAGCTAAGATGTGTATGTATACTGCTGCTTTCTGTTGTTTTGTAGGTGGTGTAATTAAGCTTTTGACCTTTATAGTTTAAAAACTGGTTAGTGAATTTTGCTGTGGGAAAGCAAACTACTAAACATGCTGATATAATATTCTCTACAAAAAAGAAATGATGCAGTGAATGGTCTTTGTTCTGCCTTGCCATTACTTAGAAGGAAATGAGCTGACCATTTTCCTGTAAGTTATTTTATATTCCTTAGGCATTATATTATTCATGCATATTTAATATGCAACTGCACAGTTTACCCTGCTATTTATGTAAACTGCATTTACTCAATTTCTTGTAGCTAACATTTTATTTATTCACATATTACTGTGTTATTGCTATTTATTGGGAGGGTGGCCTAATGGTTAAGGCGTTTGCCTTACAAACACAAGGTACAGGGTTTGAATCTCACAGGGGATAATTGACTAAGTTTAAAATGGCTCACAAGGACAGTTAGCCTAGTACTAATCTATGAACCTATGAATCTATGAACCTATTATCTGAGAGGAGGGTTATCATTTAGAAGTTTAGATTAACAAGATGCTGCTCCCATCTCTACTTACCTAGACTTTCTGAGACTACTACCAGTGAAAATATTAGCGTGTGTGATTTGACTGAATTAAGAGCAACAGGTATCTGGAGTACATAGCCATTCTAGTGAGGTGGCAGTATTGCTATGACAGGAAGAATGCTATGAGAAATTGGAAACCTCCACCTACTTTCCCTGGGAACTTGTGTGTGTGCGTGTGTGAGTGTGTGTGTATGTGATAAATTGTATGTACAGCAGTTACAAAAGGCTAGAGGCACAGGAAGACACATGGTTCACAGAGAGCAGTACAAAGTGGGCCTGGCATTGCTAGGCCAAAGGCTCAACTCTGTAAGTGGCCTGTATGTAGTTTATTCTCGGGTGGATGTTGAAAGCTAATACTTGGGGCAGCAATGCATATTCTGTTTATGCTATTTCAACCTGGTTACATTTGTATGTTCATTACTGAGTTAGACGTATGCGCATGCTCATTATTTTATTTCATCCTGTTGTATATGTCAGTGGGATGTATGTGCATGTTCATTATTTTATTTCATCCTGTTGTATATGTCAGTGGTATGACTTGAGAGACCATCTTTCTGGTGCTAGCTAGGACCTTTTTTCCCACTGGAAGAAATGATGCCATCATTTTACAGCATTTTAGGTGGCATTGATGGGGTGCAAACCCCATCCATCAATCAAGTCATCCCAAATACAAACAAACACAAACTGAGGCATCTTTACATTCAGTGACATATCAGTTATAAAACTGCATTGCAAACAAACAAGAGTTCAAACATCTACAGAGTTTCTGGTCTAAAAATTGCTACCAAGGAATACAATTATGATAAAGCACGGTGGTTTCAGATTTAGTTGATGTATTTAGTTTAGCTTTTTAGTGTTCCTAAGCAGGTTTATGCAAGTCTGATGCAACAGAATATATATATATATATATTTCCAGTCAGAATTCTTAACTAGCAGTGAGGTAAGCATCAGCAACTTTTTCCAGATTTTTTTTCGTCCAATAATAATTAGCTGCTAACAAATAATCAAAGCTACTCGATCAAAACATCTGCCAAATAAAAGAATGGTTCTAATGCTTGTTTTGATTATTTCTAGTAATAACATTGTTATGGGAGCATTCCTCACCCAACAGCCATGCAAGGTGCTTTGCTCCTGCTCTTTTATAATAAGCTGTGACACCACTGCACATGGTTCACAGACAATGGCAATGCCTCAGCTGCAGTGATGAGATTCACAAAATACCTGATGCCCGCAAGAAAGGGACAATAAGAAATAAAAATGTTCCTATGTAAATGTTATTCAGTTTCACTATAAATCTTTTATTAGGTAACTATTTGAAATGTTAGGACCTGCTAGAGCAAGTACTTAATACAGAGTCTGAATTTCCAAAAAAGTGGAATTAAACATACTAAGTCCAATATGGCTATTTCTCAAGATGTTTCCTTTTCTCCAAGTTATGGTTATCCTGGGGTTAGTATATTTAAGTTCGCGAGTATGGGTGCTTGCCCCTACATCAAGAGGTGCAGTAGGGCTTGCCCCCCTGTAAAAAAGAATTTTAAAGGAGAAAGGCAATGTTCAAGATTTTTTCTTCTCCTGCATTTACGGTCTTTTTTTCAGAGTGTTGGAACTCACATTAACATGGTTATGGCTGGTTTGTGCACATAGGTTAGCCATTGGAAATTAAAAGTACTACAGTACCACTCATGAGTTTTCAAACAGGACACTTGATAGCTTTATGAGCTGAGAGTGAAATTCTTTTTCAACACTGTACTGCCAAGTGCTATCTGCTGTGTTTGAGTTCACTCAGCTTTCCTACCCTACCTTCAATTACCACCCACCTCTCCTCTACATTTGTTTTCACCTTAACTCCACCCACATATTACTACCAATCCATAGCAACTTCCTCTGGCCAAAACATAACTAACCAATAACAGCCTCTAACATCACCAATTTACTAGAACTGGCAAATATTTTGACCCACCCACATAAATACTGCCACCAATCCACAACAACTTCCTAACACCAAAACCTAACCAACCAACAACCTCTACATTTCCTAATTATTGGAAAAGCATAAAATGGAGAAGAATAAAATGATGACCAGCAGTTATAAAAGTAAAAGTCTTTAATGGAATCCAAACATAAGTGCTTTCACAGTTACAAAGACTCCATAACTCCAAAAATGATTCAAAGGTACACCAGCTGTTCCACAAAAAATAAAGTATACTCATTGAATCTACTACTCGTAGGTGACATTCACCCCAACCCTGGATCCTCTAAGGCTCCAAGCTACTCCACAAATAATAATTTAACCTTGCCTGATAACCTAAGTTCTTCTCACTGCAAAATAAGAAAGCGATAAAAAATTAATCTATTCCACATCACAGTAAGATAAACTTGGCACCCTTCCCATCTAACATACCCTCCTTCCAGAATGCCAAACTACTTCTAAGTAACCTAAAACAAAATGCACACAAAACAATATATATGGAAGCCCTTTATATCCCACCTGGAGACAATATCAGCACATTGGAGGATATCTTTTCCTGGATATCCCACAATGCACACTCAAGAAACTATTATACTAGGAAATGTTAACATCACTTGATCAACTGTCACCTTTGTGATAACCATTTCTAGTACAAACCTATACAATTTCTCCCAATGTATCACTGATTCTACCATAATTAAACTGTAAAATGGTAAACCCATCATCCTGAACTTATTAAAACGTCATACTAACTATATAACCTCCCATGGTACTTTAACAAGCATATTTAGTTACCATCTGCCCATATATGCCACAAGAGTATGCCGTAAATCTCCCAGAGAACATACATATACATTTTTTGACTCACAACTGTTGAACAGCTCACTGCAATGCTGTTGACTATTTTAATAAGATATTTATGAATCTTCTAAATAGCATGATCCTTTTAGGCTTTAAAGAGTGCAAAACAACACTGGTCCTTGGCTTACTCCCACCACCAGAAAATGAATGAGGAATACAGATAAAGCTTGGAAGGCATGACTCAATAATAAAACAGAAAACTATTTTCAACAATATAAACACATTCAGAATAAAGACAAATGCAAGATCAAGTTTGACAGGAAACTTTATTACTTCAATTTGCAGAAGACATACTACACAAATTGTAAACAATTCTGAACTACCATATCTAAAATGCAACACCCTGGCTCAAATGGAAAACCAAACCCTATCCCTCACTGCTCGCTGGAAGATACAGCTAATGCTTTCAATGATCACTTTATCTCTAGCATCATAAAAGCTACTTTACAACAAATTCAAAACAAATCAATATTTTCTAATAACTTGACCTCATCCCACTCAATCTCACCTCGTTATTCCATTAATATTCACTCTTTATCCCTTCAAACCATATCCACCACAAAAATCAAGAAATACCTTAAACAAATTAAACCAAGTATGCTAGCTCCAGATGAAATTCCTGGTGATTTTCTAAAATTAGTAAGCAGCTCAACTTCATTTCCATTATCCATTCTCATAAATAGGTCTATTTAAGAATCACATGTGCCAGCCTTATGGAAAAGCTCTCCCACCATCCCAATTCCTGAGGGAGGTAACTCCAATGATATATTCAACTTTAGAGCCATTGTTATTCTCTTCCCTCTTTCAAAAAATGCATTCATAAGCAGTTAATGACACATTTATAAACAAACAACCTCCTTACTGCTAGCCAACATGATTCCAGACCAAAGCATAGCTTTACCACAGCTCTTCTAAACTTCACAAACACTATTAACCTAGCCAGAAATGAAGGCCAACTGGTTTCTCTCGTGTTTTTGGACCTGTCCAAGGCCTTCTATACCATTTCCCGCAGCCTACTTCAACAACAGCTCTCTTCACTTGGCCTATCAAACATCTCTACCAACTGGTTCTCCAGCTACCTTTCCAATAGACTCCAGTCTGTTAAATGGATAAATTCTTACTCATCCTTCCTACCCGTCAAAACAGATGATCCCAAGGTTCCATAGTGAGGCCACTGCTTTTCAACACATTTACAAACAACAGACACTCCACCAAATATCAAACATCCCTCATACATTATGCAGATTACTCTACCTTAATCTGCACTGCCAGTAACCTCATGACTCTACAACACATCATCTAAGGTAATTTTTTCAGTTGAAAGCAGGCTCAATAACTCCCAGGTTTTATTCAGTCCTAAAAAGCAAAGCTTCTATTATTCCTCTCAAAAGTCCTTACATACTTCAAACATGTTTTTTTCAATAAAAGCCTCTGGTAACACCCCTATAGAAGTCACCCCCCATACTATACTACTAAACATGACAAATGATGATAACTTGAAATATGACTTACATGTGCAACAGGTTATCAAAAATAAATCACCAAAAACATAGGAACACTCTATAGGACATATAGCTACTTAACTGATTCATCTAGGAAACTCCAGGCCTCTACTCTACTACTACCCACTTTACTACATTGTTCCCTGCTACTGCTTAACCTTCAAGCTAGCATCCAAAATAAACTAAGTGCTATAATAAAAATAGCAAAATTTGACACTAAATCACCAAACAGAACTCATCACTGCATAGCCCACAAAATGTTTTTCTTGAATTACTCAAGCAACTCACACAGAACTATTCCTAGTTTGTTTGTTTGCGTCTTTCAGCTTTTCCCGGTTAGGGGTCGCCACAGTGGAACTCCGGTCTGCTAATGATTGGTAGTAGATTTTTACGTACCGGGTTACCAGCCCTGATGCACAACCTTCAACGAAGGCATGCCCCATTCACACATGCCTCCGCACAGAAGATGCTCTAGCTGAGAATCGAACGGGACAACGTCTTGCTATGAGGTGACAACGCTACCACAGCACCACCACCGCAGTACTCCACAAATTAATTTACTAACCAGAAAAAAGCAAAGCCCTACAAGACACATTGCATATGAACACTCCTTCTAGGCCATTTTGAACTAGAAACAAAATGCTCCTCACCACCTATAAACTACAACTCTCAAGAGGAACCCATCTCTATTCCAGCTATGTAGCTCACTCCTAGAATTCTGTCCTTTTATCTCTTAAAAATATAAGCAACCTTTCCAATTTCAGGACTCATCTAACACCTGGACCTGTCCTTACACAACCTTCATAACTGATGCATGACCACCAACTTACAACTATGGCTTTCACAGTCTGGTTCACTAATACTTCCATATCTTAGCAGGTAGTAGTAGCTTAACATCAAAAGTAGCTATAGTAATAATAGTAACGTTAATGATAGCACACTACTAATGTATGCTCTTCTACCTCTTCTTTCTAGTAGCTGACATTTAATACTATTTATTTCTCCTGTAGTGTCCTTCCATAACATTCTCATCTCTCTAATACTAAAAGACTCTCTCTCTTTCTCCGTGTCCTTAATTTTCCCTCCTGTACAATAATCCCCCTCATCTGATTCTATTACTCTATCTATTTTAGCATCAGAATGCTGTATTATTTCTCATATCCATATATTATTAGAAATATAGTCATTATTTTGAATATAATATAAAAAGTACAATAACACACCTTCCAGGGCAAACATAGTACTGCTTAAGCAGTAAAGACAAATAATAAACAAAATCAGCAGCAAAACAGTACTCCAACCATGCAGCCCATGAAATGAGTCCACCATGAAATAAAGTAAAATAAAATAGAATATCTATTTATTACAAAACTGGTAAGTGCTTTCACATAGGAGCTTCTTCAGACCATCAAACAGACAAATACTGGTCAAGTACATTTAAATAGTATAAGTGCACCAATCAGATAACACCAACCATCTCAGTGCTGAAATACATTTAAAGAGACATCACATAACCCACATAGCAACTTCTAAACTAAAAGCATATATATCAAAATATAAAATATATATGGGAAATATATATATAACATAAAAATTATGACTTAAAAAAGTACATGCATAACACAATACATATGCTTGGGGCAAATACTACTTGACACTTAATCTCTGATGTCTCTTTATAGGTCCATAGGTTAGTACTAGGCTAACTGCCCTTGCGAGATATTGTAAGCCTAACCAATTATCCCTTGTGAGACTCAAACCCTACACCTTGCGTTTGTAAGACAAACACCTTAACCATTAGGCCACCCTCCCAAACCTTCAGATTAAGTATTTGGAGCGCATTTTTTGATTCAACTGTAGTACATGTTACAGCAGCTGTTACAAGCTCAGGATACTGAACTCCTAACTTAAAAACCATCTTTAAAAGAATTCACTCTCCCCCGGAAAGTCTTCACTTGTGAAATTCACTGATGAATTCTTTACATTCATAAATGTTTACATAGACAAATGGTCAAACAGGTCTAGCAAATCTGGCAAATTACAAACAGAAAACTTTTTGTGCACATGTGTGTGTGCGTCTAAGGCACAGCATGAATAAGGACAAGGACGTTTTACTACTGATGAATATCCTATCTTACAGCTACTACTAGTGCTATTTACTAATGAATTTCCTGGTCCTCTATAGCCATCTCTCTGGTATATAATCATGGGGATTTTGGTCAGGCTAGTACAATGAAAGGTAAAAGTCATCTGAAAACTTTCGAGAGTATAACAAGGAAGTTGTTCTACAGTCTATGAAAAGGCAAAACTATACAAGTTATCTTTTCCTTTGACAAAGCAGTGCTGCATTTCTCCAGTCTCCAAATCCAGGACAGTTTACAATCAGTGACGTACTGTGACTTCCCGACTCCTACTACATCTTAGAAATCATCCAAGCTATTAGATAAGCCTTTTTACAAATTTCAGTGATGGAACACGAAGCGTTATTTTCTCTAATTATTCCAAAAACTTTACAAGTAACAACTTTTGCATGATCTGCTTCAAGTCCCCACAACAGTCACATGCTGTCATAAGTGCACAATATTTTCCTGCGTTCAGTCATTAAAACAGAGAAGTAGATTATTCTCTTCAGTCCATGATGACATTTAATGTTAGCAAGCCTGTACTGGTGCTTGAAAACAAGATTATATCTTAACTTTTCCTAATCTTATATCACAAACATACTAAAAGTGGTAGGAAAGCTAATTCAAGTGTTTCTCTAACACTATCCTACAAAATAAAAATGCAGGTTATCTCTCCTCAGCTACCTTCCTAGACCTCTCTAAAGCTTTCGACATGACTCAACCATCACCTGCATAGCCCACTCCCTACCCGAACTGGAAAAAGTCATACAGGAAGCATTTTCTTCTATTGAAACTTGGTTATCCGATGCCCAACTAATACTCAACTCAAACAAAAAAAAAATTACTAATCTTCCAACCCACCAAACTTACCCTAGACAGCTCTCACTTTAACATCACAGCAAAAGACAACACCACCATCCATCCTACAGAACATATCAAATTACTAGGAGTAGAAATAGATAATAAACTGAATTTTGACATTCACATTTCCATGACCATTAAAAAAGTGCACAAAAAACTAGGAGCATTATATAGAAATCAGCAACTACTTACCAAAGCAGCTAAAATTTTGGTAGCAAATTCTCATCTTATCTCTATCCTACTCTACTCCTCTCCAATATTTACTTACCTTAGACAATGCGACCTAAATAAACTCGAAACCTGCTACAACAAAATCGCCAAATTTGCCACAGGGGCTTCCTAACGTACTCACCACTGTCTCTCACTAGCAGAACTGGGCTGGCTAGAGCTCCCCCACCTCCTTCGATGGTACCAACTCGCACTCGCCCACAAACTAATAAAGCAACCACTAAAAGTCCCATCCCTCCAGAATCTACTCCAACTCTACATAACCACAAGACCACTAAGATCCAGCCACAAAAACCTCCTACAGGTCACAAAAGTCATTAACTCTACTGGAGGAGCATTATTCTCCTGCACTATAGCCAAACTCTGGAACTCCCTCCCATCCTCAATTACCTCTGTAACTTCTTGCACCCACTTCAAATCCTTACTAAAATCACATGTAAAAACTTGCCAGATATGCCCTTGCACCCCCCCCCCCTCTAATACCATCCACTCTACCCACACACTACCTCTCTCGGCCCCCTATCAACAACCTACTCAGCAAACGTGGCTACTCATGTTCCCAGCTACCTACCACATAATACTAACTTCTTGCAGCAACAACTGCTAATGGCTGTTATGTATCTCAAAAACAGATTGTATCAATTGTTCACTGATGAATCTCAACTACATTGCAACCATGTTTAGTATATGTCACCATATTTTAAAATTGTACTCAATTCTACAGCTGTTTTACATCTATGTTTTATTCTTGTCTTACGTTCTCAGCCTGACTAATGTCAATCCCCGGGATTCATGAACCTTGCGCCAGGCGCCAGCATAGCGTCGGCATTATAAAGCCAAATATGGCCACCGAGCGATTCAGGTATGAAGCAATCCCACGTGCACTACCGGCGCGCGGACCTGCCGCCCGGCGTAGGTATGCTAATCACACTGTGTGCGGTATTGCACCATGCAAATGAAGGCAAATAGCGATCCACGAAGTGGGGCATGCGTAGCGTAAGGGCACGGCAATGTAAACCGAAAAAAACGGTTTACATTTACCCAAACATGACCAAGGAGTAACGGAAGGCTGTCAACATCAGGTATCATACAGGTGCAATATGCCAATGGCGAAAGGCACCGAGAATGTCCAAAGAAAACATGCACAAACTGTAAATAATGACAAAAATGTCATGTACATAGAAACCACAGCAGAACCCCCGGATATGTGTACAGAAGGTGCAAAGCAATGAAATAATATGACAATGTCCTAAAAGAGCTGTATAATACACATCAGCTGTACAGCCACCACACACCATACTATGTATGGAAAGCCTCAACCCCAGCGCAAGGGTTGTCAAGGAGTGGTGGCAGTGTTCGGCGCCGTAACCATGTATTAGCAGTCAATGCCATGCAAATGAGGCAGATAATAGTGAATCGCAAAGCTGGCGCCGGTGTAAGGATGGAGCAAATGGCGCAGTGGTACTACACCGAGGAGTGGCCTACACGAGATACATGTCAATCGCAGAAGGGTGTGCCACTGTAGGAGGAAGCATATTGGAGGCCAGCAAACCTGGGCTGTACAATGCACATCACAGCAGCAGGACCGGCGTGTGAGGAAATAGATGCGCTGAGAGTACATAATGCGCACAGATGCATGTGCACGAGGATGACTACGTTCCCCAACCCAGTCATGTGACGGCCTCCCTGTCAACAACCACGGATATAGGAAGGTAATGCGGAGAATATGAGGAAATGCGGAAGCAGTGTAATTGGAGCCGTAATGAGCAATCAACACCAATCAATCCAGGAAGGGCAAGCGGCGGCAGCTGACAACTCTGCATGCAGACTCCTGCATAACGGGAAAGGGAGGCATATGAATGCAAAGATAGTAGGGGATGTAGTAGAAATGCAAAGAGCAAAGAACCGAAATAGCACAGCCAAGTACAGAGGTAGCATAACTGCGGCTGCAGATAAAATGCATCATATGCCATGTGCCTGCAGGATGCAGTAATGTAAGATGCAAAGCTAAGCCAATGCAGGCAACTGTAATGTAACACTAAAGGCAATACCGTTGCAGTTGCAACCGTAAAACACCGAAAATAATCCATGGATACGGCTGCACAGACACACCCAATGACATCACCGGGTATACAGCACAACAGTATAAAGTGTGAATGCACACAACACACAGCGCGATTTCCCAAACGCCGCACCGTAGGGTGTAAACACACGGGGAACTTTTAATATGTATATGGTGGGTGCCGCCGTGGCCGTGATGCATAGGTATGTGGCAGAGACAGACGGAGTTGCGGAGGATGGTGCCGACAACTACCGTAGGCCTCACAGGAGAAGGAGAGTGTTCAGACCAAGGGTGACCTACCAGGGGCTGCAAGACCTGGAGATAGTAGAGCGCTACAGGGTGGACAGGGACACGTTACAGCAAATAGTGGAGCTGTGCCGCCACGCCTGAGAACAAGACACAACAGAGGGGAGCCCATCCCAGTGGACACAAAGGTATGTGTGAGCTTGCGAATACTGGCTACAGGTACCTTCAAAGGCCAACCGGGGATATAATGGGTATCTCACAGGCATCAGCATCTAGGGTACTACACCAGTTCCTGGATGCCATGTTACGACATGCCCATGAGTATATAAACTTCCCCAGATCTCAGGAGGAGTTGGCTAGCAATATCGCCGCTTCCACCGTGTGGCACAATACCGGAGGTACTGGGTGCGATCGACTGTACGCACATAGAAATCAAGTCACCGCCGGGGAGCAGGGTAGACGCTACATAAACCGCAAGGGATACCCTCCATCAATTGCCAGGTCGTGTGCAATGCGCAGGGCATTATCATGGATGTGTGTGCTGGCAGCCCTGGAAGCTACCACGACTCCCATATCTGGCATGCCTCACAGCTGTATCAGGTATTCGCCAGGGGACATCACACAAGGTCACCTTGTGGGGATGCTGGCTATGCACTGGAGCCGTGGCTGATGACACCCATCAGAAATGCACACACACACATGCAAGAACGCCATAATGAGGCACACGCACAAACCAGAATAATCATAGGCGTGTGTTTGGGATGTTGAAATCACGGTTCCGGTGCTTGGATACATCCGGTGGAGCCTTGCAGTACTCTCCAGGCACATGTGCCCACATATTCATAGTATGTTGTATGCTACACAATATGATTCTGCGGAAACAGCTGCTGCAGGGACATAATGGTGTAGGGCCACCAAGCCCGCCACAACTGCCAAGGCAAGCACAGGCACAGGGCGTTCAGCGCCATGAACACGCTGTGCCAGCCCCAGTAGGTAGACGGAGGCGTACCCAATATGCCTACGCCCTGGCAAAGAGGGAACATAGCACATACTTTGACAGCGTAGGCCCCATGGACTGACACCTCCTTACCTGCACACACAGTGAAATGGACGCCACACAAACATGTCCGCCCGTAATGTGTACCGTATGGCAGGACCTATGTGTGACTCCAACAAAGGCACCACCCAAACACTGCACACCCAATAGCCAGCAGAGCATGGAATGCCAACACCTCACCGCACGCCGGTTCTACAGCACACGGCGTAGCCGTATGCTGCCACTATCGCCGCAAGTCGACCACATATGTACTTATGTGCATACACAGATACGGAAATAGATATCAGTACACATGTAGAAATATATGTACACATACACAGATATAAAGTACAACAGGTTAATATGGAACCCAGGGATGCAAGTTCACAGATAAGTAAGACGCGAAATCTCCACATAGTAAACATAGTGACCGACAACCCGATCATCCGGGAGGGTGGGCAGAGCAGGGAACGCCAGCCATGGAAATGTCAACCTGCATCAATACATATCCGCGTGTCGGGATGATCACCAGTCCACGTTACAGTAACGGGATATGTGCGTGTCATATCCATAGGATATGAGTGCGGAGGTACACGCCGCCGCCGGCGATGCGGCCAACGTAGGTATTGTGTGCAACCGTCGGTGCGAAAGCGGCAAGCATACCAGTCAAGTGTACGTCATTATGAGGAACGTACCTCATTTGGGGTCTAAAACAGTTCATGTTCCTCGCAGTTCCTCAAAGTTCCACATTGAAAATGTCTGTCAAACATTCATTGTTAGGAATGTATTTAAATGACATCCTGGTAAATAGAAATTAATCATAGTAATTCATTAAAGGTTCTTCATTGTAAGTAAATCAGCATATTTTAACCATCCTATGACCTACTTAGCTGAAGTTGTTAGTATGCCATTAGTATGTGTTCCACATTATGCCCATTTGTTCCACATTAGTAATGTGTGTGTTCCTCATTTTGGAAATGGAAGGTTGAGAGCCATGGCGGCAATATGTGTATGTGTGAGGTGAGGTTGTCGTGTGTTCCGCTGTGTGTGTGTAATGTGTGTGCCACTGTAAAATGTGTATGTAGGTGACATGTCACAGGCGGAGTGTAATAACATGCGTAGGCATACAGTACAGGAACCATAGGCGTATGTACAGCAGTACCCACAAAGTAGTACTGACATCTCCTCAGTGGCTATGCGGGTGGCGTTGCAAAGCGGAAATGTCCCAGAATGTACCACAGGGCCATAGCCAACAGGAGATGCAAAGGACGCATGTACAAACCATGACCGTATGTATGGCGGCCATATGGTAGACTCAACACGATACGTCGGCAACGTTACACAGCATCAGGCATGTACGGCGAAAATACGAATGTGCTATCCGGGCACCGATCGTGAACACTTACGGTCCGTAAATACCGCTGTGTGTTCCACGACCGTTAAGTAAGCAAGCGGCACACGAATAGGAGGCTACCGGTAGCATACAGGCCGTCCCAAGTATAGGACCACAATCACCGTAACTATCAGTGACAAAATGCCAATGGATAGTAGGCACGGACGAACATCCGCAGATATATAACCGATGTGAAGGAGGAATACGTGCAGGAAGCACACATGCAGGCGATACCGACACCACACGACATCAACAAAACAAACATTCCCAGAACAACAGACAGGTAACCTGCAGCTCCCCAAGCAGGGATGGAGCACACACACAAGCATATCTTGTATGTATAAATGCAAGACCCACACCCGTACCCGTCACCCACATCCGCAGATATACCCCATCGCACATATCAAAGGGATAACAGCTAAAACCGTAGCAAAATCATACAGGCAGTCAATGACAGCGGCATACCCGCAACAAGCCGTGGGAAACACTAGCAGCAGCTGATGCATCCTTGCATCCGTTGTGTACAGGAATATAACAGCTATGTTACACATCTGAATGCACAATGCCATCGACAGACGCCGCCAGGACACGGACACCCACATGTCAAACAGAATACCATACCCAACACACACAATCCACGGCTAACACCACAGCGTAATGTACCTGACACCACACATAGCGTATGCAGTCACACAAACATTATACAATACATACCATCCCCACGAAGGTAGTGCAAATAACTAACGGCCACACGAGGAATGAACCATGGCCTAGTTTCCGAGATAACGTACGAATGGAGGAGGATCACCAGTGATATGCGCATAAGTACACACCGAGGAACAGCTATTGGCGTGATGAACCCACATGCCTCAGGTGACGACGAATACAAGGAAGACTCCCTGGATATTCAAACCGTATGTTCATAACGAACACAAACGCTATTGAAAGGAAATACTGAGAGGAAGATATTGACGAATACAGAAGCGAAGGCCGGAAAGGTATGTCGAACCCACGAGATGTACTGATGTGTAACGCATGATACGTATGACTAATCTGCACTGTATGTGAGCGATGTGTGTAAGTAAAGATACCTGTCCATTAGGCAGAGAGTGGTGAAAGGTGGTTATGTAATGCTAAGCCGCGGAGCATACCAACGACTGTGGACAACGTGTGCACAGCAGTGGGACAACATGTACACAGACGTGATAACCCAAGGTCCGCCATAGGGATTCCAAACACAGAACAATGCCACCACCCACGCCGATGCTGTCAGTGGATATCGAACAATGAAGCCCCACAGCAGGGGATAGGCCATGTATGTATAGTGTCACAGCACACATGTGCATGGGCATATACCGTCGATGTCATACGGAATGTGCGCACGACGTGCACGTATCCCACGCAGTAGGGGTGACTATGTCAATTATGTGTAATGCAAAGCTGTCATGATGGATATGTTCAGAAATCATAGACAGTATCACAGGCATAGCATGCATGATGGAGGGATGGCCTAATGTTATGTACATAAACAAGATATGTATGGCCTGCACATATGGGACAGTGTAGTAGCAGAATAGGTAACCGAAATGGAGGGAACAGCAAGTAACCATGTCCAAACGTTCCGTAGCAGGTGCAATGTGTGCCACAATGATGTCCGGCAGGGCCGTGTGTAAACACATGTGCAATGTACACAGTAGTGTCAACCCATGGTAGTGCCCACTGAGCCGCAGAAGTGGATGTCAACTGTATGTCTATACAGTACTTCCGCTGTGGTGGTACCATGGGTCTGTGTCACCCTACCAGCAAGGGAGCTATCACATGACTAGTGACACAGTGTGCCCCTGTGGGATGTGCACAGGACCTATGTCCCACAGCACGGTGTGTGTCCAGTCTGTGGATGTCACACAGACGCCCGGGCTGAGCAATGTGGCATGTGTGCACACATGCAGGACTGCTCCTCCCACCCTGCCCACTGCAAACGCCATGTAGGAGTACTACATGCATCAGTAATGCGGAGAACATGGCCCATGGCAGAGTAGATTACACCCCTGTGTTAGTGGTATGCAGGTGAGTACAGATGTGTTACATGACTGTCATTTGCATATGTAAACTGTCTGAGCCGGGTAGACATCACAGCATGACTATACTGAGACATGTAACGTTGTATCCATTGTGTAAGGTACACCACATATGTGTTATTGTAACACTGCCCGCGTGTACATGTGTGTATGGCACAGGTACAAGGGCACCCAAGGTATCAGCTAGACATACGGTCCAGAAATGCGTGGTCCTGCACATGTGTACCCACGCCATGGTGGAATATGGCAACCACAGCACCATGTGGGGCATGTGTGTGTACAGCAACCATGTACAACGTGATATGCATGTATAGGGACAGTATCCATGTGATACACACTGCATGACTGTCACTATGCAAAGGTGATGTGTATGCACTATGTGTGATGTAACTGATGCAATGATATCTACATGATATATCTGCCACACTGACACCTGTATGGTTGTTAGCAATATGAGTAGGATGAGCTAGAATGCTGCCAGGTATGTAGATGTGGTATATGTAGGCATGGACAATACTCTGTGACAGCAGGTAGTGTACGTATGCAAATAGTGAGCATGAGGGGCCACATGACTGAGGACTGTGCAATGTCACACGTCCCTGACTTGTTGTAGTTAGCATGATATGCTTGCACCACTGTGTGACCTGTACAGGAGGCACATGGCGTAACATCCTGAGACATAGGGTGCGATGTGATGCTGGATGTGTACATTGGCAATAGCATAAAGTGGAATGGCGCTGAAGGGCAAAGAGCGGATCATGTCTGATGTGATACCCTCTGTACCACCCCAACCACCCATGCAATAGTATGACAGGTGGCCAGCATGGGATGTGGTGTGCTGTGGCACAGAAGCCCAACAAGGGTGCCAGTAAAGGCATGCAGGTAGTCAATGAGTGTGTGAAGCATGTATGTCAGGATGTGGCCCAATGCCATACTGAATGGCCCAGTCATGGGTGTACAAATGCAGCCCCATACGTGCAATGCAGTACCACCCATGTGTAGTGTGATAGATGTGGTAGTGTGGTGGTCAGGGTACACAACGTACATGAATGGGCTAGCAGTCAATGCAGTGTGCTGCTGCAGAGACATGTAACAGCCAGGTTGGCGGGATACAACAACTACGGAGATTTGAGGTGACATTGGGACTGTGTTCCCGGACATAACATGTGCATGGCAGTACTATGTATGTGTCCACAGGGTTAATACAATGTCCAGCCAAGGATTGGAACCCTGTAGTGAGTGAGAGTGTGTATTGTTGGTAGGTACCCCATTGGCAGGCACGATGCCAGCAACATCTGTGTTGGCAATGCCTGCATGACTGTTGTATGCTGCATTGAATGTGGATGTAGTCAAACAGCAGAGACATACCACCACACTGCGTGAGGGCCCACACTGCAATGTATGGCAGTCATGTGTAGGTAGCTAGCTGTGGAGTATGTGATGCACCATGAGGACACACCATGACTGTCAAGTGACACACCACACACATGTGAACATAACTACCGTGCAACAGCCTGCACATGTGCCCATACAGCACGTGTGCATGGAACAGGAATACCACTGTGGCGTCTGTGAAAAGGCCAGTACCACCATGTCTCTGTGTGGAATAGCATGGTCCCTACCAGTGTGTAAATGTAGCAGAAGTGCACTGTGATCAGTGTTGGCATAGGCACGTAGACTGTCCATCGTACGGGGTGCCATGCCATCAACTACCTCTGTCAGTGGATGTCAGTAATACCGGCTGTAGAGTGTATGTACCATGCATGCTGCTATGGTTGTGTGTTTAGGGTGTGGCTAGCAGGGCTGAGAAGCATGGATGTTCAGCAAACAGACCGCGGATGTGTGTAGGCATAGCACACAGACACATGGAGGTTTGGTGCATGCCGAGGGTAGTGTAGGTATGGTATGTGTCGTGTAATGTGTCACCCAGCTATGCGTACTGCATGGCCAAGCATGTGTGGGTACATGGGAGTCCATACTAGGGAAGGGCGTGTTGCTGTCAATACATAGCAGTAGCAACTGTCCTAGGTGCAATGTACAGTATGCCAACACGACCAGCATGTAACCTGTGGTGTACAGTGTATTCACTGTCGCGTGTCACAATGTGCGTAGCGGTCACGAACATGGGTATCTGAACATGGATTACCTATGATGCAATGTGTCTTGGGAATATACAGTATGTGTGTAAATCACTGTGTGGTGTGGGAACCACCCACCCGTGTGTGTTGCAGTCCAGGTATGTGCCTGGGAGGTATGATCTGTGTACAATCTGGACTGGCAGGTGTGCCGTGTAGGGCATGGAGGCAGGTCCCAGGCACTGCAGATAAATGACATGTGTGCTGTACTGTGTGTGCAGTGCTTGTGTACAGCACAGTGGAGGGTGTAAGCATTGTCACACATCACTGCATGCTGTGCCTACCTGTGACAGCCCTGCCGGAGACAGACATGTGACACCGCTGCACAGGCAGCATAGCATGTGAAGATGTACATGTGGGCTGCACACCTTAGGCAGATGTCCACAGGTCATGTGTGCCACGGTAGTGTGGTTGAACACGACTATCAGACTGGACAAACACCACATGCCTGCATAACTACAGTATGACCATAGTCAACAGTCCCAGTGACAGAGTAGGCCAATGTACACTATCCCTGCGTGCAGACCACTGGCTACTGGACACCTGGCTAGACACACACCCGGAGGGTTAATTCACCATTGAGCCATCACATGTCCCAGTCCATGTGGGCCGTACAATGTCATCACAGGGTGGTCACAATAGCAGGTGGCAAGGCAGACACGGTGTACCAGGTGATGTGTCATGTGTGCATATGTCGACTAGCACAGCCGTTCACATGTCTGCAACATACTGGTGCACGATGTATACTGTTACATGATGTATGGAACTGCACTGTCACCCACTACAGGGCCATCTGACACAGGTGTGTTGTGACAGGTGTAACCCATGTTTGCACAGGATACACACCGCTGTTGTAGGCAGCCATGCTGGTGGCTACCAGTGATATATGCAGTGGTCATACAGACATACCGTACACAGTGTTCATGCAGGAATGTCCATTGTCGTGGACGATGTGCTGCTATGTGAATGTAGGTGTGTGTTGTGAATGTTACACATCCAGAAGACACCATCTGGTGCAGTCATGGTTGTCAACACCAGTACACACATCCACAGCAGTCAGAACCCAGTCCTGACAATGTGTGTCAGTCACCCTCGTACTGTGTGACATATGTGCACATGGCGGAACACCTCCCACTGTCATCTAAGCTGGCTACATGATGGCTGGAATGTGCTGTAGAAATGTACAATGCTGGTAGCCCAATGAAGTACCTGGAATCAGACACAGTACGCTATGTCAGCCATGTAAACCATGCACAACAATGACCGCCCAACAGACACAAACAATGCATTGACACATGGAACATGTGCACATGACAACCCCAATGAGGTATGTTGCACATATTGATGTACAATTGTCATCTATGGCCATAGCATGGATGCAGACACACATACTCCACAGGTAGTACCATGTGATGTAGGTAGGGGGCATTGCTCGTGTACATGTCACAGTAGCTGTACAGACACATGTCCTGCATAGCCGTCATGTAGGGGTAGCTGTGGTATGTGACTGCTGGACATGCCCGTACAAATGACCATGTCCCACAGGAGATGTGTTATGTGTGTACCACATGTGACGTGCTGACAACAAGCTGTGATGTGTACGGCTGCGGTGTACCTGTGTGACATTGTCTGTGATGGGTGCAAAGGCATATAGTATCGTATTGCATGCCCACAAGCCCCACATAGGTGCATAGCCTGAACATACAATACAAGGAGTGTGTGGGATGATAGCAACCCACAGGAGGAGATGGGTATGGACGGCAGCCCACAACCACATGTGTGTGTACGGTGTTCACGTCCACGACACATGAGCATCTGAGAGGCTAGTGTTACAGCTGTACAGGGTTGCATGCATATATGTTCAGCAACATCCCTGTGTGTCCCACCACTGGCCCGTGGACCGATGGACACCAACCAAATGTGCAGATATGAGATGTGCACAGCACATCACAGATGCCTACTGTAGAACAGGCTTACCGTGTAGACATGTGCACAGTAGGTCTGCGCCAGCTGCAGTCAAACATGTAATGTGCTGAACCACACCAATAGTCCAGGCCATGCCACAGATGGACGTGCATGCATCTGTGTATGTATGGCTGTGAATGTCTCCGGCATAGCAATATAGCTGTGTCACCGTTGTGAACAACAATATGAATGGGTTATATGTGTGAGGGGTGCGTCATACGCGTATGGTCTGATCGACGATACCATCAGTGACCCTGCTATGTGAACATCCCTGTCCCCATACATGGATACCTATGCTGTGCCCAACACCACATTCACAGAGGGAGGGATGGCGGTGTGTAGTGCAGCAGCAGACATGGGGGTGGCAGCAGGCACTGGATGTACACATATGTGGTACCCACATCAGTGCAGGCAACCATCCATGTGCACGGGATAGCGGTGTGTGTCCACATACAGCACTGTGTTGATCAATATCCCAGCACATAGCACCTGCCAGGGTTACAGTGTATGCATGGATGTGTGATACCTGCATGCACCAGACACACCCTCAGCAAGCAGCGTGCAGCATACCTCGCTTGAGGCCAGTGTCCACACCATGGCGATAGACATGTTGAATGTCCATATACACATAGCAATGACATATGGAATGGACAGCCACCCTGCCAATATCGTAAACCCCAGGTGGATCACAACCCAGTGCCATGTATGTGGCATACCCTGCCATACCATGCAGACCTGCCCAGCAAGGCTGCATGAGCTATCACAGTCCTACATGGTGCAATGGACAAAAGGCACTCTCACTATCAACCATACACAGCAGTAATGTGGCGGTGATGCACCCTGTGGTGTCACAGGTGCTGTGTGATGCTCTGGACAATGTGTGTGTGTACATGCTATGCATGGCCTGTCCTGCTAATGTGTCATGGTTACACATTGCCCTATGTCTATCACATGTGCAACACAGGTGAGCTGTGGCAAGTTGTCCAACACCCGTACAGTGCTGTGTGGATGTACATGGCACAACACATGCATGTGCAGGTGTCCATGTGTATGTGTACAGTGCCACTGCTGACGTTCACAATGGCTACAGTCGTGATGTGTACTGACATATACACAGCGTCCAGGTGAACAGCAGCACCGGCGTCACATGGGGACCTATGCCAGTGATATGGACACAGGTGCAGCCAGGTACACATGTCCACAGCTGGCTAACATCTACATGGTGCGTGTACAGTGTGATGGGGTGGCAAACAGATATGATGTGACACACACTGCTCAATGGTGTGAAGCCAACACATCGGCTGTGTCACTGCCACGATGCCTTTCACAGATTACTGTGCAGATGTCGTACTTGTCATAGCAATGTATCTCCAACAGTATGCCAGCACAGCAGTGTAAATGTGACCTGCCACCATCATTATGTCTTACAGATAATGCCACGATCCCGGCTTCCTGCATTCAGTCGACAGGAGGAGGAGGTGATCATACCATACCTCCATACTAATCATGACATGTTATTTAGTCATGTGCCACAGCAGGCACAGGAACGACAGGAGATGTGGGAGGAGATGTGCAGGAGGGTGAACAGCCTGGGCGGATACAACCGCACTTATCAGCAGATCCGCAGGCACTGCACAGACCTGATCCGGCATGCAAGACAGCGTGCTGCTGCAATCGCCAGACAACAACGTGGGACAGGTGGTGGGCCACCAACCCAGCCCCCACTCACAGCCACGGAGGAGCTCCTGGCCAGTCTGGGGACACCCACGGAACAACACGCAGAAACCCATGCGTCCATCGTGGAGGTGGGTGTCTCCCGAACTATGAGCTTGGAGCTGCATGGTAAGTCAGGGTTGCATGTTTGTATGATAAGTGACGTGGGGTGGGTGTCATAGTACAACACATAATATAGCCATACATGCCAGGTATATGGCCACACAAGACGCATACTACAGTATGCTATGTTGTGTTAGCAGACATGTGCATAGCACATGCTAACTCACAGATGCATGATGTGACATGCACACTGCTGACTGTGGCGATAGTAATGGATAATGTGTATACCTTTGTGTCATCCCTTTACAGGTGCGTCTGGCGTGTCGCAAACACAAGGGTCTGTTGCAGGTAAGTCTGTTGCTAGTCAAAGGCATGATATGGTGTATTGATATTCCCCATGTGTCCAGGCATGACATGCACACCTGTGTGTGCCCCAGTCACGGTATACAGGTTGCACCACCCGACACACACACCACCCATGTACAGTAGATACAACCGTTAGCGTAGAGTGGCATGACACCACACGACCTATTGGTGTGTTACGTGCATTCAGCTATGCATACAATGGTGTAGGTGTTCCACAATGGCTGCATGTGTAGTATGCATCGGTATGCCTCTGCAGTATGCACACAGTACCACATAGTGAGCTGTGATCTTGCCAGAGCACAGGTGTTACCAATGTGACCTATGCCCCTGCATCGAGTGCACACGTTGTGACATGGCACATGCCATGTCCCATGCACGTGGATGTCTGGCTGCAACATTGTCACACCATGACATGACCTATGCACGACATAGCAGACATCCACACTGTCTGCATATCTGTAGGGAATGTGACACCTTACACTAGTATGGTTGTATGTCACATGGGCCACCACAGGGCCATGTGCACGATGTCCACCACACACAATTGTCAATGACCCAGACAGACAAGGCCATGGTCGATACCTACAGGCATGTTGCCACACAGTACATCCACAGTGGGTAGTCACCGTTGCACCCTGTACACACATAGTGGGCTCATCACTGTAGTGGCCCCCTGGACATCCGATGTAGTACACCACTGACATGGAATGCCTCTCCACAGCTACTACAGGTGCCTCCAATATCCACCACATACGTGCTGCTGAGCGGCTGAACTGACTTACAGACATGGCAATGTAATGCGTCCAGGTCACGCATCACACAGAAACATAACTGTGTCCTGCTACTGTGCAGTGGCACAGTGCCCGCACTCCACACTGTACAGCTATGTACACAGCTCACACCAACCGCACCTGCACAGACATCCCTGTTACCCATACATTGTATCTGTAGACTGTACACATAACACTGCACCATGACAGCCATTGTGATGTGGTGCATGCGGTGGGACACCATCGTCACATGTCCACATGATACCACACATGTTTGCGGTGTACATGACATAGTGTCGGCAGACATGTGTACTGTCAACTCGCCCGTGGCCACACGGTGTATCACGGTGATGCATGCAAACTACCATGAATGTGTGTACTGCATGCCTACTAAAAGACACCTGCCTGTTGTACTGTTCCCACCAGGGCAGTGTGCATACTGCCACTAGGAATGTCTGGTCTACATTCACTGGTCTGTGGTGTGTGAATGCTGCATGCCACCTGCATTATCACATGCATGATGTCTGTGTGTGTGTGTGTGTGTGTGTGTGTGTGTGTGTGTGTGTGTGTGTGTGTGTGTGTGTCTGTATTGTAACTGACGGTATGCCTTTGTATTGACAGGTGCTGTAGGTGAGTTCCCCTCCTGCGGTCCAGCTGATGCTAGTGTCCCCACAGATACTAGTGGTGATGACCATGTGCATGAGGCACAGGCAGGGTCGTCACAGGCAGACACTCTGCCATTGGAGAACATCACACTTACGTCCCCTTCATCCCTGAACATGGTTCGGATGCCGACACATACCCCAACACCGTTGCCCATAGATGACGGTCAGTCAGCGTCTGTTGGCACCGAGCAGGAATGTGTGGTGGCTGCAGAAGGTGTGGGTACACACGATGTTGCCAGTGTAATGACTGGTGCAGTGCCACGCAGGCATGTGGCAGGTGCTGCTCGTAGGGGGAGCACCGCTAGACATACACCTGCCGTACAGGGTGCAGCAGCTGGTATAACCAGGCGCATGTTCCAGACTGTAATGGCGGCGCAGGCACGTGCCGAACGGCAGAACCAGGAAGGGCAGAGGCTGCAGAGGTCTGCAATCCGTTCCTTGAATGACAACATCCAGGCATTGGCGAATGCCCAACAGCATCTTGCCGATGTTCTGGATAGGAGATTGGGTGAGATGGCTGGTATCCTCGACCGAGGCATGGCCATCCTTGGCGTGGGCTGTCCGTGCAGGAACACCAGGTAGGGGTGAGGCATAGGGCACGTGGGCGTAGGCCAGCAACACCACCTGGTGCAGGTCAGCGTGTGCGTGCCACCTCCCATGCCCACCCACACAGTGCTGGTAGCAGCAGCAGTGCAGCTGCTACTACACCGACCACACCAGGACAGAGCAGGCCACGTGGGCGTGGCCCTGGATGGCCCCGGCGTGGGCACGTTTCCAGCGGACATGTGACATCGGAGAGTGGACTGTCTGTACCTACACCCGGTCGTGCCCGTGCGACCCCAGGCAGGCACGGGTCACGTCGCGGCAGCCGGACACAGTGAGCCGTAACACCTGCACTGTACAGTCTGGGGCTGCCAAGCATACCCGTGTAGGCATCACAGATGACTGAACTGTGTACACACAAACCCACACACAGCAAACACGACTGTAGGGCTCCACCACACCCACATGCAATCTACACAGTCATGCCCAGTCAATGCACAGGCCCTTACACACACACATGATGTCATCCATTGGTACAGCCCATGCCTGTGGCACACATATCACCCTGTGCATATGATGAAGTCTCTGCCGCATAACTGTGAGCTACACCATCAGTGCATGGTTATGCAAACATATTCTGATGCACAGGGTGGACAAGATAGTGAGAGGTGTATGTGATACCTGTGTCCGCATAGTGCGTGATGTGTATGTTGTGGTGTGTGTGTATGGCTGGTGACAGGTGTGTATGTGATGTGGGTTGTGCACTGACATCATGCAGCAGACATACCATGCAGGACAGGTGCAGCATTCATTGATCTGTGTACACAGTATGCGTGGTGGTTACATGTGTAGCACCATGTTGGTTCAGTTAACCCGTATGACAATGATGGTGTACTTGCATGTGCCTACTGGGAGCACTGTAATTAGTTCCCCACGCGTAGTCGTGGGGTACCCACAGGCATGTCTGGCAACATCAGCATAGCACAGGTACCCGCACCCGGCATGGACCCCTACATAGGAACATAGGCGCACATGTACATAACAGGGTATGTGCCCTACGACATGTGTGGACCTAGCATGACTGTGTGTGGCTGCTAACACCCCTCAGGATGGGGATGCCACATCCATCAGTCCCCAGTCCCTCGTCCAGCACTGACACACAGATGATGCCTGGCGCATAACTATATCCACACATCCACACGTCATTATTACTCCTGGACGAAGGCAGTCAGGGCCTTTCCTTCACATGGGCTGGCACTCCTCTACGTGTTGTAGGGGGCTCCGGCCGTTGACCCTGTTCCCCCAGCACGTCACACTCATCTTTGTGGTGATGTGTGTGACAGTCGCTTCTGTGCCCGTGTTTGCCTGGAGCCTAGGAAGTGGAATATGCCCATGTCACCCAGGTCAGACATGGCCGTGTATGCCAGGCACAGATCACCACAGAGCAGATGTGCTGTGAAGGTTTACAGCCGGAGTCCCCTTGGTCGTGCAGCTTGTGACACATGTCCTAGCACCGTCATCCCGCCTTGTGTAACGCGTTTGCGGTCCTTCCGAGTGCTGCAGGCGTCAGGTTAGCTACAGGCCAGATGTGCCATTATGCGCAGTCATTGCTCTGGTGTGTGATGTGTACAGGGGTACAATGAACACCCCTGATGTCGATGCGATTCCTTCCAGACCAGGAGGCCACAGTGGAATGTCTTCACACCCACATTGCCATTGTGTGTGTTGACAGAGGTTAACGACAGGTGTTGTAGCCATTTCCATGAACATGTCCACCATCTGGAATGGCTTACCACCTACATGTGACATTGGGCGAACATGTCCTTCACACTGGGTAGGTCTGCACCTTCTCTGGCATGTAGTAGCAGGCCATGGCTCTGGCACCAGTTATCCATGTCTATGACGCCCTAGGTGGATGTCCGTGTCACATGGGGTGTTGGGTATGGTGGCGGTGCGTAGTCATCTGCATACCTTGTCTGCCACAATCCCCTATGATTGCATGCACATTGGAAGGTCGAATGCCATATGGCAGGGGCCCAGGACTGAGCCCTGTGGGCCTCCACTGGAGACCAGATATGAGTGTGACAAGGCACCAGGAACACCAACCCTGTGTGGTGTGACCTCCAACCTTTCTGAGAAGCATCGGGTGACATATGTCCCCACATGTATGCTGGCGAGCCTTTCCATGAGTCCCATGTGGAGTGTGCTCTGAGCGCTCCCACCAGGTCATGGTACTGTGTGCAAACCCGCGTATCCCCATCAATGGCCTTGGTGACCACTCCAGACAGGACGAGCAGGTTTGGGAGGCAGGATCCGCCCTTGACTATGTTGTTGTGGGTATGTTCCGGTATTGGCTGTACACCGCTGTCTGTATCCATGGGCACCTGTATGGACCTCCCCACAGCTTTGCAGACAAGGCTTGTCAAGCGGATAGGGTGTGGCTGTCTACAGTCCATAAGAGCACTACCCTGGCATAGTGGGACCACAGATGCCATATGCCATCCATTGGGGACATAGCCCATAGTAAGGCTAACATGACACAGTGGCCGCATGTGTGGGCCGAGGGCCTCAATGAGGATGGGTAGCACACAGCCAGGGACACCATCGGTGCCCATTGGTGCTGTGTCAACCGCCATAGAGATATGGGATCACTCCAGGCCATATGAGATGTTTGGGAGGCTACACTCTGGTGGGATGGATATGTCCCCTCTTGGGGGGGGTGGGATGTATGCATGGAACATGTCCGCTGGTTTGCAGACAATGTCTGTGGGTGCAGTGACCGTTGTACCATTCTGGACCATTTCCAGCCAAGTCTGTGTGCCCCAACCATGTCCTTACCACAGTTAGGGAAGGCCCTATGGTTGTCTCATGTGCCCTCTGCAGTACCACTCCCACAAGCGGCCGTGGATGATTGTATGTGTGGCCGTATGGTGACGCCGGTATGAATGGGAGATGGTTTCCCTGGTACTGACATTGCTCTGTCATGTATCAGCTCCAACTGTTGATGTACAGCTAGTCAGTGGCTGGGGTCCACCACACCATGTGCCTACCTGTGGTGGACAAGGTCCTGATGTTATCATGTTTGCCTGTTGCAGACATGCATGTGGGTGCTCAGAGAAGGCATTCGTTAGGCGGTTGCCGGTCTGGCCTGTGTTCAACACTGGCATGGAGGACTTGTAGGGTACCACACCGGTCGTATGATGTGTGTGGTTTGTTGTGGAGAGGTCATCACTTAGGTCCCCCATGCGGTGTTGGTTACAGGATGTGGATGACCAGTGGATCCACTATACGGTCTGGCATCACCATTGAGGGCTGTACATCCTGTGTGGGGCATATCCTCACCATGTGTGATGGGCAGAACTGTCAGACATCCCCCCCTAGTATGTATGGTGCATGGCTGTTTAACAGTGGCCAGGTGTGAGAACACCTGGGACCGGTGGCGTAGTGTGTTGTGCCATGGGTAATGTTCCCAGTCTATGTATGGGTGGTTCATGTCACCCAATACGGTGCTGTTGTGAGAGCATGCCCACTCACCAGTGTCCTCAGGACATCTGTGCAGGTATCCTGTGTTTGGGAGGGTTGTCTGTAGCATGCAACAAACTGTAGGCCAGTCCTACACATGGTTAATTGCACCTAGATATTCCCTGCTGCAACGGCCATGTCTGTGGCATGGCCGGTTGCTGTTGTGTGGCTGGACACACACGACGGTCCACATTCCGCCACCCATGCCGTCGCACCATGTGTATGCATGTCTGCTCTGTGCCGACTCTAAGTGTCTGAGCATGCCCAGTAGGCAGCTGTGTAGATAGACACACAGCACAGTGCACACCGCCCGACTGCAGCTATACCCGGGTGCATGCCTGTATCCCTTCCATAGCGGCCACGTCTGTGGCATGGCCAGGTTTCTGTTGTGTGGCTGGACACACACGACGGTCCACATTCCGCCACCCATGCCGTCGCACCATGTGTATGCATGTCTGCTCTGTGCCGAGTCTAAGTGTCTGAGCATGCCCAGTAGGCAGTGATGTACTGATCAGTAGTTACTTGGTATTCCCGACTGCAGCACTAACGTGTTACTGTCCGGCGACCTTGGGATGGTAACAGGCTGCGTGACTGCGCACTCTGACCTAACTCCCGATCGGGCGCATTGCCTCTGCAAATGATACCACCCACGTAGGGGTATGCCTCCTGACAGCGCTCTGCTCAGTAAACTCGGTAGCAGGTTCTGTAAATGCTTCATACTGTAGTGTGTTCATGTAGATAGGCGTAGGTTCGTCTCCCGTCCCTTCCGTGTGTGTGTGTGTGTGTGTGTGTGTGTGTGTGTGTGTGTGTGTTTCCAGCTGCCTCTGCGAATGAACATGCTTTTAGGCGCTTCGCAACACAAATCTTGGCTATTGCCAACTATTGTCTTGCGGGTGATGTCACCAGCCTACAAGTATGCCTCTGACAGCGCTCTGTTCAGTAAACTCGGTAGCGCGTTCTGTAAATGCTTCATACTGTAGTGAGTTCATGTAGATAGGCGTAGGTTCGTCTCCCTTCCGTGTGTGTGTGTGTGTGTGTGTGTGTGTGTGTTTCCAGCTGCCTCTGCGAATGAACATGCTTTTAGGCGCTCCACAACACATACCTTGGCTATTGCCAACTATTGTCTTGCGGGTGATGTCACCAGCCTACAAGTATGCCTCTGACAGCGCTCTGTTCAGTAAACTCGGTAGCGTTCTGTAAATGCTTCATACTGTAGTGAGTTCATGTAGATAGGCGTAGGTTCGTCTCCCTTCCGTGTGTGTGTGTGTGTGTGTGTGTGTGTGTGTTTCCAGCTGCCTCTGCGAATGAACATGCTTTTAGGCGCTCCAACACATACCTTGGCTATTGCCAACTATTGTCTTGCGGGTGATGTCACCAGCCTACAAGTATGCCTCTGACAGCACTCTGTTCAGTAAACTCGGTAGCGCGTTCTGTAAATGCTTCATACTGTAGTGAGTTCATGTAGATAGGCGTAGGTTCGTCTCCCGTCCCTTCCGTGTGTGTGTGTGTGTGTGTGTGTGTGTGTGTGTTTCCAGCTGCCTCTGCGAATGAACATGCTTTTAGGCGCTCCGCAACACATACCTTGGCTATTGCCAACTATTGTCTTGCGGGTGATGTCACCAGCCTACAAGTATGCCTCTGACAGCACTCTGTTCAGTAAACTCGGTAGCGCGTTCTGTAAATGCTTCATACTGTAGTGAGTTCATGTAGATAGGCGTAGGTTCGTCTCCCGTCCCTTCCGTGTGTGTGTGTGTGTGTGTGTGTTTCCAGCTGCCTCTGCGAATGAACATGCTTTTAGGCGCCGCAACACATACCTTGGCTATTGCCAACTATTGTCTTGCGGGTGATGTCACCAGCCTACAAGTATGCCTCTGACAGCGCTCTGTTCAGTAAACTCGGTAGGAGTTCTGTAAATGCTTCATACTGTAGTGAGTTCATGTAGATAGGCGTAGGTTCGTCTCCCGTCCCTTCCGTGTGTGTGTGTGTGTGTGTTTCCAGCTGCCTCTGCGAATGAACATGCTTTTAGGCGCTCCGCAACACATACCTTGGCTATTGCCAACTATTGTCTTGCGGGTGATGTCACCAGCCTACAAGTATGCCTCTGACAGCACTCTGTTCAGTAAACTCGGTAGCACGTTCTGTAAATGCTTCATACTGTAGTGAGTTCATGTAGATAGGCGTAGGTTCGTCTCCCGTCCCTTCCGTGTGTGTGTGTGTGTGTGTTTCCAGCTGCCTCTGCGAATGAACATGCTTTTAGACGCTCCGCAACACATACCTTGGCTATTGCCAACTATTGTCTTGCGGGTGATGTCACCAGCCTACAAGTATGCCTCTGACAGCGCTCTGTTCAGTAAACTCGGTAGCGCGTTCTGTAAATGCTTCATACTGTAGTGAGTTCATGTAGATAGGCGTAGGTTCGTCTCCCGTCCCTTCCGTGTGTGTGTGTGTGTTTCCGTTGCTTTCACAACTTCTTCTGAAAAAGCAAATTCTTAAACTGTTCACAATCAACAATGTGATATTTAAAATCTTGTTAAGACTCACATTGTTGATTGTGAACATTCTTAGACTTTGCTTTTTTCTGCAGACGTTGTGGAAACAACGAAAACGTTGCATGTTTTAATAAACTGTTTAAATGTTACGAAGACTTGTGTTGTGTCGAACTACGGGGACTATTCTTGCCGCAGGTTGCTGGTTTGTTTGTGTTTCATAGTACAATATCATGTAATACGTGTGTTCATAGTATGCTTTCTGTGATGTTGACATGTGTGTGTTTCGTTAGCAGTGCGTCTGTGCTTTCTATGCTGTGGCTACATGTTCATTGTTCGCATAGAAAGTGACAAATGGAAGTGTAAGGGTGGACATTTAAAGCTTGGATACTTCCATGTTATGTGTAAGTCTCACGGGGCCTACGGGTGATAGCGCATACATGTCTATGAAGAACCTTTGGATACCATATGCGACGTGTCGTGGACGAAATGTTTAAGTTGACTGTTCCATCTACCTATGTGTGACATGGTTTGTGGCCATAGGGTGCCAGCAAGTCTTTCCTGTTCATTGGGTGTTTGCCATGGTCTATTGACATCAATCCTATTAATTCACCGAAGGATGTCTTTCATTGGTGGGAACGCCATAGTTTGACCATCGTATGTCATTCCCAGCCGACGTTGAGATTGTGCCATTGGTATGTTTACACAGGTCACCCATCTGTTCCACTGTATGGGCGTGTGTTCCCCATTGATGTGCTGGCAGATTGAGTGCTGTATGCGCGGTATCTGCCCAGCGGTCTGGCTTTGTATGGGGAGTGTCTACTGTAGTCCCTATCTGTATTTCCTGGGTTATGCCTTGCAACAGCTGTGGGATTCCCCCAGGTTTGCAGCTATGGGTGCCATCTTGGCCGTACGTTTGTCCATCCATGGGAACTGCCTACTGGACACTAGTATAGGGCTGTAAACATTTCACAGCTGCATTCTGCATTTCCGGTGGATGATCGGCATTATTAGTGCGGAGTAACGCATATGCCATGGCCACGTCCCGCACGGGCGGGACAACGAATCATCTGCCAATCCACACCGAGACCCATTTTTGCATACCCACGATCCCATGTCTGCAACCCTCGACAGTACCCCTTGCACACCCTTCATGTGTGCGGAAATGGGATGTGAACAAACGTGTATGGACGCAGCAACCTGGGGAGTCCTATTCATATGTCCTGCATTTCATGGACGGTTGTCATCACCCTTGAAGGCGCTTGTGGTGCATATATCTACCTGTGCCGTAGTCACGGCTGGCACCTCTTCTGGTTCACACGATCGCAGTATGCTGCCCACACTTACTTAAGGAGAAATGTTTGGGTCCTGCAATGGACACAAATGTGCATATGTAAAATGTAGAACATGTTGGGCTGTGTCCATCTGGCCAGTGGTTGTGACCGCTGCTGTATGTTCCCCAATCGCGGATGTGTGTTTGACTACACATATTATGTTGTGCTATGAAACCCATGTTCTACTACGATTAACCCAAATGGTATTGATGTAATGCTGCAGGTTGGCAAGTGCTTTAAGTAATCCTCAGAAGGCCCAGTAGGACATATACGCCACTGTATTGTCAATATAAAACAGACAGAACATGCATACCCTATTTATTCATTGAAGCATGTGGGTTATATGCGGGAACGCTAGTGTTGAAACATCGTATGACCTTCGTAGTTGAGGTTGTTAGTATGCCATTAGTATGTGTTCCACAGGTCGCCCATTTGTTCCGCAGTATGGAAGCGAGTGATCCTCATGTTGTTGCTGGCAGATCGAGTGCTGTATACGCCGGTATTCGCACGGCGGTCTGACTTTGTATGGGGAGTGTCTACTGTAGTCCCTATATGTATTTCCTGTGTTTTGCCTTACGCAGCTGTGTAATTCCACCAGGTGTCCAGTTATAGGTGCCATCTTGGTCGTACACTTGTCCATCCATGGGAATTGCCTACTGGACACTGATGTAGGGCTGAACACATTTCACACCTGCTTTTAGCATTACCCAGTGGATGCTTTGCATCCTTAGTGGGGACTAAGGCACGTGCTATACCCACAGCCCTCCCACAGGGGGGACAAAGGACTATCTGCCAAACAACACCAAGCCCCATTTTGCATACCCAGGATCCCATGGCTGCAACCCCCACGATGCGCATTACACATCCTTCATGTGTGCGGACTGGGATGTGGACGCACTTCTATGGACACGACAATCTGGGGATTTCTGTTCATATGTCCTGCATTTCATGGACAGGTATCATCAACCTTAAACACGCTGGTGGTGCATATGTCTAGCTGTGCCGTAGTCACGGCTGACACTCTGTCTGGTCGATCACAACGGGTCGAAGGTGCAAACGGAACTATTTTTGGAGTCCTACAATGGACACCGATGTGCATATGTAAAGTGTAGAACGTGTTGGACTGTCACCATCTGGCCAGTGGTTTTGACTGCCGCTGTATGTTCCCCAATCGTGGATGTCTGCTTGACTACCCATATTATGTATTACTTGGCCTATCTATATCCACGTGCCAGTAAGCGGAAATACAGCAAACCTTGCGTCCTGCCCATCTTCATAAATGACATTATTGAACATATATCGGCCAAAACAGACAATGACAAAAACGATAGACTCCACAGTCAAAAGATACTGAGCTCTTTCACCTACTAACATGGGGCATCGTCGGAGTACGAAATGCATTACATAGTCGTCCCTTATACACTTCCTTCAGAGTCAGTTTAAAGTCAAATAATCAATAAACCTGCTCATAGTTAAGTGGACAGTGCTCCAAGTCTTGATTATAACGTGACATATACAAATCAGTGTTGCATACATTACTTCATGGAAACAATAATACGACAACAATGTGTTAATATAAATACAATATTGGTCAATACAATCAGTATCTTGAAACATAGTTGATAATTGTTGTGAGTAAACCTTAGAATGTAGTGTGTTGATCAGGATATTTTATATCAATGTGTATAATTGTAGCATTACGATTCCAAAGCATGGAATCAATAAGTACTATTTAAGCATATATTTTACAATTATGAATGTAAATGAGTGGAGGACACATCCTTAACCTTCCCTGCTTCCAGTGGATCACACACGCACACTTTCGCATTTCCTAATTGTGGGTTACGCAGCGCACATGCATATCCGTATTCTGTTTATATATGTTTACTGGGTCTGTGTGGTTACGTGTTTTGTGTTAGTTGTGACTATTCGGTAACATATGACTGATCCGGTTGACGGACGTGTGCAGAACGCACTTACAACTTTATACATGTAACAGTCTTTGCAGCATGGGCGCATTACGTACCGTTCACATCTATATGTTCTATAGTCGTAATTCAAGCGTGACTGCATTCACGTTTGCGGTTACTGTGACCACTACCGTTAGCTGTTCGGTGTCATTAATATGCATACCCATGGTACTTAAGTACATTTACATACCCCCCCCCTCACGCACGTCACAGGCATCCATTCTCCTGCTGGGAAAGGTGCGGTACTGCATGTTAAACATTCCTTATTCCCCCTCGCTCATGGCCCAGGATGCATATGTCGTGACCGCAGGGATGTTCAGATGACAGGTGCTTATATCCCCTACGCATACAGGCCTTTGTCAGGGTGTTGCTGTGGTGCTTTGGGTTTGGTCTTGTCCGCCCAGTGTACGGAACTGCCCTGACCGTGTACGAATGTTAGATGAGTCACATGGGCACGTTTTGTCCGTGTCTATGATACCATGTCACCCCCCCCCAATTATTCATAACCGTGTGCGCCGATTGGCCGGTGTACCCGTTGTAGATCTTGTTATACTAATTGCACACGGTCTGGTCGAACGGACCTATTTCCATTACTAACCCTCGGTATGTATGACCTGTGTCGCAATATTACATGGGTTTACCATTGCGTGGCGACTTTCACTGAGCCACAGACATGTCCGTTGCTTGGTTTGGGCCGGTTCCGCTGTGCTACACACATTTAACATGGCGGAACAGGTTGAACAGCTCAGCCACGGGAACATCGGGTTCTCCGTCACTGTTTAGTATTGAATCGCTATGTGGAGTTTGTTTCACAAAGCGAGACAATGTCGACATTGGTAACGGACATCTCGCGCAGTACGTCCGCACCGCCGCGGGTGCCGTATGTCTGCGTTTGGGCGGCGGACAGGCATTATGCTGTGCCATTATGTCTGGGAATATATGGTTTCTTGCCATAGATGATATGCCATACTAGCAATGACCCGCGTCTGGGTGTGGGTACTGCTGTATTACCCACGGGAAGAGTGGCCTTAGGTTAAGTGGTGCCCTAGGCAGAAGTTGCCACCGCCACATCACCCGCTACCCCCCTCCTGGTCTACCTACACCAAATAAAGTCTGGAAAGGTGCCCCGAGTAGAGCAACGCCCTAGACGGCTGCCTACCTGGCCTATGCCTAAGGCCGGCTATGTGTGTGGTCCCTCGGGCATCGGACTCGGGAACGCGCCACGTCTGCCGTGGGTATGTCCAGCATTACCCACATCCAGCCGTGGTGTATTGCCATGATGTTCCATGTGTACAGTGGTGCGGTTACCATACATATGCCTTTCTCAAAAGCCGATTTCACACTTCTGAACACTACTGTGGTCTCCTTTAAGGCCCCTGAGCCAGTGGTGAACATCACTCAAACCGCTGAATCACGTACATATGCCTTCCACCAGCACCTACAGGACTGCATGGATCAGGCAATCCCATACAAAACTGAGACTCTTTGTACCACAGACAAGCATGCAGTCTGGTGGACCCCAGCCATGAACAAGCTCTACAACGACAGGAGGTAGATACTACAAGTTAAAGCGGAATACTTGTAAGGTAACACACCCTTGCTCATTATATGTGAAGAACTACAAGCTGTCATGAAATCATCCAGGGAAATTCAACAGAGAAATTAACAAGGACTCAACAGACATTCATAAGTCCTTCTTTAGCTATGTTGGACACCTGGGAGGACACTCCCAGATATGCTCAAACCGGGTTCACAATGATGTGAAGATGACTGAACCTACACACATTGCCAGCATACTGGCTGACATGTTCAGTGCTAACATTTCCCCCTCCCCACATGGAGAGTTATCTATACCAGAGACATGTAGATCCTGGAACATCTGTAGCACAGGTGGGAAATGCTGTCTCCAAGGCAGTCAACACAGCATCCATGGGACCAGATGGTGTCCCAGCTGTGTACTCCATGAACTCTATGGGGAATTAAACCCACACTTAGGACAGCTGTTTAATCTTAGCCTCACCTCAGGATACGTGCCGAGTAGTAGCACAAGGCGACTGTAGTCACACTTCACATAGATGGTGCCTCCACTGACCCTGGTTATTACCATCCCATTAGCTTGACAAGCCTTATCTGCAAAGCCATGGAGAAGGATCATAATGGAACTCATAGATAAAGACATAGGGGACTCGCATACTTTGGATACAACCCAGTTTAGCTTGGTCAAAGTCAGATCATGCCTTTTACACGTGTTTGACTTTGTAGGATCAGTCACCAAGGCCATTGATGAGGGTAAAGCAGTCCATACAGCCTACCTCAACCTGGCAAAGGCCTTGACACAATACCCCCTCGGGTATCATTGATAAACCCGTCATCTTGAACGTAAATCCATACATCGCCATATGGGTTGCAAACTGGCTAAGTCACAGAACACACATGGTCATAGTTGCTGGCGCCATGTCATACTCACAGCCAGTCACAGGTGGTGTCCCATGGGGCTCAGTCCTGGGTCCACTATTTTTCAGCATCTACGTTTCCAAAGTACAAGCAAACACAGGGGTTATGGGTGACAATGTTTGCAGATGACTGCAAACTGGGTGCCATAGTCAGACACACATCTGACACAGATATCCTTCAGGAGTGCCTCACAGATGTGGATAAGTGGTGCCAGAGACATGGCCTACAGCTAAATGCCAGGAAATGCATAGTCATACCCTTCGGGAAGAACAAGGTTACCCCTAGCTACCATATAGGTGGCAATCCACTGAGCACAGAGGGAGTTACCAGGGATCTGGGGACCCGGGTTGTTGTTAACCGTTCGTTAGACACACACGTTGCTAACGTAGTTAGGTAGACCTTCCACATTGCCCACATCATCATGAAGGGATTCACATCTAGATCAGGGGAGGTCATTGTCCCCTTGTACTCATCACTCATTAGACCTATGATTGGGTACAATGCCCGTTCAGAATGTATCTGACCCGACACCTGCAGCAGCTGGAAAGGCACCAACAGTTCATCGACAAACAGATGCAGGGTCTCAGGAATATGTGTTATACTGACCAACTGAAAGAATTCCAGCTGTATACAGTTGCATACCACTTGCCCAGAGGTGACCTGTGCCTGGCATACAAGGCCATGTCGAACCCAGATCTGATGACTATGCTTCACCTAAAGAAGTTAGATCCCTCAGAACCACAAGGGCAGGTGGCGTACACCTTGACACTGTCATTAATAGAACGTGTTGGTGGGACAGATTCATCACCCAGACACTCACTATGCTGTGGAACAACATCCCAGTACATGTGAGGGCAAGCACCTCGCTGGCCTTGTGTTAGTATTTTGACATGGATGTCTGAATTGATTTATTTAAGTAACCTTCTAAATGAATATTTACATTACCACATTGTGAATCTTTACATTTCGTTGGTCTATTTTACATTAGTCATAATCATACGGTTTATCTGTATATATTATGGTTCATTTATATTACTAGGTGTCTGCAGTTCTTTTAATATATTGGCACAATCCGTAGAACATATATATGTAGCTTACACAGTCAGACATTTGGAAAACATTATGTTGGTTCATCTTTCATATATATACATATATTTCTATTTTTCTATGAAGAATGTACCTTACGAAGCAATGTCTGATGTCCTCACTGTGTGGAATCTGTAACCCAAGTAAAGTTTGTTTGCTTGTTTGCCTTTAAGGCATGTAATTAATACCTAGCACATCTAATTTACTGACCAATTAAGGGTTTTAAATGTAGTAGGTTGGACTGCATTGTATGTATTCTGAATAAGTCTGCTTATGAAGCAGACGAAATGAGCTTCAATAAACTATGGTGACTGCATTTAATTCCTAGTGTGCTCTGAGTGGTCACTGACGGTGTCTACAGTACCTCGTCTTTGCTTTGGACTTCATCGGCTGGTTGTCTGTGTTTGTTGTATGGGGAATGTCAAGTGTAGTCCCTATGTGTATTACTTGTGTAATGCCTTACTACGGCAGTGTAATTCCACCGGGTTTGCAGTTATGGGTGCCATCTTAGTCATACGCTTGTCCATCCATGTGAATTGCCTACTGGACACTGGTATAGGGCTGTACACATTTCACACCTGCATTTTGCATTCTCCGGTAGATGGTTTGCATTATTAGCGGAGAGTAAGGCAGGTGCTACGCACATCCCTCCCACGGGGCGGGACAAAGGATTGCCTGCGAAACAACACCGAGGCCAGATTCTACATACCCAGACTCCCTTGACTGCAACAGTCGACAGTACCCATTACACATCCTTCATGTGTGCGGGACTGTGATGTGGGCGCAGTTCTATGGACCCGGTACCCTGGGTATTTCTGTGCATGTGTGCTGCATTTCATGGACAGCTATCATCAACATTGAACACGCTTGCGGTGCATATGTGTACCTGTGGCGTGGTGCCGACACTGAGATCACGTGGGTACTGCAGGAAGCTAGCAGGCATTCCATGAATGGAATATTTGGGTCCTACAATGGACACCGATGTGCATATGTCAAGTTAGATGTTGCTGGACTGTGTCCACCTGCCCAGTGCTTTTCACTGCTGGTGTATGTTCCCCAATCGCGGATGTCTGTTTGACTACCCATTCTACATGGTGCTACATAACCAGGTGATTTAGTACTGTGAACAAATGTCATACATCCAAAGATGCTGGTTAGCAACTGCTTCATATAAACCTCAGACATCCCAATGGGACATATCCGTCACTGTATTTTCAATATAACACCACCGGAACATGTTGATCACCTATGTAGTCATTTAACCATGTTGTCTTCATAGGTGGGAATGCCATAGTTTACATATCCTACTTGACGTTGTGTGTGTGCCATTAGTATGTGTTCCACAGGTCGCACATCTGTTCCGCTGTATGGTAGCGGGTGCTCCTCATTCTGTTGCTGGCAGATTGAGTGCTGTGTACGCCGGTGTTGGCACGACGGTCCGGCTTTGTATGTGGAATGTCAACTGTAGTCCCTATGTGTATTTCCTGTGTTATGCCTTACCGCGGCTGTGTAATTTACCTGGGTTTGCAGTTGTGGGTGCCATCTTGGCCATACGGTTGTCCATCCATGACAATTGCCTACTGGACACTAGTATAGGGCTGTACACATTTCACACCTGCATTTAGCATTCTCCGGTGGATGGTTTGCATTATTAGCGGAGAGTAAGGCAGGTGCTACGCACATCCCTCCCACGGGGCGGGACAAAGGATTGCCTGCGAAACAACACCGAGCCCAGAGTCTACATACCCAGAATCCCTTGACTGCAACAATCGACAGTACCCATTACACATCCTTCATGTGTGCGGGACTGTGATGTGGGCGCAGTTCTATGGACCGGTACCCTGGGTATTTCTGTGCATCTGTGCTGCATTACATGGACAGCTATCAGCAACATTAAACACGCTTGCGGTGCATATGTGTACCTGTGGCGACAATGAGTTCAGATGCGCATTGAAATAAGACATCATTCTGTTCTTTCCACAATTTTTGGGTCCTACAATGGACACCACTGTGCATATGTAAAGTGTAGAGCTTGTCGGACTGTGTCCTTGTGAGCAGTGGGTTTCACTGATGCTGTGTGTTCAGCAGTCGCGGATGTCTGCTTGACTACCCATACTGTGTAGTGCTACAGGAACCATGTCTTCCGACACCAGAACCCAATGGTGTACATCCAATGTTGCAGGTTAACAACCACTTTCATACCCAGAGGTCACGATTGGGAGGTATTGCCACTTTATTATCGGAACAACACCTCCAGACTGTGTACATCACGGGAACTTTAGGCCAGTCTTACCGGCCATTTGCAATTGTAATTAGCACACGTGTCAATACATGTATGATAAGACATATTGTCATGCAGAAGTTAATCTATGTTATTTGGACATTGGCTTCTGCTATTGGCATCCGTTGCTGTGAGTGTTGCCAGTTACCATACACATTGCTTGCTCAGAGGCAGACTACACATTTCTGCACACTACTGTGGTCTCCTTTAAGGACCCTGAGCCAGTGGTCGACAGTACTGCAGCCACTGCATCAATCACATTTGCCATCTACCAGTACCTACAGGACTGCATGAACCAGGCATTCACTTACCCAACTGTGGTTCATTGTACCAATGCCAAGCATCCAGTGTGGTGTACCCCAGCCATACACAGGATGTACAACACGAGGAGGTGGCTACTACAAGGTGGAGCAGACACCTTGTGAGGTATGACACCCTTGGTCATCATATGTGTAGAGTTACACACTGTCGTGCCATGGTCCAGGGCACATTCCACAGATATACCTACATGGACCTGGCTGACAATCATACCACCTTCAGTTGCTATGCTCAACACCTGTGAGGTCACTCCCACATATGCTCTGACTGGGTTCACAAAGAGGTGGAGTTTACTCAACATACACACATTGCCAACATACAGGCTGACAAGTCCAGTAAGGACATCTCCACACCCTACCCCACACATGAGGAGATGTCTGTACCAGCGGTTTGTGGTCACCAAATGTTCTGTGACACACAGGTGGGACATGCTCTCTCCAGGGTAGTGGACATAGCATCCATGAGACCAGCTGGTGACCCCACTGTGTACTCCACTATGTCATTGAGGAATTAGACCCACAGTTAGGACAGCTATTTCTTTGTAGCCTCACCTCAGGTAAGGTACCCAGGTTGTGTCGCATGGCAACTGTAGTCCCACGTCACAGGGCCAATGCCTCCACTGAGCCTGGTTATTACTGTCCCATTACCATGAGGAGACCTATCTGCAAAGACATGGGGAGGGATCATACTGCGGCTCGTATATGACTGCATAGGGGACATACATACTTTGCATCCAACACGGTTTGTCTTGTTCAGGGCGGTTCATGCCTTTAAAGCATGGTTGACATTTCGGGACAGTCACCGAGGCCATTGATGTTGCAGTCCATACAGCCTACCTCGACCTGGCAAAGGCCTTCATCACATTACCCCCCTCAGGTATCGTTGATAAACCCATTGGCTGGGATGTGAACACGTACATCACAGAATGTGTTGTAAACTGTCTATGTGACACAACCCACACGGTCATAGTTGCTGGCAGCATGTCAGACCTACTGCCTGTCGCAAGTGGTGTCCCATGGGGCCCTTCCGTGGGTCCACTCCTGTCATACATCTACATTTCCACGGTACAGGCACACACAGGGGTTTTATGGGCAACATTGTTTGTAGATGACTGCAAAACAGGTGCCATAGTGGGACGGACATCTGACACAGATATCCTTGAAGGGGCCTCCCAGATATGCATATCTGCTGTCAGGGACATGTCCCACAGCTAAATGCTACGTAATGCAACATCATACCTGTGGAGAACTACTAGGTCACCCCTGTCCAGCATATAGGTGGCTGTCCACTCAGCACAGGGGTGATTACCAGGGATCAGGGGACAGAGTTTGTCGGTCACCATTCATTCCACACACGTTGCTATCGTGGTTGTGTGGGACTTCTACATTGCCCACCTGTTTGTGCAGGGATTCACATCTACATCAGGCTAGGTCATTGTCTCCTTGTACCCATTACGTGTTACACCTAGGATTTACTACATTGCCCCATTCAGACTGTATCTGGCCATACACCTACAGCAGCTGGGAAGCCCTCATAGGTTAATTGTTGTACAGATGCAGGATGACATCATTTTGTCTAATGCTGCCCCACTTCTAGGACCCCTGCCACATTCGTCACATACCTGCTGTTTAGTGTTGACCTGTGCCTGACATACGAGGCCATGTCAACCCATATGTCATGTGTATGCTTCACCTACTGTATCTGCATCCCTCAGAACCACTAGGGCAGGTGACATTTACCTTGTCACGGTCATTAATGGGATGTGTTTGAGTGACACATATATCACCCAGACACTCATAATGCTGTGGATCTACATCACAGTACATGTGAGACAGAGATCCTTCCTAGCCTTGTTCGTGGGTATGTTGTCCATTGGATGGAGAATTGCAGGTATAGGCCAGGGATTACATCATTATCACTGCTTGACGGAGGTACAGCAATATCATGAGTATTTTATCTGAAGCACAGAAGGTTGGCAAAGTCATCCTAACTATGGTGTAGTGTTATGGCTGAACCTGGGACGATGGCCTACCCTGTACCTATGGACGTATGAACCTATATTCATAGTTTGTCACATTTACAATTGTCTATCCCTATACTCTTTCTCCAGTGTATATTTCTGTGGCACATGATTGTCCTCTGTATTACATGCAGGTATGCTGTGTACAGTGCACATACGTCACAGTTGATGACAGTGTATCTGTGTCCCTAACACTGTGATACTGAGGACTACCACACATCCTTCACAACATTACATGCATATGTCCATTCTATTCTTCTTTGGCCTATGGGGGTGTGTTAAGGCAAACATTACACAAGTTCCCGTTTGTGCATGCTTCATGTTGGTGTTTGACCAGGCTCCGTTGCAGTCGTGTGTTGGACAGTAGTGTTTCTGTGTGTTTGCCATGTGTTTTATTGCGGTACATCTGTGGGAGGTGTGGTTGGCACATGTTCCTCTTTGCAGGGACACCCATCCTGGGGTTTGTGTCATGCATCTGCACTTGGCACGTGCCATATGTCCTGTACTATTCCCACAGTCGTGTATGCCTTCATGCACTACTACTGCGTGTTACTGGCTGTTTGTATGTGGTACACATGGACATTGTGATGGTTGGCTTGACCTATTCCCATGCTAGAACGTACACATCTGTCAATTAAGTTGTTTAAATCAAACTGTAACACTCATTCGTATTTTCAAAATGACAGTCAATAACACAGGAAGCTGAGATTAATAACGTTTTACTACTGTGCAGCAGGAGGCATAGAACTATGCAGTATAAGTTTAGACATTTGTTTTACTCTATACATGTTACAGCTGTATGAGCATTGTGTAGACTATCATCTTTTGCACACATTAATGATGTGGTCAGTCACAAGGCATTTACATCGCTAGAGTCCACAACGTTGTATTCCTACAACAGTGCTCAGGTAATGCTTATTAAATGTTTTCCCATGAGGATAGCACAACCTTGCGAGCCACATATTCAATTAGACTGTACTTCGGTAAATTCTGCTCTGTCACGGTTCCAACACTGTTCAGATCCGGTCCTCACTCCATTTCCTACTAGGTTCCTTTGTCTCTCTGCTGAGCAGCTGTACTCTGTGTTAGAGCTCACAAGCCTATCCTCCTCAGTGGAAGGATGACAGATATACCTGTACATACATGTATTATTCTCTAACCGAGCAGATGACTAATGCTGAATGACATACACCTGCTGCACTGGTTACTGCCAGGATCAGAATTCCATCACACTACAGCTTAGCTTCACCAATTACATGCAGGCTTAGTTCTACTGCCATATTGTACGGTACAATTCAATGCATTATATAGTATTTCGAGTCTAAACTGGCACTTCATATGTGTTTCTATATATATTTTTCGAACAACATCCATCCGGCCATATGCATGTTGTTCCGTCCTTTACCTTGACCGTGTGTATTTGGCCGTCCGGCAACGCTACTCTCCACATGTGATGTCCCACCTTCCCCTTCTTTGCCTGTAGCACCCTGTTAGGACGTCCTGTTTGGTAGGCACGTGTTCCGCTATATGTGATCGACTTCACTGCATAGCTAATCATCGATGCGGTGGTTCAACAACCCGACTTGTCCACATGTGTACAGTTATGTGCACCGTGTCGTATGCAAACCTATATGGTTTCGACGGGTACATACCACATGCGGGATGTACACATTCTGCAGACACATTCACATGCAGCCATTTACATATCTGTACCTGAGGTGGGTTGGTGACATGTGGGTGCGTATTGCCCGCGTGGCATTGCCTAACACAAACATCTTACCACATTTCAGGTATGCACATTGTGTGTGGGTGTATAGCTGCACACGGATGCTAGCAGGTTAGGGTGCACAGGTGTACATGGGTGGGACTGACATGTACAATGAGGCTATTGTGTATTACATCTGAATGCATGGGTTCTGCTTCTGGATATTACACTTCAACATACGCCATCCAGTGTATGCGACAGAGACGTTGCTGGGTGTGGGATATGTTGCTATGCACATGTTTGCCTGTGTTTAAGGTATCTGGATTCCTTACTGTTGTTATATCAACACAGCTACCCGGCTATGTACTCTCACTACTGCTTGTGACCATTATGGTTGGCACCTTTTCCAATGCCCATAGTGGGGCATGTTATGTGGAAACTTGAATTTGCAGGACTACACATACCCACGGCAAGTGCAGTTGACAGAACTTCACTTGTTTGCCATACTATAAGCTTATTCTGTAAGCATTTAGGTTCCTTATTCATTTTCTTATGCCATGTATGTGTTTCATATACAAATGTATATGTTTTATACTACTATTACATGTATATTGCGGGAATATTTTTGGCAGGGGATCTGAGGTCATTTTCCATTTTCCTGATTGTTGCAGGGACACAACTGTCCAATCAGGGACTGTCCATGGCACATTGGGACAGCTGGTAACCCTGGTGACCATGCCCATGTCGCTACTGGGGTTGCCACCTTTTCCAGTTTCCAAGCTGGGATATTTCCGGGACTCACATCTGACTTTACAGGCCGACACATACACACGGTCACTATATAGCATAGAACTTCACTTGTTTGCCTAAATAGAAGCTTATTGTTGTGGCAGTTTGCTTGCTTATTCTGTTTCTTGTGACATTTAGGTATTTCAGTTACAGAAATAACCAATTCATGCTACCATTACATTACATCACGGGATATCATTATGTCCTACAATCTTAGCACATTTGCCATTTTAATACGTTTTTGGGACACAACTGCCCATAGAGACTGCCCCACCCAGAGTGGGACAGGTGGTGACCTTAGTCGCTGCTCCTATGTCGGTGCGGCGCGCTGACATGCTGCTGTACACCTTCTCTGAGTGTAACCACTGGCGGTGCATTGCGGGACAAGCGGTCTTATCGTATCCTTTGCTCCTTGGATGGGTACACTTAAGCCTTCGTGGCTTGTATTTGCTTCTCCTTTATTTGGGACGGGTACTATGTTGCATACTCTACGTGCGTTTCATTCTGCACGGGACCTGGCCGCTGCCATTACTATTATGGGCGGACCGTGGCTGTCAGCACATTAGGTTGCTCACCTCATGCCAGCTTAGACACGCCTCCAGACGCATCCTACCTGGGCTCGCTCACGTACACTACGCCGCGTGTCTGTGGTTGCGGTGCACTCTCATTAATATGCATATGGCGCTACTGCACCGGCTATTCACTGCACCGCCGGCGCAGACCTTACGCCGGCCTTGCGCCGAGCTTCATGAATCCCGGGGTATATTTAAATGCTATGTTTTTTAACTGTATAATGCAAATAATACTTAATGTGGAGCTTTTCTCCCCAGGCCTCTGCTGAAAATGGACCTGTGTCCAGTCGGACTCTCCCAGTCAACAAATGTAAATACATAAATAATAAGTGTTAACAGACTGAACTAAGAGCTACAAAGAAAGGAAACCCTTGGGTGCTCCTCAAGTTTGAATTTTTCTTTGACTGAAATGAACACTTAACTTGCCGGAAATTCTTTCAGTTAACTAAACCTAAATTCATCAAATTAAAGAGAAGGTCCTTTAATGTATTTCTCATACAAAAGTGAGCGATTTCCACTATCAAATACTATTTAAAATCTAGATAAACTGCATCAACACAGAGCTCTGTCATTAAAGATATTACTTATTAAAAATGATCTACTAACAGACACCCTGATGTTACTGATACAAGGGGGTGCTGAAAGGTCTGAGCCCGACCAAGAAGGGAATGATATGGAGCCATGAAACTTGCAAGTTATTCAACATATTCTGCCCGAAGTTCAACACACTTGGCACATCATGTCTGAAGTTTCTGTAACGCTGCCAAAAAAAAGTCTGAAGTCTGGTCCATGAAATACTGCTCCGCTGCTGCAGTCACCTCCAACTCACACGAACATTATCGCCCTTTCAAACGTTTTTTAAGGTTTGGGAACAGGAAACAGTCATATGAAGCAAGATCTGGTGAGTAGGGTGGATGGTCTATGCACTCAAACCCCAATTTTATCAAAACATCCATTGTTTTGCCAGCCTTAAGAACAGGTGCATTGTCTTGCAAAAAGAGAACTCCTTTCCGCAGCTTCCCTCTCCTTTTTTCTTCCAATGCCTCCTTTAATCAGCACAGCAAGTTACAGTAGTATTCTGCATTAACTCTTTGGCCCCTTGGAAGATTGTCAGTCAGTACAACACCTTCCTGATCCCAAAACACTGGCCATGACCTATCCTGCTGAATTTTGGAGCTTGAATTTCTTTGGCCTTGGTGAACCTGAGTGCTGCCATTGCATGGACTGTTTTGTCTCATGATCATAGTGGTGTAACCATGTTTCATCAACAGTAACCAGTCGTTGGCACCAGCTCTATGAAAATGCCACAAAATCAACTTGGAAGTGTCTACTCCACGTCTTTTTTCATCGGCATTCAAACATTTGGGCACCCACTTGGTTGACAGCTTCTGCATACCCAGTTGCTCATGGATTATAAACCCAACACATTCTCTGGATATTTGTAGTGTCTCAATAATTGTTTTAGAAGATATGTGCCAATCTGTCAAAATCAGGTCATGGAACATGGTCAACAATTTCAGGAGTTGACACTGTTTGAGGCTTCCCAGACCTTGCTGCATCTTCAGTCTCAAAATCTCCACGTTGAAAGTTTGCACACCTCTTCTTCACAGTTGAGTAAGAAGGGCATTTTTGTCACTCAATGTCTGCATCACACATTCATGGATTTCTTTTGGAGTTTTCTTCTGCAGGAACAGGAACTTAATGATGGCTTGGAGTTCCACACTTGAAAATTCCACACTTTTCATTGACATGGTTCAATTAATGATCTGAAACAATGCCAAAACAAAGAGTTACAATTCTACAAATTGGCACTTTACAAGATGAAATAATGCTATTTTTAGTTACAGAGGCAAAATAACACCCAGAATTTAGAAAGTTGGTCGGGCTTAGAACTTTTCAGCACCCCCTTGTATGACACCAAATCCAATTCCTCTCTACTGCTTCAAGTACTTCACAGGTACTAGACAAAAACTTTATTGGTCTAAGATCCATGTGAAAATGATTGTTGTTTTGCCTTTGAGTGAGGGTTGCTATTGCCCTAAGCCAGTCTGATGTCTCTCTTCCTTCCCTAGAACTAAAATTATAAAGCTCCAGTATGGGATTGGATAGCCACCCTCATTCAGTCATTCTCAGATAACATGTTTAATTCATGGTCACGGGGGTTCAGAGCATATCCTGGCACTCATCGGGTGCACGAGGCAATGAAACTAATCCTGAATGGAGCACTAACATGTCATCTCTCACACACACACACACACACACACACACACACACACACACACACACACACACACACACACACACACACACAATTTGAGGGATCATTACTTCACTTATGGTACATCTTTGGGATGTGGGAAGAAATGACAACATCTAGCAAAAACCCACGTCGACACAGGGAGGACAAGCAGACTTCACACAGAAGGCACCCCAGTTGAGCACCACTATCCCCAATTCCTGAAACAAATCTTTTACATTACTGTAAATATTGCCACCACACCATGCTTCAGCTGAAGGACTGAACTTACTTTAAATGGAGCACCCAAAAAGTAAGTTAAAAATGGTTTTGATACAAGACCACAAAGGTCTAAGATGTACCTTCTGTTACACTACTATATACATATATCTTCACATCTAGTGAGATGGCCCTCCCATAGCTTGCTTTATATAAATATCGTTTATCATTTTTATACATCTAAAGTTAATATTTCTTTATGCCTGATACAGTATCTCCTTATCTACTGCCAAAATTATTTACCAAAAAAAGTTTGTATTGTTTATCATTATCTTTGCTTTCAGCATTTAATATATTTTCATAGCGACCAACATCTTGATACTATTAGATAATTTTCTTATAATGGTTAAATTTAAATTTTTAAAATATTAATTTGATCCAAAGGTTACTTCCTCACTTGTGAATAGCCCTTGATCCACTGCTTATTCTATACTGATTCTGCAGCCATGGTATGACCTCTCTCTAGATTTACATTAATTCAGTCCAGAATATGTCAATCATTTCATTTTAGTGGTGATTCTATTTAGCACTTGTAGTACTTTAGACAGCAAATGAGGCATACAATGTCCAGGATGTAATTCACTCTAATAGGTCCATTAATAATTGCAATAAAGCAATTTGTTTTAAAGAATTTAGGGAAGGCACTATGATCAGTTTTATATGTTATAATTTGTAGATCTGAAGTTAGCAGAGAGGATTAAAGCTATAAGCTGTTAATGAGCTGATTCCCATAGTCCATGGTTTGATTCCCTCACTCTCCATTTGTCTACTGCGCAACTCTGGGAAATTCACTTGACCAGGCAGCTCTCTGGGCAGTTGAGAAATTAAGCTAGTCTATGCCATGGTTTCCTGGAGACCTGGACTGTATACCTAATCAGAAAAATTGGAGGTGGCCAACACCTGTCAGTAAAGCCCTCAGCCAACAAAGGGTCCAAGGGAAAATAATATTTAAATGAGGAGTTCTTTCCTGTAGATTTGATTGGCTTAACTGTTACTGTAACACAACACATCAAAACCAAGGGGCAGGTACCAGTTTAATGTCACATTTGATTGGAATAAAGGCCCCAGCCCTCTACACACCCATGCACCTTGATTGGTTACCTGCCACTGACACTCCCATATACTTAACAATAAAAACCCTGTTTTCAACACTGGTTTTTCAGAACCACTAAGCAGCACTTGGATGCTATCAATAACTGAAGTACGTCTGCCAAATTTTATTGGATGGAGAGTGTCCTCCTGATGCCACCTGAACACCTGGCTTCGAAGTGCCTAACGTGTGACCAACCGCATGCTGCTTGTTTATTGTGCTCATACCTGGATTAAGAATTTAGGTTTTGTGTTATTTGTTTTGCTTATACCTGAATTGAAATTTAAGGAGTGCATCCTAATTACTTGTAATGAGTGCATGCATATGCTGATTTTTCTCATAGCATTTTGCTGGTGCCTTTGCTGTATTTTTTAGCAAATCAAATATTTTGAAACGTGATTTGCACAAGGTATCCAACACAGGGGGACTTGTTTTGAGTTGGACAATTGAGCCAATTTGGCTTTTTGAAACCATGCTTTGTTTTTTTCTCCTAGTTTCACAATCTGGACACTAGGATTTGGTACGGCGAGTTACCTCTGGACTGCATTCCTAGTCAACAACTACAGACCTATAATGTTTGGTGTATTAAATTCTATAATGTACAGATACAAGTCACAAAGCCAATCTAGCTTTCAGTATTATTCTACTGAGGGTCTGTATAAGACACGGAAATACAGTGACAGTTACATGAACAGTATTTTAACATAAACAATGTCAGTTTAGCCTTATAAATAAGGAAGTATGTATATTCTAATCTAGAAGAAATTTAAGACACTGACATCATGTCCTAGCCTGTCAGCAGGACCACAGTATGCAAAGGAGTTTAGTTATCTCTTTCCAAACTACCCTCCATAAGCCATGTTTCAGTTACTATGCTGACATGACAGGTACTTTCGTGAAGCACATTAGTTCAAGAATTAATTTTATACTTTAAAATACAAGCATTTGCATAAAACACATCTATTTTTGAGGACTAATGAAGAAAACCAACCAACATTTCACACAACACTTTCTCAGCCTAAGAAAAGTGAAATTATTTCTGCGTTGAGATAACTGGTGTTACTTACGCTATTTAAATATACTTGACCAGTATCTGTCTGTTTGATGTTTTGTAATAAACAGATATTCTATTTTATTTTACTTTAT